>NW_024374145.1:1774915-2374915 GCF_014805655.1 Passer montanus
ATACAAAGTTTTAAAATGCTCGAGTACTTTCATTGTAAGGTTTTGTATTCCACAAAATTCAATGGTATAATTTTAACTCAGTAGCCCCAATATGAACTTAAATATGCTTAGTTCCTAAGAAGGACTTTGAATAGAAATGTATGTGGTATTCACATTCTCTGAACAGAGAGATAATTCTCTCTCCCAGGAATTTTCCTGGGGAAGGTAATGAGAAGCTCAGAGAAGAAGAGAAAAAAATTCTTACCTCTACCTGCTGCTCCTGTTTTGGCACATGTGGAAATGTGTTATTGAGATTGCTTACCCAAAGTGATTTGTTAATCGGACACCAGGGAAGTTTGTTTTGATTCTTTGACCAATTAGATACATGTGTGTCATGACTGTCTGGGGTTTTCTTTAGTATTCTTTAGTACAGTATCTCTTTAGTGTGTAATTTAGTATAGGATTAGTGTAATATAGTATAGCTTAATAAAGCAATTGTTCGGCATTCCTGAATCATGGAGTCAGAGCACATTATTCCCTGGCTGGGGGATCGCCTGTTTCTACTATGAATCTAGGTGGCCAAAAGAGACTGCAGTGAGGGCCCCAGTACTTGTCAGGTACTGTGCAGCAGACCAAATCCTACTCTGTTTCCAGCAGTGAGATGGACAGGAGCTATCACTCACCCTGCTGCAGCTTTTTCTTATTGCCTTTTCCCCCTAGAAATTTAGACAGATTTAAGTCTATCCAGCTGATGCAGGACCCTCAGCTTCATACACCAATCATCACCTTTTTATCACCACAAATGCCACTGTGATTCATAGGATGACAGCTCAAGAAGTTATTTCTGGATGAAAACTGTCATCCTACCCCACCAACACAGACACTCTTCACCACTGCACCCCTGACCTCCCCCTGTTTTCAGCTGAGTGGCTTTCACAAGCTGGCTCACAGTACAGTCACACAATGTTGCCAAGACATGCTACAGGATGGAGATAGTCAGGGCCATGAGAAGTCCCTTGGAAGCCCTCAGCTAAACAATCTTCTGCTTTGGAGGACTTTATTTTCAAACATAGTTTTTTGCAGGAACTAATCTCTGCACTTCCCCTCAGGGAATTTCATTCTTATATCTCCCAGCTCCCTTCCAACCCTAAATTTCTATATCCAGTTCTAGGACTGCTTTGTAAAATTGTTTCCTCACTGGTGAACTCAGGGTGGAGGTTAACTCATTCACCCTTACAACAAGGGGCGCAGAAGAACTAAAGCATCTTGAACAGAAATGGGTTCTTGGAGTTATTTGGTCACATCAGATGCACATGTCACAAATTGCCTTCATAAAACTATTGACCCCTCTCTTAGAAACTCCTATTATTTGCCTTTTACTTCCTCTATTTCCAGTGAAAGATTCCAGCTTCTTATGTTTCCTGAAAATTCCTGTATTTCCAGCTTTTACTTCCTAGTAAGTTTTAGCAAGATATTAGAGACATTCTAATTTAGTTTTTTTTATCAATGGACTGTTTATAACTATCATAGAATCATAGAATCCACCTGACATCCATCAAAATCCATGTCGTTCCAATTTAGAGAGAAGCATGATGTTGTGAGGGATCATGTCACAGGCTTTACAAAAGTCCAGGTAAGTGACATCTGTAGCCCTTCCTTTGTCCATTGATGGACTCACCCCAACAGGGAAGACCACTGGGTTGGTGTCCTGGTTTAGGGCAAATCTGTGAGAAAACCTCTAAAGTGGTTCCTCTAGAAAGCAGATTCAAGTGGCCCCTCCCCTAACTGGTTTGGGAAAATATTTCCTTGGAGAAAAGTGGAAAAACCTGTTTATTCAACAAGCAAAGCATTCACCAGCACAAAAGATGAACAGTACTAAACAAAAAACCCTCTTGCTGCTCTGAAGAGATGAAAAACTCAGAAAGTCCCATTGGTGGGCTGTAGCTCAGCTCACTCATTTTGTTATCAGTCTCTCTGGTGCTGGAATGTAGCATCCGAGGCACTGTGAGCCACTTTCTGAGTTCTTCAATTAGTCCAGAGTAGGTATAAATAGTTACAGGAAAAAGGAAAAAAACACAGTCCAAGGAACTTCTCTGCCTCAGCTAACTAAAAAAACTAACTAAAAAGCAAAAAAGAGCTCTCTCCCTCCATCTATCCATCTCCAGGAACAGGAATGTGGAGGAGTGAATACAGTTTCTGATAATAAACTCTGCACTTCTTCTCTCCCTTCCTTCCCTCTCAGAACCAGTCTTAAAGGTGCAAAAGTTATTTCTGGGCTAATGAGACAAATGGGGATACAAGCATCATACTGTCATTCCAGGACAATTGGTCAGGCAGGACCTGCCCTTGGTGATGCTGTCCCAAACCACCTTCCTGTCACCTCCTATATATTTTCTAATTTTATTTAGTTCTTTCCCTTTCTGAGGAACACTGTTTGCATTTACATACAGCAAACAATCAATCCTCCTTCCTATGTCAACCATGCTATGTCATTAATGCTTTTCTCTTCTGCAAAATTTTGGTAAGAACTTCCACTTTTCTGAGGTATCAAGACTCCCTACACATTCAATCTACTACATGATATATCTTGATGGGATGAGATGGATAAATCCACCACGAGCCCCTAATCTTGGTGCTTAGACACCTCTATGTAGGACTACGAGCACATTGCTTACCGAGCAGAAATGTGACATCTCAGAACAGTGCAGCTGACAGTCAAGAAGGGCAACTTTATGAGGGAAGGTGGAGAGCAGACAGTATGGACTGTATTCCTAATTCCAGCCTACTCTTCGGTAAAGGCAGGAGACTCTGCTGTTGTCAGTGCAAACAGGCAGCTCCTCTGAAGGCCATTCTCCATGTCAGCAGCCAAGAAAGGCAACCACAGACTCTGAATGTTGCTAAAGCTGTGCAAAACACACACAGTTATTTCCTCCTCATGATCATAGCTCTTAATCCAACAGCTCTCATTGCTGTAGCAAGCATACCTGTGTCAACTTTAGTTGGACTCATCTCATAAAATTATATCTAATTTATAGAAGTTCCACTATTAAAAAAATTATATATTTTGAGTATGCAAGGAATTTAAAAAAATCTTTTTTTTTCTTGCTCACACAAGTTAAACATGCTATATATTTGTACTCAGAACAGAGAAATTTAATTTTAATATCTCTAATCAGAAGTAGGTCATGATTAGTATTTTGTTTTTTCATATGCCTGATTTTTTCAATGGAATTCTTTATGAAAAAAAGAAAAATTCTCCCTCCTTCCTAGAAGAAATTTCTCACAATTATGGTGATAGAATATTCCTTATTTTTTCTGATTATAAATCCACAATAAACAAGCTTTGATGCATTTCAGGTCTCCAGGGGTACAAGTGTATTACTGAGAATAAATATTGTCCTGTTGCAACAACATGAATAATTCATCATAACTTAGATCTCTTCATCTTTATTTTCTACTGTGCCTCTTTCTAAATGCAGTCTTGGAAACATAATTTATAGAAAGTGTATATTTCTTATGTACTTTATCTTACTCTCTGCAATGTCACTATCTAAACACTGAAAATGGCATGCCCATTAAATTTAATTATAAGGTATCCATTTCAATAAAATGCTCAGAACCTGTATGTTTATCAATATGTTATTTGTCATTATCAGCTGGAGCAGTAAGCTATTTCTATACAGAACTGTTGTGTTTTGTATGCTTGCCTTACTGGCAATGTCCATGACAAGAACATAACCAAATATAATGCAGCAAGTAAAATATTAATCATTAATTTATTCACCATCTAATACATATCTACCGAAAAGAAAAATGACTACTACATTATGTTAAAGGTAGTTTTTTAATATTCCAGCAATGAAAAATATAGTAAGTTTTTACCTGTACTATTAGTTTAAATTCTAAACACATTTTCTGGAAATTAAGTTCTTTTTTTTACTTAGTAAACTGTTTATCATAGATTCATTTTGTTCACTCTCCAAATCAAGGAATTTTTTTATTGAATGTATGATTTGTATTGCTATTCTTTAAAGATCAAAGTCTTTTTTTCTCATACAACACAATCTGTGTTTGATCAGAGGCCTATTACTAAAATGCATATTTTTTAAAAATATAAAATATTTGCAATCATGTGTAAGGTCAAAGCTATTTACCTGTAAAAAATTTGGCCTGAAATATTTTTTTAAAGATATCAGATAACTTTTCTACACTGAATTAAGACTATCTGGGCTCTTCATGAAGAGAGAATCAAGACATTCATGATTATTTAAAATAAACCTTCAAGCCAATATTGAGTCAATTTCTATGGGGTAGCCTATTAATTGTTCAAACTGCATTTTTTTTTTCAGATTTTGTGACTCACTGAATAAAAACCAAAATTGATGATAATTGCTCACTTGCCTTTTCCATTTTAGTCTTTAAGTATTTAAGCTCATCAAAAAAATTGGATAAACATAAAGAAAACCTTCCTCTAGACTTCAATGCAGAACGATGGTTCACGTGTTTTTACTCACGAGAAAATAATGAGAATTACTTCACATACTGACACATTTGGGAACTGATGCTTCTTAACAAGTGTATATAATAGAAATAAATGAGATAAACTAGTGATTGTTGGTAGAAACAGTAGGTTAGTGAAATATCTGCATAGTTTAGAAGTGTTGCCATATGTTCAAATTTGCCTTTGGTCCTTAGCAGAATGTATTGATCTCAAAGCTGTCACAAGGAAGTGAGTAAGCAGGAAAGAATTTGGGAGTATGACATTTGAAAGTCAAAGCAGTTTATTCAGTGTAGATTGTAAAGGAAAAAAAAAAAAAGGCAAAAAATCCCCAACCAAACAAAAAAAAACCCACTAAAACAAATAAAGCAGACCAAATTGGAGAAAGAGAAAAGAAATTTCTGTGTGAAAAAAAGTGCCAGAAAAAAATAAATGGATGTATTTTAAGATAACACTGACTACTGATCAAAGTACTGTTGGATGTATGGAAAGAAAAAAATACATTTAAATTAAAAACTAAATGAAAACTGGAAATAGTAATGAAAAGGATGAAAAAAAAGTAAATATGAGAAATAAAAATTTATTTGATGGTTTAATGACCACGGAAAATCCAAAAAGAAAAAGTCTTCAAAATCTTTCTTTTTAGAGTCACTAGCTGTGAATTTTAAAGATCCAAGGTGGTGAGCAGTGCTTTTTTCCTTTGTTTGGTAGGACACATGTTTAATTCTGTTTTAATTCTAAGTACCAGCCCAAAGAACTTTCAGCATGTGAAAATCTAGGACCAGAGTAACAAAGAGATCATCAATGGAAACAAGACAGCAAATAAGATAAATAAAATTGCTAAATAAGATAAAATAATTAAACACCCCTCCCCCCCCCCCCCCCCCCCCCCCCCCCCCTCAGTAGCTGTGCTTAAAGCTACCCTGGTAAGTGTAAAGGTATCCATAGCTAAACAGAACTATTTTTTATATATGATAATATTTTATTTCAGGAGCTCAGCTTGCACCAAATGTCAGAAAATCAGGTTTGCATTAGCAAAGGATAATTTATTGCCCTTTCTGATGCATTTTAAAGTATCACTTAGAAAAAAATTCTAAAATAATTTTTATACAGCACTTCCAAGTTAGCTTGCGCTCACCATTCACAAGTTCTATTTTAATAAGAAAGGACAGGGCATAAGTCTGCAATATGTTCATGCATACTTCTCCCAGAGATTTAATTATTGTTACATATTAAATCTGAATATGATGCTTTATTTGTGTAGCTTGAGAGGTTCCTGATAATTATCAAGTCTTTGCTCTCAACAATAAATTACAGGATGGGGCTATTTCTTGCAGCTGTGCATTAGATAAAACAGAAATCTGCACTTTCACCAATACATGCAACAGTTTTACTGCCCAAACAGCAATGATATTTATCATGATTTTTTCATCTGAGCCAATCAAAATTTCATCTGTGCCATCAGAAAAGCAGAACAACAATAATCACTTATCAAACCCCACTGAAAGTGAAAATTAGGGTTAATCTCATGTTACAGGAGTCTCTTTGGCTCTCATATCATATTTTATAAACAGCCATCAAATTTATGGTCCAGTATGGATGTGGAAACCTCTTCACAAAATATTCAGTGTGCTCATTCATTCCTTCCCTTCTGCTCTGAATATACACACATGTTCATATTCCATGTTTAAATTATTTGAATATGGAAATCTGGACAATCCTGGGATAAAATACTAACTTGAGTTAATGAACCAATAAACTGTTTATTTCTCCACAACTTAAAAGTGTGGGTTGCATAGTTGCATTTCTGTAGATAGGAAGGAATTTTTTTTAACTGAAGATTCTCAAGGGGATCATAACACTACTCTTCTTTTGTCTGTTCACCACATGAAGAAGCTGTTTGAATCCTTGATGTAAGCTCCAAATTGCCTCCTCCCATTCTTTCCATGCTTTAACCATCAAGAAAGTAATCTACAGATTGGTAACATTTGCAAATTGCTAATTCCTGGCTGGAACAACCATTACACATAGAAACAATTGTGTCACTAGTACCAGACAAAACACAGAGATAGGGAAGGAAAAAAATGTCTCAAAATATATTTTTACTTTCTCCTTTCAACTTATCAGGAATAAACCAAGGGCAGAATTTTTGCTCCAATAGAATTATAACTTAAAGAGAATTTAAAGCCTTTTTCTTCTCCCTCTGAGAATGTATACATATAAATATAAATATATATATAAATAAAAATAAATAAATAAATATATATATATATAAGTTCCAAGTCAGCACAATTCCTATGGCTATGGCTTTTCCAGAGACAACTTTCAAAAAACCTGCAAAAAAGAAAATGGAATGCAGATGAGTCACTCATGAAATTTATACTGGATTTTTACTTCAAAACCAAAAAATACAAAAAAAATTTTTGGTGTACATCTTGATGCAGCCATTCCTGTCCAGCTGGATGCCATTTAGAATCACAACCAGATTGCCACAGGGCATTCTGACAATGGGTATTTAAAAACCCATTAAGATAAACCTTTAGAGCAGCTGAGTTTATGGAATTAAATTCAGAAGGAAAAAGGCTCACTTCCAAATTAAAATAGCAGAGAAAAGAGCTTATTTTAAAATTGTTCATAGGAAGTTTATACAGGACCATTTGATTTTTTTTATTGTTATTTTTATTTTTATTATTTTACATATTGTGGGCTGTTGGTGTGGGGGAGTAAAGTGAAGCAAAGGGAAGAGGAAATAAACAAAAGTAGTAATGTGATCCTGTTAAACAAATATGTTTGTAAGATAGAAATAACATTGGAATTCAAAGAAAATATGCTCAAAGTTGGCTATTTAATTTTAATAGTCCTGTAAACAACCTTCAAAATTATAATGATTATCTAAGTCACTAAATACCCAGAAATTTATTATTAATTACTAAATATTTATTTAAATAAAAGAGAAACATTCAATTATTCTTTTCATGAAACTATTGCAGAAGCTAAGGTCATATACTGCTTCATAGGCTTTTTTATGGGCAAGGTATTTTAGAGAGTTATTGCATAAAAGACAAGTCAGTAACAAACAGAAAGGTATGGTGGAGTCAAAATCAAATTTATCAGAGGTTTCTTCTCAGTAACAGATAGTCTATAACCTCTGTTTTTTAATAAACAAAGGAATTCACAGGAAGAAGCTTGTCAGAATGAGCCTTCATTACAACAGGCTGCATATGGAGAAATAGGGGTGTGAAATGTAATATTTGCTGTGATACAACGGGGAAAATAATGATGCTCAGTCTCTGCTCTAGAACTTTGAACAGACTCTGCTAAGTACCAAGGGAAGATATTAGGCCAGTAAATTGAAAATTAAATTTAAAACCCACCAAACAATATGAAAATAATGAAATGCTAAAATACCAACAAATTACTGAGCTTTACAGTGTAATCAAACAAAACCATACAATTTTATTTAGCCTTGATATTTAGTACTTCACATTAAATCGTCCACACTTACTTGAAAATTCTATATTTATTCTAAAGTATACGTAAAACTTTAGAATATTCACCATCATTGCCAGAAAATGTTAAATTAATTTGTGATGCTGGCTAAAAATAGTCAATAATATGAAACTGAGCTGGCACTGTTTGAAAATTTTGTTAGCTATGTCATTGAAATATATTTCAATTAAACATAACAGGTTGAATCTCATTCACTATATGAAATTCCTTTGCATTTCATTATTACTCTCTGTGTGAAAGCAAGTGTGTTTAGGCCTACTAATTTCAGAAGCTGCATAACTGGTTTTTAATTTCATTCAACTCATTAGGTACAGGAAAAGAGTAATTCATTTCTTAGTACCTAAAACAAAAGTATGGTAACTCTTGGTTAATCTTAAACTGGTGTATGTCATGTCCCAGACAGAAACTTCATTTCTATCTGAAATTAGTTAGTTAGTTATAGCTTAAAAGGGGATGTGGAAAATATGAAATATCAATTATCCATTTTACATTTTCAAACACATTTTTGAGTATTCTCTTTCATTATTTTCAAAGAGAAATGTAGACCTTTATCTCAAAGCCCCCTTCGTCCAGATCCTGACTTGCATATAAATAGCAATACAACATGAAAACAAACCAAAACCATTTAATTATCAGACACATACAACCTCTTTTCCTTTTTTCCAGTAGTACCATCTTTCCCTTCTTTAAAAATCATCTCTACATCTCCTGCCAAAAGCATTTCCTGACTTTTCATACCCCTTATTTTTACTATAATCTCAAGCTTAGACAATTCCTCATCTACTCAGTTCTTTAATATGTTTGGGATTATCGACAAAGAAATTAAATTAAGATGAGCATTAAGTGAAATTTTCTTTTGTAATGACACGTAGATTTTTTTATACTGTGCCTTACAGGATTCTAATAAATGCCTAATTTTAATGATTTTTATACTGCCTTCATGAAAAAAATCAACAAAAAAGTCAGTATTTTTCTATATATCAATTTTTTTAAAAAATCCAATCAATATATCCCATATAAACCTCTGCTTTATGAAATTGAGTTTTCATACTTGCTGATTGTTTCCATATATTCATTTAAGAGTCCATCTTTTATTATTTGAGCACACTGCTCTGGGTGTTCAAAGGCTATGTATAGCTTTCAAAGACAGAGACAAGAAGCAGTGAAGCATAGAGAGAAAGCAGGAGAGATTCTCACATGACTAACTCTGCTCTGCTTTTCATTTCATGTGAAACATCCCATGATAACCAGGAGCTGCAGGACATGCACATCCATATTTCACTTTTGACAACATCAGTATTTAGATCAGAATATTTAAATACATTCAAGAAACTGGATCCCTGGTGACCTGTGGCGAGGTGTTAGCATGCCTGCTGTTTGCTGGCACAAGAGACTCAGCTGAGTAAATACAATCTGGTATTTTCAGCTAAGGAAAAAAGCAGGAGGACAGACAAGTCTATTTGGCACTTGGGACATATATTAAGTCTAACCGAGGGGAACTTTTCTCATATGTTTAAAGAGTACAAAATCAGATATTGATATAATGATAGTAGAGATAAATAACTAAGGAATAGCTAACTTGGTTCAAATGATGAGATTTTAAACCTTTGTATGTCTCATTCACAAAAAGATTGGAAGACATGAAATTCCTTTTATTTTGATCGAAATTAGTTCCCTACACCATTTTTAGACACAAAATAAATAGACAGTGAAATATCTGCAACAAATTCAGGATGAGTATGGTGGTGTTCGAGGGTGCCAGGATGTGGGAAGAGATGAGAACCTTGACTTCATATTTCAGAAGGCTGATTTATTATATTATGATATATATTATATTAAAATGCTATATTAAAGCTATACTAAAAGAATAGCAAGAAAAGATTCATCAGAAAGCTGGAAAAGACAGGAGAGGAATGATAACAAAAGCTCATGACTCTCAGAGTCCGATGCAGCTGCAACTGCGAATGGCCGTTAATTAGAAACAACCAACATGCACCAATCACAGATGCACATGTTGCATTCCACAGCAGCAGATAGTTAATTTCTTACATTTCTTTCCTGAGGCTCCTCAGCTTCTCAGGAGAAAAATCCTGGCAAAAGGATTTTTCAGAAAATCTCAAGGCTACAGATGAGACCCTTACTTCCAGCTGTTTCAGGGGGTCATTGTGAAGCCACTTGTTTTCACTTTAGTGTTAGCAAACATCTGGTTGAGACCAAAGCAGGACTTACTTCATCACAGAGAGCATTCAGCAAATAGGGCTACTTCCCCAAGGAGCCTGTCCTCTAATTTATCAAAAGATACAGCAAGTGAAAAGGAAAACAGTAACAGCAACAATATAAGTGAAGAAGAGAAATAATGATAAGCACAGGTAAAAGTCAATGACAATATTATGAATTATGTGTAAGGCAATAATTTACTACGCACTAGAATATGCCACAGCTACAAATAGAAAAATAATGTCAAGCACCGTTTTTCATCTGTGTAACATCATTGTACATCTCTTTCTCTTCTTAAGGACCACAGTCTGAGCACTGAAGCAGTAACCTCATCTTCTACCAAAATGACTTTACACAGTCAAGTAAAAAAACTAATTTCCAGTGATAGTGAAGTAATAATGCAAGTCTTCCTACATTTTTACAATCAGATATGACAAAGTCCACTGTCTTTGCTGGAAATTACCTTCATCATCCTTTGCCAGACTCCTGAGAAAGAGACATATTCAATCTCATTTGAAGGAATGCCTCAACCATTTCTCATCTCTGGTGATCAGTTTTTCTTGCTATCTGCATCTACAGATCCTTGCCAATACTAAGGAAATTTCTTGAATTTGGACCATTTTGTTTTTTCTGTATCACTCATCTATATTATTGTCTCATTATTTTACAGTGTAACTGAATGACAAACAGCATAAGAGTTAAATCAACTTGGAAAAAGAAATCTTGACCATCAAGGAGGATGGAAGTCCACCAGTTTTTGTGGATGGTTTATATGACATAAAAACCTTATAGGTAGCCTTGCATTGGTACAGATATCTGCAGTTTTTTCACCACCACGGGCAGTGGGAAATGAATGCTGCAGTACTTCACAATTTCTGTTCATCAGGAGATTCTTCCCATTCTATGAAAATCAGTAATTGGTTAATTAGACTGAAACCTGAAAAGCATTTTGTCTGGCATTACCAAGTAAGAGTCTGATCCTGATGCTTTCATAGTGTCTTCAGAAAAAGTAGTAGGAGACAAGTACAAATGACAGTGATTAGCTCTTGTCACAGAACAATACCTTGCTATGTGCAAGTCAGGCCCAAGTCTCTGATGACTTTCGGCTGAAATTCTTTCGGTGGAAAGCATCTCAGGGAGTGGAGTTATAGACAAATTAATAGGAAAAAAAAATAAGAAAAATTAGTGGGAAAATATCTAAGCTGACCAGATCCATCAACAAAGGTAGAAAAACTAAGATGCTCTAAGAATATGAAATAAGTTTATAGGAAATTTCTAGTACATGATGAAATGGAGTACTTGAAATAATTGTCATGTTAATACCATATTTCAGGTTCAGACAATGATTGAATTTGGAATGATGACAACAATGGATAATTCTTCATTATTCATTCATTCATTAAGTCCCCTAATTCTAGTACATTTTCAGAGACCTCAGTAATAAATATATTTCTCAAATTTTTTAATGATAAAAAATACACTGACTTCAATACAGAAAATAATTATAACTATGTGTTAGAAAAATAGTTCAAATAGTTCATAAACAACACACATATGTAGATCAAAGAGAAGTGAGGTGAAGAACTTACAGCATTACATAGTCAACAGCACAGAAAACTATTTCTATGACTAAGCAGGTATGAAACCACCCTACTGTGGTCTAAATTAGTGCCTTTAGTGTGCTAAAATGCAAATGTTTCTTTTCTAGTGTATTTTCTTGTTTTGTCTTCTTAACATGGAGTATGTATACATAAAGCTTTCTGGAAAAATAGTTAATCTACTATTGCACTTTCAATTAAATATTTTCAGAAGTCTTACATTTTTCTATCTGTAAATGAGTCCAGTTCACCTGGCACAAATTTTTTTGCATAGCTGATAAGAGAAAGGTTCAGTGTACTATATGGTGACTAAACCACTTCTGCTTGCTTATCCAGAAAGTCTTTTTCAGGGTGGCGACAGTTGTTCCAGAATTACTTTTATTCTGATTTTCATATAAGAAGTTTAGGAGTCAGAAATGAAAAATAAACTTATTGTAGCAAAGATAATCCTTCTTATCCAGTCTGTGATAAAGAAGTTATAAAATTCTCTGCTACACAAGTTTCTCCAGATTCCTGTTTAATTTATTAAGGCGTTGAAGTCCTAGAATCACAGTATTTTTATTATTAATCATCCAGACTCAAAAATCCCTTTTTCCTTTATCTCCTCAATATTCCCATACCCTTTTACATTCCACAGTTTTGCTTCAGTTGCTGTTTTTTTCTGGCTTCCTTCATATTTCTGACTATCTACTCTTACCTTCGATACAGCTCTGGTCATCTGCTGAACCACATTAATGCATTGGAATGAGCACAGGTTGCATTTCCCATCAACTTAAAACCTCCCCTACTCTGAGCTGATTTCACTCAGGTTTCTTCCACATGGCCTATAGTCTAAAGTTTTTCAAGTCTAATTTTAGCTGTTATAGTATTGCTCAGCAAAAAACCCTTGAAGTATTCCTGAAAGGGTATAAGAAACAGATCTGTAGCAATTGTGGAAGGTAGAACAATACTTTTGCAGCTCAAGATTGATTCATCTTTGGTTTGTAACATGTCTGAAGGAAATCTGAGAAAATAACCTATCTTAGCCTGAGTTTATAACTTTTTTTCTGTTTTGGTTTGGTTTGAGGTTTTGTTTGGTATTTTTTGTTTGGTATTTTTTGTTTGTTTTTGTTTTGGGGGTTTTTTTTATTTTTTTTCAGAGAGATTTCAATTTTTCTATCCTACCTGACAAAATGAAAATGGATAGCTGGAGGATAGAAGTAAGCATATTGTTCAAGACAGGAAAAACAAAATAGAGTACTGTTCTGGCAAAAGAACTGTTGTTTTGTTGACAGCAAGTATTACCCTCTTTGAAAACCCTGACTAGCAAGATAATAAAAATAAAATTCTTTGGGCTACCTCCAATTTAGATGTTGTGTCCCACTTTTTTCCAACCACTTCACAGGAAATCCCAGACCTTCCTGCATGGGAAGGAATTCTGTCTTCTTTCTCCTATACTTGGTTTACTGAGCTTTTTCACTACTGTATCCTGCAGCAGAGCAACTCATATTCTGCACATTCAGGCATCATGCTGCAGTGCTTTTTAGGCTTGTCTCTGCACTGGGTGGAAAAAGTAAGGAGTGAGAGTAAATAAGTAATTATGAAAAAAGATTACAGCTAAATTGAAGCCTTATGGAATTAGCACATTGACATGTTCTTTAAAAAGTTGCAGAAAAAAAAAAACATTTGGGTGGAGGTGGGAGAGCTACACACAAAGCTGGAAATAAATATCCGGTACTTGAAGGGACTGAGGAAAACCTCAGCAAAGGAGATGGGTGTGGAAAGCTGCAAGGATGCCCTGAAAAAGTGGCCATGGAAAGATTGTATGCAAAGGATTAGAAGAGGGAAAAATGCACAGGCAGTGATCATTGGCATGTACAGACAACCTGGCAAAAGGAAGTAAAAAGCCTGTACCTTTCAACAGGTCATTTATATTTACCAAAAGGCTGTGATACTCCATCACTTTCTATGTGAATATGACAGTGACAGAATAGGTTTACTTTTTCAAAATTGATATATAATTATGCATGGAATTTAGGGCTCCATATTCCTGAGAAGTGGGATTTTTTGATTCTAAAGTGTAATTAGAAATGTCCAATATTCAGGTATAAATCTATTTTCCCCTTTTAATATTTGTACATTTGTTTGTGGAATCAGTGGATGCAGTAGGCTTTTATCCAAAGGCAAAGTAACATTATTAAAAAGACTAAGCTGCCATAGCCTGGAAGGACTGTTTGAAACCACAGAAAACTAAATAAGCTTCACTGTTTATTCATTGGGGTAAAACCTGCAGGCATCAAAACTGTATTAAATTGCATCCTTAATTTTTAATTTTTCTACTATCTTTCAATACATTAAAAATCACACTATATATTAAAAATCTTTTTTTACACACAATACATTAAAAATCTTTTTCTGGAACAACAGTCATATACATATATAGTAAAAGAGTATACTTGAATATTAGAATGTTTAAAACTTTTAAAAATATTGGCCAAGAAAACAATTTTGAAAAACAAAGAAGCAAACAAATAAGGTTTCTGTGATGAAACAGAATCCGTGCAAACCACTTTTGGTTCTCATCTCACAAAGAGATTTATATGCCTTAACGTGCAAAAATATGAACAAAGCAATAAAGTTCAGTTCTGAAAATATCCCTTTTTTGTGACTTGCTCCAACAGTAAAAGAAATACTATTGTTTTTACCTTTTAGACTAGTCCTTGTCACCTGCATTCCATCTTGCATCAAGAAAAGAAAATGACTGGAATGCAGCTGGCAGGAAAGCAACTGCTTTTTGTATTTTCACTGCAGTGTGCTGTACAAAATTTCTGGGGTCTCTTTCATTGCTAAAGGAATTGACTTGGAGATTGTGACAGCACTGCAGCCTTTTTTCTCCCATCAAGCACATCAGAGTTATCAAACAGAAGATTTGAGATTATAGCTTTCTGAAGAAGAAAATGAAACCCTTACAGAGAAGCAGATGCTACAGCATTATATATTCCAAGTGTACACTGTGCTGTGCATGGCCAGCTGTAACAGGAAACTGCTTATTTTAACATTACACACTGGTCTTCGGTGCGGTGTCATTGCCTTTCCTTCTCTCTCTGCAATATTTGCTACAGCCACCTCATATACCTACTTACTGACATTCTCTGCTCCCTGTAAGGAGCTTTTGCTGAGGGAATATGCACAGTTTTCTGTTTGTTTACATACACTAAACACTTCATAAGCACAGTTGCCCCTGAGCACAATTCAATTTTCTCAAACAACCTTAGTGCTTGAGCTACTACTAACTGTAGAGATCATTTTCACTGCTTATTGGAAAAAAAAGCAAACTAAAAACCAAAAAACAACACAACAAATTTATATTAAACCATAATATTTTGAGCAAGTGTTACAATGGGGAAAACTCTATGTATGAAAGCGTGTAGGAGGGAGAGAACTTACCCATTGTTTTCAACAGTCATGAGGAAATGATTCTGCTATCTTTTTCTCTTGTAGTGCTATACAGCAAAGGACATTATTCATAACCTAGCATAGCCTTGAAACAACTGATATTTATAAATTCTAATTTCATCCATGCCTGGATAAGTTAAACAGAAATTTTCTGCCATATTATGATCTTAAATAGTAGCTTGAGCCAAGCCTTATTTAAATAAGATGAAGAATGCTGCATATTCATTTTGTCTCAAAAATTTCACATCATTTTATTCATGATCATACTTTTAAAAAATATTATCATACATAGATAGTGTAATCTAGGAAATAAATATTACAAAAAGCTTCACTCTTAAAAAATAGGATTATTAGCCCTGCACATTTGAAAAAAGACCCTTTTCATTATATTTGCACCAAGCATCAGGCTGGATTATGATTATAATGTTTGAAAATGATATGCTGCCCAACTTAATCTTTGGAATTCTGTCAAATGAAAACCTGTCTGTTAAGGGATGTTAGAGCAGCCCTGGCTCAGGACTTTCTTCCTTTTCCCAGCCTCTGGAGCCCAGTGCAGGGCAGTGTCAGGCTGTGGGACGCGGCAGCTGCTGATTTCCCACTCACAGGTTCAACCCAAAGCTGAACATGGACCCACCAGCTCAGATCCATTCACAGCCACTCCCCTCCAGTTGATGGCACCCAGTCCTTACAGTGCTGACACGTGGGATAGGCAGTGAGACTGTGCAGAGACCTGGTCAGGAAAGGATTAACAAAAGATTGGACAGACTGTGGTGATCAGGCACGGGGCTTAGTCCATAAGCACAGTGACCCTATTAGAATGGGACCAGCCTTTTCTTCCAACGTTTCTGCTTTGTTTCTCCCCATTCCCTTCCCTTGCCTTTCCCCTCATCAGTTTGCCTCTCCTCCCTGTTTTGGACCCTCAGGTTTCCATCCTTGCTGGCTGCAATACCCCACATGCAGTTTCCTGATAGCCCATTAATTAGTAGGATAGACGAGGCTCATTTCTTGGTTTTGACTCTACCTTTCGTCCATCAGGTTTGTGCCACTTTGTCTATGGCTTAACTGCTTTTCCTTATTAACCCATCTGACAAGGTCGCCAATAAAATAATCTCACTGAAATAAGAATTTCCACATACAAAACATTGCAAAGGAATAAATGGTGTGTCATGTGTTTGTGCTGAACTGTCTGCTGGCACCCAAACATCACAATGGAAGATGTTGTTCACTTCAGCTGTAAAGAACCAAAAAATTGATCCTGGAAAGGGACACAAAGATAAATGGCAAGTATGTGAAGAAATCCCATGAGAAAGGACAGGAGCAGGGAACAGCTGGGTGAGAACTGAAGTAGGCTGTAGGGGAAGAAAGCTGACATTCAGACTAAGGAGAAGCTGGGAAAATGATGAAGTCACTATGAAATAAGCTGCAACCCTCTCATTACAGTGAGAATCCCTCCAGATTCCAAAGTGAAACCTGTTACTCCAATGTCCTCCATCAACAGAGAAGATATGTGAATTCACCCAAAATCTACAGTTTATGACTGCCGAAGTATTGATACATTCAGAGGATGAAGCTGGTAGCTCGACATCCGCTCTGATAATTCAAACATCAGAGGCCTGGTTTAGGGATTTAAAGACTCCAGTAGTGTTGATGAGATGGTTGTGAGATATGAGGGAATACTTTTATGTTCCTTGTTTGAATATATGTCCAAAATGTATATATTACACAGTTAGTTGATATTAATGTAGCTAATAAACATAAATATAATAAAGTTGTCTTTATCAATCATACATATAATCTTACTCAAAGATCTGCAGAAAATTAATTTTAAAGTGACAGTAAAACTGAGCTAATGTCCCCAACTAAAATTTAATCTCATTGCTTATATCTGTTTTTAAACTACTTGCTGTCGTCAACTGATATCCCATTCTTCACTTCAGAGAATCACTCTTATTCTCACTATGTCATTCCACTTTGCATGTTCATATATATCTTTATTATATCTATTTACTTTTTGCTGAATATGTAGGAAAGATAAGAGGGAGCTTCAGAAGTGAAAAAAGGCAGCTGTATCTGCACTGCAGACCTGAATTAGATGTCAGCCTCTTCCATGGCAGCCCTGAGAAAATGTTTTACTACAAAATTTATAATGACTTTTCAAAAGCTAATTTTTAATATTTATTTTTAAGGTTTTTCTACTACAGCTCACCAGTCAGATTTGCAACTATTTAGAAGAAATGGAGAATTCATCAGGGTCCATATCCTGACTTTGTTCTGAATTACCCTGTGCCAAGCACACTGAAGAATAAGAGGTTACAGACACCCCACACTGGACACCCTACTGAATATATTTAGGCTTAATTTCTCTACATGGCCATTACCATCTGTAAAATGAAGATAATAAAACCCCTTAACCTTATGAGGATTTTGAGAATATAAAGTAATGTATGACATTATATTAATGAGTTCCATTTAGAAAATAGCACAGAAAAATCAATAATTTCTGTTTAAAGAGTGTGGTCTGAATAGTTTGAAGCAAGTAAGGCATGTCCACACACTGAACAAGGACAAGAGAACAAAATCCTGAATATTTCTGATTAAGGAAGTACCATCTCTGACTGATGGAGCCAGGGACCCCATATAAAAATATTCTGTGTGATGTAATTAAAGACCATTATAAGGCATATGTCCAAGTGACACAAACAAAAGCTGCATGGGGAATTTTAATTTTAATGCTTTCTAATTTGAATACTTGACTCTGTGACCTTAAATTTTTAATACAATTTTCTGGATATAATAATAATTAGTTGAGTAGGAAAATAGATATTAAAGAGTTATGCAAGATTTTCATTTGTGACCTGAAAGGCAAGAGGCCCTAGAAAAGAAAAAAGAGTCTTGAAGCTGGCTGACATTCCAGAGACACTGATGAGGCAGCATTCTGTGAGAAGCCATGCAAAGGGACAAACAAACACAAAGAGCTTTTCAGTCTTCTGATTTTTAAGTGTATGTGACAATGACATGAAATATATACTGTTTTTTCTTCCCAACCACATCACATTTGGTCAGACTCCTGATGCTTCATTTGAAAGTAAACAAAGTTGACTCACACCCCACAGCTTTTTATAAACAACATATTTTTCAACAAGAATTTTCCTGAGTAGGAATAACTGTGGTTCATCACCAGTTTTTGTCACCTTTTTTAATAATGGGACATAGCTTTTGCATGTGTCTCCTCAAGAGCTGATAACTAGATCTTACAGAGGAGCTTTCAAGAATTCATGACTAGTATCAGAACTTCTAATATATTATAGAATTATTTTGTATCACTACAAAAATATGATCTCATTGCAAAAAAAAGGAGGTAAAAAGAGGATCAGCTCACTTTTTATTGAGTTACTGTTTTCACTTTCTGTTATTTGTAGTCCCTGTAAGTGCTAGAAGGCTAGTACTTAGGTCTTCCCTAAGCCTTCTTTTCAGTAACATAGAAAGTGAAAACATCTGTGTTTTATATTTTCTTGTACTTTTTAAGATAACAAATTATTAATGATTAATTATTTTGTGGGACAAAAAATATGAAAGCCACAGTTATTCTACTCTGTGGTGCCTAAAATTCAGATTAAGCTTTAAACAGAAGCAGACATTTAAAAAAGGTGTCTCAAAGCTATTTCTCAAAAGTGTCTGGTATTTACACTTTCTATACTTCTAGCACCTTCAAATGCCAACAGCATATTGTTTTATTCCCTTGTTTTGGAGAACTACTCCATATATTAACTAAGGATCAAGCCTAATGCTGGTTCCTGGCATACCACTGCAGGCTCCAGACAAATTGAATAGATCATATAGCTTAGAAAACAAAAGGCTGTGGCACATCTGTTCTCCAAGCACAGTCAGCACGTGAGTGACTGTGTGAAGGGCTATGTGAAGACTAACACAGTGGTGCTGCACATGACATGAAAAGAAGCCTGTAGTGATTTTTTGAAGTACAAAATATACTCAAAATCCTTCTAATCCCTGCCCTGCACTCCCCACCCACCTGCTGTTCCAATAACCAGTAGATTCATCCTTTAGGTATTCTCCACACTAAAATACATGCAGATTCTTGCACAGTGAATCTGCCCTCAGCAGCAAAACAGAAGGTTTGGGACAAACATTGAAGAATGAAAGCTGCCTACCTGTTTCATCTGGCAGAAGGAAAACCCATATTTGGATTGGGGTGAACTCAGTCCAGCCAGGAACAAATCCAACTCCAAGAAGCATCTAAAATACAATGTCCATACCTGAATTAATGTCATTTTACAATATGTGCCCCCTAATAGTTCTGTACTCCAAGATTAGTGCTTACATTATCAGACACTGTTGAAGTAGGAGAATTCCCTAAAGGATGTGAAGCATACACTGAAGAGAATATTATATTTGAACATCCACACCTTTCCTGGTTCTAGAGGCTGCAAAAGAGGACTTGGGAAATATCCTAAGTATTACAGAAATTATACAGGGGACATAAAGGCCCCTGTGTAACTCTACACCTACTTGGGTCAAGACATAAATGTCAGTCTTGCAGCTTTGGACAAAATTAATATCCAAAAACCATCTTGAATCTACTCCAAGTAGTTAAATATTACTAAGATGTTTAATGTTTCTCTTCCAGAAAAAGAGCAGGTGCAGCTTTCAAACTTCAAGGGTCATGAGCAGTTTAGAAAGCTCCTGTAAAATACAACCATTATCACAGTGAAATCCTTAACAGTCATGTCCTCAAGTAAAACCACCACATCCTCAAAAAACCAAAACCCTTTTTGTTTTGACTCTGGCTAAACAAATTCCACGTTGATCCACATCAGATACATAGAGAAGAAGTTAATTTAGGAATTGCCAAGGACAGCTGCACTGCAATTAGGTTCAGTATGATTCAGTAGATCATATTGAGTGATTTAGACTTTACACTGCGTGGAAGAAAGTAACAGAACATTTAAGATGCTGTCAATTAATCTCTTAGCCTAATCTGATTCTGTTTGTGACTAGTGTGAACAAGGTGGAAAAAGGCTGGACTAAAAGCCAGAGCATTTACAGAGATAATCCTGGTTTTGTTAATTCCTGAGCAGCCTTAAACCCTTCTCTTAATCTTTTTACAACTCAGCCTCCCCACTGCTTAAAAGATACCAGAATACTTACTCACTTTCTTTTTGCACCTGCAATATGACTTTGAAAACATAATGTCACAATATAAGTACTACATATTTCCTTTCAAATATCTGTAGTATTCTGTTCAGGAATAACTTGGTTTTTACATAATGATACAAATTATGTGACAAGAGAAGTTGTACTCTATGAATAACTGAAGAGTCTAGAACACCTGGTTTTATTTAAGTGAAATCAAGAAGCAGTTTGTGTCAGTCATATAATACTGTTTGAACATTAAATATTAATGCAATTAAAACTATCAAGAAAGTGAGTGGAATACAGTTTTCAGAAGTTTTTAAAGCCAAAAGCACCCAATATACTGCAGGCAGTTTTAAATCTTGAGATGACTATCAGAATGGCAATGTGAAATGTTAGCCAGTCCTCAAACACAAACTTTGCCTCTGCACATTTATTTCTTGCAGTCTGGTCTTTAAAAGGAAGATTTCTTTATGATTATATAATGCAGAAATTTTGTCATGACTGATGATTAATTCAAATTCTATTAATTAGGAACACAATCATATAGTTTGAAAACCAGCTACAAGGATATTGTTGTAAAATCTGAAAAAAGGAAAAAGGTCTTCCCATTTGTGTGGATTTCACAATTTTTTTTAAAAATTAAAGTCCTGTAATAAGAAATGAATAGCATATTTGTGACATTTATAATTGATACCAGGCTGCAAAGCTCTGTAATCATTATGGAAGAAGAAAAAACTGTATAAAAAAGATCTAGTCAAATTGCAAACCTGGGCAGATAAACAAATGACAATTTCAGGTGAGATGGTGCACCTACAGAATATTTCCCAATTCTAGGAAAAGATTTTTTTTAGAAATAGCATTTTTTTAAATATCAGATGTGATTTGAATAAGATTGGATCCAAATAGCACTCGTTGTCAATTTTATTTTTCTCTCATTTATCACTCTGGCACATTCACAAAGGTTTATTTTAGCAGAACTCAATAGATAAAGCAATCCTTCAGAAAACAACCAATCAACAACAACAAATATAAAAGAAAACAAAACAATAATCTCCACAAAATGTCCTTTGTTATGGTTCCAGCATTCAAACTTGGTTATAGAAGATGACTAGATCAGGGTAGTAAAATCAGCTTAATTATGACTTCCATACCTATGTTTATCATTCATCCAAGAATGACAAACATCTAATTCTTGCTGCTTACAAATCCACTCAAATATACTTATGTCAAAATTCATCAGCAAACATTATGAAATTATTACATTATTATAATTTAATATTGCACTTATTGGCCACAATTAATTATAGCAACAAAAATACATACTATCTTATCAAAAGTATATTTCCTCATTTTCCCTCTTCTAATAAAGGTACTACATATTTTTCAAAATTGTATATATTATTCAATTAATTTATTTGTAGCCAACGATTTGGACATCTGTTTCTTTACGGGGTCACTAAGTAAATTAATGGTCATCTCTGAAAAAAAACAATGGAATCCAAATTAGAAATGGAAATGAACTACCTAGATGAAAGCTGTATATTTTCTAAGGTCTTATGTGAACAATAAAATCAGATTGTGTATATTGACCTGACAAGCCTAAATGGAGTTGTTCAGAGTCTTGCTCTAAGTGTATCTTTTCCATTCTATGGGAATCTACAGCTTAAATGATGGCATATAACACTGGTAACACCATAATACAGTGTTGGTCGTGTTGGTCTTTCCACTCAGTTGTATGCTTTAATTTTGGTTCCCATTCTGAAGAATTTCTAAAGATCATTTCATTTTCAAGACACTAGCTGAGTAACAATCAATTTCACATTTTGTATTTACTTTTGACCAGAGTTTTGGACTTTATTGACAGAATTTTGATTTCTCTTTAGCCAAGCAGGTAATCAATTAAAGCATTTGTTGCTTAACAGCAACAAAACCAATTGTTTTCCAGCTTAATTTTTAAAATGTCAGAGAAAAATTTGAAAGACATTATCTGAATTACTATTTTATACAGGGTGCTGGGAGATTAATGCAATGTCAAGGCAAGGCAATAAGCTACATGCTGTTGGTTGGTTTTCTCAGGACCTTAGGAGAATTTTGACTTTTCTAAGCCTAATGCTTAGAAGAATTATTACATTCTTTTGATCAATTTATAAAATCAGAAAGAAACCCTTTTTTTTATTAGTTAACTTTGATACGACAAACATCAAAGAAGCAAGGAAAAATTGACATAATTTCACAATCTGCACCGTATTTCTTTAAGATACTTTCACATTATATAGGTTTGTTTCAAAGTATTTTTTTCAGTATTTTTTTGGTTTTTAGAAGGAAGCCTTTCCTTATTTATCTTTTTCCAGTGATATAAATATATCCTCAAATTACTATTTCATTCACAGCAGTAAAATTATCTCTCCACCTACTGTTTTGTCAGATGTTACTTACCTGAAGATAGATAAATTGTTAAGAAAAAATACTAAGGGACAGAACACTGCTAGCACAGCACTGTTATATGTCCCCACCTGAAGAGCTGTGAAATTTGTTATAAAAGCAGGTAGAGTACAAAAAGCAATCTTCAGTTTTGTCCCAATATCTTTAATTTATATGCAAAATATTTGCAACTTTTCATAGTTATAATGCTGTCTTATGGCAACTACCAGAAATATCAGCATTTGGATACATAAGGGATTGCACTTGATTGCACATGCTAAACTCATCAAAAATTACTTTTAAAAATTAAAATTTTCAATTAATTTATATATGTATATATTCTATATCTGATACCATTGTTTTCCACAATTGTCAAATCACTCACTGTTAAGAACTCTGATGAGGTTCCAATTTGAGGGTTTTTTCTATAAAATCAAATCAAATTAATACCAAAGGCACAACCAAATAACCCCCACAGAAATTAAGAATATGTTTGTTGAAGGAAGCAGGGTGTGATTGTTTTAACACAGATTATACAGGTTCATTTCAATGCTTTGTCTAGGAATTCATTGTATGTTATTTCTTGAACAGCCAACAAGACATGGTTAAAAAAAATCACTTAAATCACTTATAAAGCATCTAGTTCTCTTGTCTAACTGTGTAACATGGGAAGTTACTTTCACACATAATATAGTAAGTTTAACTTTATTTCTTCTAGATATTCCTCACTAGCTCTTACTCATAACAGTTTTGGGTTTTTTTATCCTAGGTGCTGATAATGAGTTAATTATTCTCATAAATTATATTCACTTGATAGTGCTATAATTTCCTTGTGGTTCCTTTAAGCAAAAAGAATTTTTTCCATTTTTCTGGAACCTCTCCTGTTATTTTTTAGAGATAATCAGTCAGCCTCTGACACTGTTTCAACCATACTTTGGAAACCTTTGAATCAATTTTATCTCATTTAGCCCATTCAAACCACAGTTTTTTAAAGTATACAAATCCATCTCCCTTTAGTCTGATAGAAAATATTGTGGTCAATAATAATTGTGTTGCTTAAATTGACAATGTCCAGTGGCATACACTGGATAAGACTTGAACTAACACATTTATTAGTTTTGTTATCATTATTTTGCAGAGAGCTTTTCTAGACCACTTAGCAGCATAAAACACTTTCCTGAGTTTTCCTTTTACTGCTAATGCACTCATAGCATTATTTATTATCTTTTGTATGCCCTGGCAGTTTATTTAATTTTGTGCTTTGGCCTTTCTCTGACTTACTCCATGCATGCTTTTAAAGAGAATTCCACTATCAAAAAGAGTTTTATTATTTCCATAGACTGTCCTTGAGTTCAGGTGGTAGTAGGGGGAATAGCTGTAGATGAGGTGGACAGGAAAGGTGGCATCGTGTAAGAAGCAGAGATTTTCTCAAACCCTTTGTGTTTTATTAGTCTGTCAGTGCCCCAGGAAAGCCAAAACCCTTGTGCCCAACCAGTCTGTCAACATCCCACTGTGGGGATCATTCAGTGAATATTCCAGTGGGTTATAGGGCAGTTGGACTGGCTGCTTGAGGGACACATGCCAACAGCATACACGAGATGCCCTCCCTGATCTCCATAGCCATGTATGCTCCTGTTGATGGCAAGTGCCAGAACCCTTAAGGGACTCACACTAAATTGAATACTACATTTTATATTCAGGTGGAGCTTGAGTGGCTCCAGTAGTCCATCATGTTCAGTGGGGGGTACCTCAGAGGTGGGTGATGTCAGTATTACACCTAAGGCAGCCTCTGGGATGGAGGTGTGCACAGTGTTACATCTGTGATCTCACTATAGTTGCTGGTTCAGCAGCGAGACCTCTTTTCTTCCCCTTGGCTGGCAGATGCTATGAGGCTTATCAGCTACAGAGTACCACTGAGTTTCCCTTCTTGCAAGGATTTCAGCAGAGCATGGCTGTGGTGTCTGCACTCTGCTCCATCTTCCTTTTAGTGCCCCTTAGCATGTATTGTGTGTGAGAAGTGGGACGTGTTGACCAAGTCCCATCCAGGGAGCAGCAAGTGCATTTCACCCAGGCAGTTTCACCCTATCTCTTCCTTACTGTTAGTGTGACCATAACTTCCTGGTTTTCTCCAATTTTACCCCTAATCATTTTCCCACACTATATTTGCTCTATACGTCATAAAAAATTATATTTCTGAAACAAGATAGTTGTATTTGAACTACTTCCTACAAATGGTCCTTGGCCCATGCCAAACACTAACCTCTGCATGGCGACTGGCACAGGCTGTAACTATGGCAAGAATAGCAATTTAGCAGATCTGGGTTTGCTCAGATCACCTACAAAAGTGTTCTGGACTGTTTATTATTGTAGAAATAGAAATGCTTATTATTCCAGTATTTAAGATAAAGAAAATCAGAATTTGTATCCCAAAAGCCTTTCTTATTTTAACTTATCAGGCATTACACCTTACAAGAAAGGCAAAGGACCACTCTGAAGGTCTCAGCATATTCAAAAATTTGTGCTATAGAATTGTGTTATTTATGAGTCTTTTACTTTAAAACCAAGGTTGAATGGTCAATCTATTATTTCCAGGTTCAACTCACAAAATCACTTATTTTATAAATTGAAAAGAGGGCAACAATTTACTTTAGAATCTTAAAGCTCCACATCCTAAAGAACCTTTTAAGGTAAAGAAAAAAATACACCTCTAACTTCGAACAATTGCTTAATACTGAGAACTGCAGCACTGTTCTTGTTTGTTTCCTTTTCTTTTTCTATATGCATAGTACAGCAAACCCATAATCATCATTAGACTTCCAGCAGAATGGTGTAAGAGCAGAATGAGTTTTATATATATCATGTATGTATGGTATATATACTGTAATACAATTCATAAAAGTTTTGGCTTTCATCATTATTTGACTCACAGAAGAATAGAAACCAGACCTTGACTTCAGCTTTAGCAGGGAAAAAGTATACAAAGAAAAACCAGGAATAAAAGAAGTCCAACTCCAAAAGCTAATTTAAATTTACTTCCTTTACATTGAAGAAAGTGGATAGACATTGATCAGACTCCATGGTACCCATTCCATGGTGCCCACGGTCTCCACTGTCACTGCATGGATCATTGTATCTTTGCTTCCATTTTAGAATGGACTGCTGCAGCTGGGAGGGACCTACAGTGATCATCTAGTTCAACTACCAGCAGCTGAGACACTCATGTTTCTTTAGGTACTCTAAAAATTCACCGTTTTTCAAGGTTTCCTCCAGGCAAACCTACATGACTCACATTTCCACTACTCTTCATAAGGATAATGTGGCTTTATCCTGCTGATATTGCTGAGCAACCTGATATCCACACCATGGCTAAGGCTCAAGAAAGCTCAAAACCAAGTTACCTTAACTACAGTTTGAACCATTTTGCATGAAGAGAGTATATTAATGTTTTTCCTCTCCTTCTCCACTCCCTCTTCTTCTCTAACAGTTGGAATTTAAATGTCTGTTCAGAATCAACCTCCAAAAAATGCTCAAATCTAGCAACAGGAATATTTTTTTTCTGTTATTTCTAAGTAGAAAATTTTAAAAATTCCTTGCATTAAACAAAAGAATTTTACTGGGGTGATTGTTAAAGTGGGATAAGCACCTTTTATATTCTCAAGAATGAACTTTGTGTTTGGAGAGTGCCTCCTCCTTACCTTCAAAGGCTCTCCAGTAAGCTGCTTGACTTGAATTCTGCTAAAGTTTCCTGTGTGGTGGATTAGGAGAGTATGGGCTCCAAACATATGTTTTAGGAAATAGTTGGGCACCTGAAATTAAATTTTGTAGTGCAGTGCTTCATTGTCATTGTCCTTTGTATAGGAACTAGTCCACAGTATCTAAATACTTGATTTGCACAGATACAAGTTTATAAAAGGAAAAACCTGTGCTTTGTATCTTTATCTGTAAAATTGCTCTGCATCAATGGAAGTAAGTCTCAGATAAAGAAAGTCATTGTAGGAAAGAAATAGGAATTGGAGCATGTGCTCCAAGTGCGTTAAGAAAGGCAGACATAAAGTTGCTAAAGGAAAAGAACTTACATTGAAAAAAAGACACCCCACAACTGAGGGGAAAGAAAAAAGAAAAGTATGCAAATGAGATTGAAAACAGTGTTAATTATGCCTAGCATCATAAATGGCAATTTAAAATAGCAGAAACACGAGGCACACTATAGTTGGTTTAAGTTGTTACTGTAGCAGAAACTGCAGCACATCCCATCATCCAGGAACAATTACCACCTGCTGCCATCGGGGAAATCATCCTTTCTTCACTATGCTACTGCACAAAACCTATGTTCAAAACAACCAGCTGTGATTCTGAGGGTGACTGGAACTCAGAATACATAAGTTCTGTGTTATTGTTCTTTCTCAGTGTTCTACAGTCAGAATCCTATCCTGTCTTTTCCTTTCCCTGACACATTTCCCACGCATTTCTTCCCTAAACTCATGGTTCATCCCATCTGCCTTATTTTTAGCCTTGCATTTTATTCTGTGTGTAATGTTTTGGACTGGTTTCTAAGAATTACACATAGGGAAAATTAAACAAAATGGACATATTTTGGAAATTATTTTGGGTTTGGTTTTTTTGTGAGGTTTGTTTGTTGGTTTTGTTACTTGTTTGTTTGTTTGTTGTTTGCTTGTTTGTTTTGGGGTTTTTTTGGTCAGGAAGAATATATATCTAGTGACTGGAAAGATGATAAATGGCACACTCTTCCATGGAAGAGGATAATCCACTTCCTGGAGCTGACATGCACCTTGGTAAGACTAAAAACTGCATTTTCTCTTAGCTTTAATGAGCAAAAATCCTTTTGAGGATAATAATCTACGATGGTATTTTAACCATTACTCAGCAAGATATAGAAGAGTATAACAACATAGGGCAGGATACCACTGATATAATCAGCAGCATTAATGCCATATTGATTTGATGCTAAATACAGTTAGGAGGGGAGATTTTTATGAGGCTGCTTTTTTCTTTGTTATTGTTTGCTTAATAATCTCATCTTTGATAGGAATGTTTACTCCTACTGATTTTGTCTCTCTCTGCTGCTGAATGGAAAACTGACTTTCAGACATACATTCAGCTGCTTCCATTTTGATTTAATGCAGACAAATCTAATACAGTTAAAGAGTAGGCTGCCAGCAGCCTTTTCAGAACAATTTATGATTTCATATGACATTATCTGGAAGAAGATAAATTTGTATTCTTTCTATAATAAACCACTTTCTAAGACTAGTGGTTTATTTTTTATGTATCTCTCTCTATAAAAACATATAGTAGGCTAGCAGAGAACAGCTGCCAAGAAGTTTTTACATTGTGGAGGCTGTATTTGAAGATTTATTCAAAATATGAAACACTGCATCAGGTAGGCATAAATACAAAAAAAAAAAAAAAAATCAATAAAGAAATTCCCCCCCAAAAAAGTAAATCAAAAGAATAAGCTTGAGAAGAATACAGCTTAACATAGATGTGCGTATTTTTACAATTACTATAATTTAACTTTGATCAGAAATTATACCTGCTGTTTGCTTACATTTCATTAGTTATAAGGGTTAAGGATGTTTATGTGTAATAAGACTATAGCAAGTAACAGCCACAACATGCAGATGAAAATCAAAAAATATTATAAATAAATTCAAAGAGTCAAAAAAGTGAAACACATAGGAAATTATGCAAAGTTCTTAGAAATAAAGAAATTTGTGTGAGAAAAGAAGTAGGTTGACTGTCTAGGGACAATGTACAAGTACAATGAAACTCACCAAAATATTAAAATCTGAATCTCAGACTAGCAAGACTCAGTCTGGTCCTAAAAAGCAATTAAGAGTATTCTGATTGCTCTGAAATAATTTAGTCAGACAGCCTGGGATTTTCAGAGCAGAGCTGTGGGCTTGGGCAGTGATGAAAAGCTGGCTATATTGTATCTGCAGACCCTTCACAGTCCCCTCTGCCAAAGAATTTCTCAACCAGCTACAAACTATTCACCTGAAAAACCTACAGCCGGTTTCCATTTCTATCATAGATTTCCTCTGTGGCTGTGGAATGCTTGGTGTACAAGGTGAGAGCTAATGGCAGAAAATGGGAGCATTTCACAGCTGCCAGGTTCAGGAGCATCCTGGGAGGTAGATGGGATAGTATTGACTCATTGACCCTTTGTCCTCATCATTCTGCCTGACACTCAGAAAGAAACCAAGCTAGAAGGCCATGGGTCACTGTGAGTGAGGAGGTGAGGAAACCTGAGTGTGATGGCTCTGCAGCCTTTCCTCACAACCTCAAGGCCATATTTTAATGCATGCTTTATGGAGCAGTCCCCAGCTATTTGTTGGCCTGAGCTACTTCTTTTTCACAGTGCATCATATCTTCATTGCACTGAGAGACAATGTAAATAGGATATGTTGACTGAGAAAGAAAAAAAAAAAATCAGTTTGGTGGAAAAAACCCCAAAACATAGAGCATGTTCATGTTAAACCACACAAAAAAATGTGCCAGCTCACCCAGGGTTAGAATGAGTTGTTTACAGGGCAGGATTTAAAAAAGGAAAAACCTAAGAGATCTTAAACTATCCAAAGACCCATTGCCACAAAAAAAAAAAACCCCAAAACTAAAACCAAAACCAAACCAAACCAAACCAAACCAAAAGAAAAAACAAAACAAAACAAACAAAAAAAAAAAAACCAAACCAAAACAAAAAAAAAACCTGGACCAAACCAAACCAAACCAAACCAAAAGAAAAAACAAAACAAAACAAACAAAAAAAAAAAAAAAAACCCAAACCAAAACAAAAAAAAAAACCTGCGTGCATCTCCAGTGCCTGATTTCCTCAGATTGTCTCACTCATTTATTAAGTTGACCCTCTGGAAAAAATTTCACATTAATAGGTAAATAATAATGCAGAGAAACAAAATGTCGTTTGTTTGACAGGTTGGAAATTCCTTATTATCACCAGACGTTGAATAGAATACAATAGAATAGAATAGAACAAAATATTTCCATTAGAAGGAACTTACCGGGATGATGTGACCAATTCAGGGCTGTCCAAAATTAAGCATGTCATTAAAAGCATTTTCCAAACACTGCAATGACTATTTTCACGGTTCTAACAACATGACTCCATAAATATTTGAAATGCAAGCATGAAACTAAGAATGGCCAAACCTCTAAGTTTTCCAGAAAAATTAAGAGGATTACAAACTCCTCAGATGTGCTAAAATGGCATCAACATCCATTTTCACAGGCTTGCAAACATAATGCTGGATCTGCAGAAGAATTGTACTCCCCTGGTCTGTTGGTGTCTAAAAGGGACTTCTGTATCACATGAATTGAACATAGGTACCAACCCTGTGGCACCCATGCTGCTTTAATAAAATCCTAATCCCAGTTTGCAGTAAGGTGCTCAATAAGGCTAGAAAGACATAAGTTCTTATCTCTAAATCACTCCAGGTGATATGATATTTTTAGAGAGCATTTTTTTGTTCTATCCTTTATTTACTATACCATTTTCTCTTTCAGCTACTCCAAGACCAGTTATACTAGATGAGAAATAAGCAGAAGTTTACTCTTTATGGTGCAGATTTTCTAAACAAACTTCAGAAATTGCAATCAAATAAAAACAACATTTTGGTGTAAACATACCAAATAGAAAATATGTATTTTAAAAAGCTATTTTCTGAGTCAGCTAACTATACCATTTTACATGTTCCTGAAGAAAATCAGAGATAACTTTCAATCTTCTTGTGAATGAAATCCACAAAAGGCTGAGGTTTTTCAAAGGAAACCTCTGTGTAATGCAAGAAATCTCTCATCCTTGTTTCATTTTGCAAGACAACACAATTATTTTTTCCTTTCTATCTCCATCCTTTTTCAGAGCTGTTTCAGGGAGTCAAGTTCTATGGGAAAGAAAGAACAGTTTAGGATATAATCACACAATTATATTCGCACAGGCAAAGTCCCTTTTCAGATGATTGTTCACATACACAGAGGTGGAGTTTTCCAACGAGCCCTGAATTGTAGGATCTGTATTTCCATGGCAAAGTATGCAATCTCACATCATGACATACATATCCATGGTATAGCAGGCATTAGAAATTTAATAGATATTCACCAAATATATCCAGGAGATGGGGAATAACTGCTTGATTTCAGAGCACATCTGCTTGTCCTCTACTGTATTCAGAAAATAAGTGATTTCCATAGTATTTTATTTTAAATGAATATTTGCTTTATTTCAAAGTACTAAATGTTTTAATACTTTGGAATAAAGTACTAAAATAAAAAACTAAAGTACTAAATGTACTAATTTTCATTTTATTGCATTTACTCTAAGGAAAACTTTGGAGTTAAAAAGGTTATTAATCAAATTCACAGGAAGAATTTTGAACAGTAAATTTTTTCCAAGCGCTCTAAAAATCAAGAAGGAGGAATAATAATCATTGTAGAAATATGACCAAAGCAGCGTTTTAATGGATAATTCTCTGTAAATTGAAACATTCCGTTTACACATATAAGGATACCCAGCTATGTGTAGAACCATTAACTGCCATGAAACTTTCCCCATTGAAATTGAAATTGGGAGATCAAGGACTGCTTTGAGTAGGTGGGGCTAGTTGGGAATTTTTTTATCCTAGAGGACAAAAATGACAGCAAATAATCCTGTTTCTTGCATAGCACACAGTTAGAATTTCTACTTGCTTTTCTTCAATTCACCATCCAGTTTTAAGCGATTAATTACACATTATCTTGATTAGACTAATTAAAGTGAGGATGAAATTATGCTTTCACTAGAGTGGGTCATTTGAAAGGAATTTGCCAATTCCCCATTTTCGCACTTTTTTAAACGGCAGCTGTTGTTTTCACTTTTTCCTGTTGCGCAGTTTTGATTATGCTGCAATTCATTAGGGTCTTTTTGAAAAAGCTGACATTTTTCATATGGCAAATAGTTCTAAGAGTTGAGAACTTAGGCTTCTAATTCAAAACTAGACAGAGGATTACACTTCCCACAAACCCAGTAATTTTCCCACTACAAAAAAACAACTGGGTAATGAGAAAATGCTGTCTTAACTAGAAACATCTCACATTTGCCACCATATAATGGCACCCCACTACTTGTTGCTGTGAATTGTTGGTTGATTCTTGTTGACTTAGTTGTTTGGAAAGCTGAGTATTTCCTGGGAAAAGGTGAAAAAAAGCCAGTAGAGAGATTTCAGATGCTGGGCATCTGGACTTGTACTGGAAAGACGGTTTCACCTCTTTCAGAGCAGCTGCTCAGATTTTCCACTATCTTGAATAAGGTGTCCCATAGTGCAGAATGTCCTATTTTGAAAGGAAATAGCTATCTACTACTGAATGATAAAATTGAAAGGGTTTTGTTTCATCTCTGGCACAGATTAGCAATAGTTTTAAAGTAGAGAAAAATTAGGGTGACAGGCAAATAATTTTGTTCACAGCTCTACTGTTTGGGTTTTACTTTTTTTAAAATTTTGTTCACAGTTCTGTGAACTGTTTGGGTTTTTTTAAACTGTGTTTAGTAATAACTGACGAGTACAGATTACAAAGTAGGAGTTCTCAAGATGTCTATGCTAGCATAGTTCAGATCCTCAAATTACACAAAGACTTAAGAATGATACATACTTTTTAAAATAAAAGTAATTTTCTATCACTTCTCATTTCCTCGGTGGTATTTTCTGTACTGTTTTTGGTCTTGCAGTCCTAATTCATTTTACAGAGTTATGATACATATCACACATGACTTTTACCCTCCTCTGTATTTAGAAAAGTTTACTCATTTAAACTGAAATTACTCAAAGAATTTTCAAAATACAAATGGTATTCTGATACTTACCTCAGGAATTAAATAAACTATTTGTCTCAGGGAATTTGAGTTATGCTTCATATTTCCACAAATATTTTGTGTCTGATTGCTTTTAATGGTTGCCTTAGGCAGTCTGAAGTTATTTTCAGTCTTCTTTCTTTCTTCTGATTTTGAAGTCTCACTAGTTCTATCTTTTTTCTGTGTTTTTCTTTTGGATTTATAATTTTGAGCAGTGGCCACTGAGGCAAATTTATTTTTCTTTGCTTTCTATGAAGTACTTTGATGAGTTCCCCGTGCTATCTCTGGTTGGCATATTATGTTAAATAGTCTTTCTGCCTTCATATTAGGAGATTATAATGTATTTCTTAATTTGGTATGATACAGACTCTTCACTTTGAAGCCTGTAGAACACAGAATTTATCACCCCAATTTATCTTCTTCCAAAGGGATACAATCCTCTTGAGGACAGACAGCAGCAAAATATTTTCAGCGATATTTTTCTCACTTACCTCAAAGCTTCCTTCCAAAACCAGACATTAGCAAGGAAAGTTTTTATGGTAGTAACACAAAACTTCAGTAGCCACGTGGGGAAGCAAATGCAGGAAGATCCCACGAGTGCTGACACTCCAATTCCCACTGGCCCCTGTACCACTGAGAATAACAACCAGCTCGTGTTTGCAGCTCTCTCCTGAAGCACAGAGCTGAAGTGACACTTCAGCTGGGTTGGTGACTGCTTGTCTGATTTATCTGGTAATAAGGAAGTGGCAAACAAAGACTTTTTTTTCTTTTTTCTTTTTTTTTTCTTTTTTTTTTTTTATCCTCCCCAGCCCCCTTGCATGTTGAGGGATGAAAACACCTGGTACGACATTTCATCAATGTTTAGCATAATCTCTTCTGTCTAGGGTTGTCTTCCCTTCCCCAACTCAGGAAGTGCTCTTAAAATAGCACCCAGTTTCTCTCTCCAGCTCCTCTTATTTACAGGTGTTGTCTCTTCTTTAGTGTACAGTACGATCTCTTGGAGAAGAACAGAGAATTCCACCTGATCAAATATCACAACAGAAATCTAACACTCTTTTTACAAACTATGCCATTAAAAACAGCTACATAAATTTTAGTGCATTTCATACTACCTGGAGCAAAAAGATATCTTTAATTTTTGCTAAGGGACTTCATGGTTGATAGTTCCAAAATATAATCATTTAGGAACTAGAATAGCAAGCACATGACAAAAAAATGGCCAAGTTTCATTCAGATACAAATGGAGAAAAAAAAATTCCACATTTTTTAAATCCTTTTAAATTGGAAACTTTTCAGATCTCTTAATCTGAGATAATTCCACAACACAGCCTGGAACCTTTTGGATAATTAGAAGAACTTAAGTGATAGAATACAAATATCCATATTTGCAAATATATTATTAAACTTCTAAGTGAAGTAATTTTTCCTGCAATATTATAATTTTTAATGAGTAATATCCATTATGATATTTATAAAATTCCAGAATTAAAGAGTGAGTCAGTTTACAACCATATTTTAAACAAGGACCTTACCTACCACTTTCTTTTTAATCCTTGTCTCAGTACAAGAATATAAAAAGACTGCATGCTTTTTCAGCTAATGAATAGGAAAAAAGTGAAACAGAGACATCAACTCCTACTTGGTTATAAAATAAATGAAAATAAAATAATTAAAACATCCTTCTTACCATGTAAAACTTGTGAACACACAGGGCTTTCTCCTACTAAGTGGTTCTGGAGAAGAAAAGGAATTTTTGCTCATAATACATGTTAGTCTGTTTAAGCAATTCTGTATTCATACTAGTTTCAACTAAGTGACATACACAGGTTATTGTATTGTCCTTGTATTAGGTAGACAGCGCTTTAAACTTCTAAACTTTTGTCTTGGAGGCAAAAAAAAGAGTTCCTTGTGACTGAGTGTGCAATGAATTCAGCTAACCCAGTGGATACATTGAAGGAAGCAGCACGCAGCTGATTTATCCAGCTCACTGCAAGACTGAAACTGTTGGGTGCCTCAAGCACATTCTCCAGATCAAGCATGGTCTTACCCCAGGAGGGCTTAGAACCCCTTTTTTTTTCATCCTGAGGTTTTAATTTCATCCTATAGAATATTTTTTAAAATGTTAAAAGAATCAAGTTATTGTTATGCTCCAAATTCATATGCAAACTTATTTTCAAAAATCCAGTGAGAAGTAAGTTTATATTCTGGTCTGCTGAAGCATTTTCTCTAAGAAAGTCTCTACTTCAAGTATTTTGGTAACATAATGTCATAGAGATATCTTTGTCTCTGTCTTCATGCCACCAAGGTGTGATTACTGCTAAAAAAATCCTAAAGGTACAATGGAGATTTATAAATAGGTTTTTTTTTCTGCAAATGATGCAACCATAATTATTTGAAAATTTCTAGATGAGAATGTGAATTCTGATGATATTTTATTCATATGTCAGCACCTGCTAGGAATTTTCTGGCATCTGTATGAATATGTTTCTATTACTCTGTTAAAATCCTAGAAGAGAAAACAATGCTCTAGGATCCCTAAACACCTTCAGATTGGGGAATAGAAAGTAAGAAAGAATTAGAAAAGACTTCATTAGTAAAGCTGACTTTTATGTAGTTCCAAACTAAGTCCTTACTACATAGTTTTATATTTGAGGACGCATGGAGGGCAAAGGGGCTTTCACAGACTTATTGCAAGATGGGTCTAGTTTGAATATTTCTCTAGTTTGAATATTATTGAATAAACCACAGTTTTGTAACATCTGGCCTGAAACACCTCAATCCCACTGTCATAGCCACTTGAATCTCCCTTACAGGTCCTCCAGTTAATGTCAGATTTCTGGGGCATAAAAATACCCTGCTGAAAGTTGTTGAAGAAAAAGGCTTTCACAATTCAATGCTGCTGTGTAATTTGTGTAAACCCCAAAAATTAACTAAATTTATAAAATGCAAATTAAAAAAAAAATTATAAAAAAACCTAAAAAAGTAATATTTTCTCTTCTATGACTGTAGATAGACCTCTTTAATTCCTTGGGGAAGTGTATCAGATGTCTTTAAAATACCACATATGATGGCACCATTATTGATACAAAAAATATCATGTTGACTGATCTACATTATATTAGGCAGCATAATTTTATAATGTCTTCAAGGAATGATATTTAGAAAATCTACTCAAACCTACAGTTGTATCTTTCAGGTATTTACAACCATTTTCCTTTCTAACAAAGGCTGAAGAACACTTCTAGACAGAAGGTGAATTAGCCTTAACCCTCAGATTTTGCAGAAGAGCTTTACTGTAGCTAAAATAAAAATGTCATGCTTGGACTATTATTAAATGTATTAACAAATCACAATGCTTAGGTGACATAGACATAGAAACCTTAAGACATTTTTTAGACTCCAGAATTGCAGTTAATGCTAATAAAACAGGACTGTAATCTCTGATTAAATATTATTTTAAACATTAAATTTACAGATTGAGAAGAAATATCCTTGATTAGTTCTCTCCGATTCATTTTTGTTTGTATAGAGCAGAGAAAAAAGAAAATTTGGGTATTTTGAGAAATTTTGGTGTTCTTGTTTTGTGGTGAATTTTCATGTAAAGTAGTATTTAGTGAAAAAATAAAATAGCTAATTCATCTGTAGCTTGTCTCAATTTTGTGTGTGACGCAATAGCAAGAAAGGCAATTGTCCCTTTTGAAAACAATGTCAGGGTTATTCGAATATCATATAATGAGGTTGTTATACATCTGTTCAATATTCAATTCTCACTTAAAATACAGGTATGCCATCACCTCCATTCACCATGAACAGAGCTGCACTTAAAATGTTGTAAAGGTTAGCTCCATATCCTTACATTTCCTTACACTCCTCCACTGCATTGCGGCAGCCACTGGGGTGCCCATGACATTTAAACACACTTTCTTTTCATTTGGCTCTTGAGAATACCCAAATCCCATCAAAGAAGCAAGCTGTAAACAAATTCACAGAACAATGAACTAGCTTAGCTACTTAGAAAGGTGAAGATATTAAGAGCACTAATACATTGTAATGACATAAAATCCATATGACGGAGAGCAAAATGATCATAAGTCAGCTAGACACCTTGCCTAGTGGTAGCACAATGCAGTGCCTAATGGGAGGCTCAAATAGAGAGTGCCAACGAGGCCATAGATCCCTAAGGAGGGAAACAGAGCTAATGGGAATCCAAAATCTTGCTGACTGAAGCAGTGTCGTTGACATGCTCAGGGAGAAATCAGTCTATTTTTAAAACCAATAGTAGGCGTGAGAACTGTGATGTAGGGCCTTTGAGGTACAAATAGTAAAAAGGAGTTTTAAAAAATAGGATGTCTGTTACTCTGCAAAGTAAATGTGTACTTTACTGTAGTGGGAATGTTTGTATTTAGAAAATTTGCATATTAATAGCGGTGATTAGAATTGAAATGGTCTTCATTTGGATAGCATGGTTTACAATTTGTCCCACAGAGCTTGCAATGGGGACATAACTTCACAAGGACTGATAGCTGTCATTTCCTTTCTTCTGCACTTTCTAATTTCACCCACCAGTGGAACAAGCAGTGTTTTATTCATAAAGCAAGGTCACAGAAAAGATTTTCACAGCTTAATCTTGCATAACATTTTAACAAGCAAGACCACCCTCTATACCTGTTCTGCTTTTGTAATATTTTATCTCACAGAAATATCTGTAGCTTCAGAATATCTGGGGAGGCATTTAATATGAACAGTTTTTATTAATTTAATAGAGTCTGGCAAACCTATGTGAAAACAACAACTCTATGTTAGCACAAGACCATAAAATCTTTTGCTTGTTATCACTGATGTGTAGGATTTTGTTGCAGAACTAAATATAGCAGCATTCACACCCTAGATGTCATATGTAAAATACTGGCAGCCTGTGGATTGCATTGCATTTGATACACTAAAATCACATCTTTGATCTATTGTGAAGTTGCACAAACTGCTTACAACCCACTACAGCAACAGTCTTCAGATTAGACCAAGTAAAGTCCATGGACCTGTCCATCATTCAGTGGCAGAGCTCTCGTGTCCCCCAGAAGTTCCCAGTATTTCATAACTTCACTCCCAGAAGTACTCCTTGGTAATTATCTGTGGGAGCAGCATTTCTGTGGACAAGACTCTGTAAAAACACATGAAGGAATCTCAACAAACGTGATCCTTCTGGGAAAAAACTTCACTCCTGTGGCCAGGGGGGCAGCAAGTTCCAATCCACAAAGGAATTAATTTTTCAGGTGTCTGAGATCCAAGTAATCTACAGTGGCTTCTGTTCCAGCATTATCAGTTCAAAGCAGGGACAGTTTTTTCAGACCTGCGCCATCAATAGCCCACCCAGAGGGTCTGTATCTGAGCACAGGTTGAACAGCTCTGTAGAAAAATCAGCAGGGAAGACTGGACCACCCTTGTCACCCAAGTTGTGGTTCTGAAGGACAGTGATGATTTTTCCTCTGAGACCAGCTCTAGTATTCTTTCTCTTTGTGTTTTTCTTTTTTCCAGGGACCTTCAGAGCCTAGAAAAACAGGTAAATGGAGCCAACAGAACACAGCTTTGATTTTGGAGTGTGGTTATCTGGGTTGATTGCTGCAGTGGGAATTACTATTAGGAAGATGCACAAATAAATTGCTGGTGATATGATCTAAGATCGAGTACCTTGACTGTTTGTGATTCACCTTTTAGAAAGAGGCTTTTACTAACTACATTAAAAATGCAGTTTGTGCTCCCCCTAAGACTGCTTAAATTATGGGTGAGAAGAACAGGCATCTCAAAACCCCAGCACTATAATCTGTTAGGTCACACAAAAAACACTTTAGCAGAACCTTCAGGGAATGACATCAAACTGGTTGCTTAAGGATAAGACAAATTCCCTTAGAGCATAGACAAAGAGTAATTGAGAAAAACAATATAATCTTTTCAGATCTTTTCTTGGTTCCTTCCCTGCAAACTGTCTGGCTTTCAAGACTCATGAGTTAGAGGGGCAATAAAATCCGATATCCCATGATTTATATATTAGATTCTTACGGAGCTGTATTTGCAGTGAATTTCCTACTAGAACCATGCAGCGAAAAGAATCTGTCTTTAGACAATGCATAACTTGTGACAGCAAAAGCTCTGCATGTTTGGTAGACATAATTTGCTGTTTTTCTAACATCTGAAGTCAGAATGTCACATCGGAGTGACAGTTTCATTGTACTCACAGCTAAATTAATACAGAAAGTAAACAACAAACTGTTAGGCTGAAAGCAGACAGAAGATGTTTGCTATCCTCTCATAAAGCTCCGAATTAGTATATTTAAATGCCAACAAATAAAGCACACATGTAAAACAGTTAAAGATAAATCAAGCCTGACCCATTCTATATTCCTCAGAATTTTGTTGAGCTGTCTTCCAATGTTAATTGAGGTTTTATATAGCAGATTTTTTAAATAATAATTTTCTATAATTATTATTCATGTGTCTTAAAACAGTAGGAAATGATACAATAAACGGATTAATTACTGTGACCATGGTACTTAGAACAACAATGCTGAGCATTTCAAAAGTGATGATGTTTTGATTCGCTTGATGGGAGAAAAATAATAAAATTACATAGGTATTTTCTTATTGAATATTCATCTTTATCATGATATGGAACTGCATTCATAAGGTCCTTAGCTATCATCTTAATTAAGCTGATCACAGATTTAGACAGAAGATTACATATATTTAACTACTCCGAAATTCTGAAACAGCTGCACTTTTGACACTTCTAAGACACAAATAATTCTTACTAAAAATCATGCTAGAGCTCCAACAATACCTTTTGGACTGCCAGTATTGAGTTTCAATTGTACAGAATTTTTGTCTTAGTTCTAAAATGTTAAAATTAGAAACTACAAATGCAAAGGGGGATTTTTTGGTGTTTTCTTTTCCTAAAACCCACCTGTTCTTACACTGATGTGGCCAAAAGAGTTACGTCCTAGTTCGTCTTCATCCAAAAGGAATCCAGTTCAGGACATTGTGTCTGCAGCAGGGTCTAATAAAGGTAGTCCTACTGGCTTTTGAAAACAGAGCCCTGGCACTGAATATGTAATTACTGATCAAACTGGTAGCACCTTGAAATACTGAATATCCTAAAAAAATATGTATCCTTTTATATCCTTAAAATATTAAGGAAGGCCTTTTAGATCATTGGTATGAGTCTTCTCTGCTTACACAAATATAATAATCTGTGGGGTTATAAGCAATTTTGCAACTTGACCTCTGTAGAACTACATTTAGAAACTGATGATTAAGAATAGGTTGTCTGCACGCAAATTCACCAAACAAAATGGCAAATTTTTGCCATTTGCTACTGAGCTCAAGCAGTTTCTATTTCAGTTTTGAATAAATTGGAAATTTATAGTGATACAAAACTTATTGTGAAGTTCACACATAAAACACTTAAAGTTATTGACTAATGTATCTATTTTCTTGAGTGACAATGTTCAATACATGAAAAAATGTGAAAGAAATTACTGCTTATTATTTCAAATAAATAATCTAAAGATCATTTTTTTAACTTTCTAGCATTTTTAATGTTCTCTTCTCCAAGAAGAAAAACTATTTCAAGATTTAACAACAAGAAGAAACTTTCAGCAGCTTCTACAGAAATTATTTTTTTCTGGATTTGATTAGTAATTTGTAACTATCAACACACTTGCAATTTCATATATGGTAGAGTTTTTGGGATCTACATAGAGAAAATAAAAATTTCATTGATTTTTTATTAATCAGAGAGGTCCAAAACTATTTAGAAAGCAATTTCTCTTAAAGGCAGCAAAGTGATTGGATAAGTTATCTACATGCATCACCTCAGCAGAAACTCGCTGATTGCTATATATAGAACTATTGTAAGAGTAGAACAGGGTACCAAGAGTAAAATACCAAGTTTTTGGAAAGTAGAACTGAGAATACTTTGGAAGTCAATGAAATAATAAACAAGCTGTATAGAACTAGGGTACTGTTTTTAAAATTGCAACTTTAAATACTTAATTCTTTAAATACAACCAATCAATTCTTAAGATTAAAGGTGCTGAAAAAATATATTCAGTATACTGCAAACATTTGAAATTTAGATGCTGTATCTTTCATTTCACTTCTGCACTTGTCTTAGAATATATTGAGATAAATTACATCTATTTCAAGACTAATTTGGAAAAAAACATGAGCTGAACAATGGATAAATTGAGCAAATTATTGAAAATTAAAGTCAGGTATACCAAGCCTTCAACTGGAAATCATGTTCTTCTTTGAAAGTCTGGTTGATCTATAACTTCCTCCCTGTGTGTGTGAAGGAAGTGTAAGGGAACCAACAAATAAATTCAGCAGCTCCCAGCTAGCATAGAGATGTTTTAAAACATGCAAAGAGAAAAAGAAGATCACTGCATATAGATTACTGTTTGTTATATTAGGAAGGCCTCTTCCTAGAATTCAGCCACATTTATCAAGACAAGTCTAATGATACTTAGGTATGAATTAGCCATATATCAGATATCGTGTAAAACAGACTCTCTTAAAGCTGGTGCTTCATGACTATGATTATGGGAGTCCTCAAAATCATACTCAAACTCATACCTTAATTAATTGATTCAGGTGTATGGAAACAGGATGCAAAATCCTGAATGCCAAAATTCTACTGCAAATTTCAAAATACCCTGAGTTTTGTCTGAGAATCTCAAACATACTCTGAGAAGCCCTAAGCCTTATGCAATTCCCATATATCATTGTCTTTCTGGGAGCATAGAAATTACATTTTCATTCTTAAAATTGCCTATATTGAGCCTCTCTGGTTTAGTAGTCTGCAGAATTTGTTAGCACTCAGTCTGCACTCAGGACAGGTGGGTACTAATAGAAATTTGACTAAATTTCCATGGACTTTTTCCAAGGATAGCTCAACCACTCTCTTCCCCGTGGTGCAAAGGACACCTCTTGTCAGCTCTCACTTGTAACAGAATGATTATGTCCTCAAGAAGACTTATGGCACCAAAGTGTGTGTGTGCACACTAATTTTGATGTGTCTCTAGACCAATGACAGGTTTCCACTTGTAAATGTGTATTGCAAGTAAATATGGGATTTAGTAAATGAAATATTTGTAAGAATTGCTAGCATTATAAAGCTCACATCTGCTTTCAACTATCACAAATCATTTGTAGTGTCAGTTGTTTGGTTTGTTCCTAAGTTTTAATTCAGAGCCTTTTTCTGGCTTAGCTCAGTACATGAAGCAGGCTTGCATGCCAAAGCTGTGATTAACTTTATGGATGTAGTGGAATTATGGAAATGCATCATGCAAAAGTGTGTACTTGCCAAAATTATTCCATGACCTTGTGCTTTGCTGAGTTTTAAATAATTCAGTGATGTATTGAATGAATAAATTTGTGCTGCTTGTTACTCTAAACAGTCGTGCTTTCACTTTCCTTGCCACTTTTAATAAAGCCTCACTTTCTAATATTCATGAAATATTGCATTTCAATTAAATTACATACATATTGAGGAAATAGTTTTCCCTAAGCTGTTTAGTGTTGACACCAACTGTCATTTGCCTTTTCTTTTTGTATAATAACCATGGAGGTTTTATGTACAGGCAGTATAAAGTACTGTCACACTTTAATGAGAAACTTTTTTGATCATATATAGCATGAGGAAGAATAAACCTAAGCTATTAATAAACCCAAGCTATTAATGTAACTTTAAAAGCATGTACTGAGTCCAAGCTTAAGTTTTCCATTCCAGTATTTCAGGTGCTCAGTAAGAACTGTAGAACTCGGGTCTTTGAGCTAGTTCAAATTCAGCAGAATCTGGTTTTAAAGTGCAAAGGTAACAGAAGAGCCACAGTTAAAATGCAGGTATTTAAACAGCATAGAAAAGAAAGGACTATGCAAATATAAAATTATACCACACTGTAGCAGCAAAATACTGTTCTCCAATATGTCATTATTTCATTGCAGGTAAATTGATTAAAATTATTTTGGTTAAGGGTATTTCTATTTTAAAATGGGACTTCTATCACTTTATGAGTAATAAACATTTTCAAATTAAAAGCAAAGTTATTAAGTGATTGAATGAGAGGAAATAGCCTCAAATTACACCAGAAGAAGTTTATAATGGATATTAGGAAAAATTTATCTCACTGAAAGGGTTGTGGAGGATTGGAAGAGACTGCCCAGGGATGTGGTGGAGTCACCATTCAAGGAAATATTTAAAATACATGGATATGTGGTACTTAGGGATGTGGTTAAGTGGTGGGTTTGGCATGGTTGGGTTAATGGCAGGTTCAATGATCTTAGAGGTTTATTTTAAACCACAACAATTCTTATTCTATGATACCTTCTTTTCCAATCTACCTGATTTAATTCCCCACCATTTGGCAAAAAACAACAATTTTTTAACAAGAGCAGAATGATCCCATGAAGTACATATTTTATATCACTCTCTGTGACTGATGTGGAGAGAGAAAATTTGTTACAGAGCTGAAACAGAGCCTCATTCTCAAGTTAAAGCTACAAAGGCTTCTCTGATTTCAAGACTCATATCATTGTTAAAGCACAGTTGCAGATAGCAGGTACCATGCAGATATCATGGATGTTTATACCCAGGGTGCAAATGAATATATTTTGTGGAAAAAAAAGCAAATATGAAATACATGTTACTTTAACACATATTCAAAAGACCAGTAAATGCCTCACAACTCTGTCATTTCTTGCTGTTTTCAAATAGCAGGGGCAAATGTGTTTGCAAGCTTCACCTGTCAGGTAAAGATTTCTCATTAATGTCTGTAACAAAATGCAGATAGTTAATATAGGGGATCTCCAGCAGTCTTAACTTTAAATTGGCCCCGAAATACTGATAATCTCCAGTGAAGAAAACACCAGCCCCATTTGTCATAATGTTTTCAGCAGATTATCTCAAACTGTTTGGTTCCCTCAGTGTAACTCAGAGGCCAAAAATGCTTGCCATGGAGCACTGATCATAGGTCTTAGAAAAACAGTGGCAGAATTACTATAAAGAGCTAGACAAAATGAAGTACATTACAACAGCAAAAGCTTTTGATTCCATAATTGAAGCTATTTTGTAGTATATAGAAGAAAGTTTTAAATAAATGTCCCAAACAATCATTTCTTGTAGTTTTAGGAAAAGAGATTGTCTACAGCAGAAATACTCAAATTACCAATTCAGAAGTTTAGAGTGAGATGGATCATGAGCTGTCTCAAATTTCTTCTTTTTCATGATTTTGAGAAAGTGTGGGTGTTTACTTGGCATGTAGTTTCCTGTTTAAATGTGACTGACACAGTCACTTATGTGAGAGCTGAAAGAAAAGCTGTACAAAAACATTCAGTGTTTTTTCAGCTCTAACTCCACTTTAGCTTCCTGCAGGTAAAGGGGAACATTTTAGTTGACTTTAGCAGGTAGAAGTAATGCTCAAGACTAAAAGAAAGAATTGTAATTTGTGCTGCTTCTTACCATTTTTTTCTAAATGAAAATATCATTTTATAAAAAAATGCAATCTTAATATCAGCAATGCTATCTGGACGTAGACAAAGCTATGATTTTTTTTTAAGAGCAGTACTTAATTCCAAATCAACAGGATATCTATCAATATTTAAAAGCAAAACAATACTTAGAGGATACTTAAGGTTGTAATCAGATTAAAACTGAAGGTAAAATATGTCCTTCTTTACTTGAGATCACAAATTTGAAGGATTTTAGAATCTGCCTTAGTCAAAGTAGCAATTTGAGCTTGGACATTGCTTTCTCTTTTATAATTCTACATTAAATCATTAATTTTACTTCCAATTTTTTGTTAACCTTTAAATTATTATTATCCAAATACAATAACTCACATTGTGTGCCATCCCTAGTTATATAAAAGGTTAAAACCTTACAAGAATCACTGTGATCTCTAAAACTAAGAGTCATTCAGGTTTGTTTTTTTTAAGGTATTCTTAAAGATTTTTGAGTTTCACTATATGGTAGGGGTTTCAAAGCCAGTATTTGTCCTTTAATCACTGATAGAAAAAGAAAGTGGAAAAATAAAGAGAGATAAACTAAGAAAACACATACTTAAGCAACTAACCTAAAGACCAGATACTGGTAAATCACAGCATTCATATTTATGACTCAAACACTGAGTCTAAGCTCATTCATTTCTCTCAGTCTTCTCTTCTTTCAGCCTCTGTATACATCACTGAGACTGCAAAATTAAGTCTTGCCTTGACATAAATGTCTTGGTGTATATGATCATTTTTGTGTGCTGTAAATTCTTTTGTACGCATGCTCTGGAGTGGAGTGCGCGCCTTCCCCTCTTTGGTTACAGCCTCACTATGCACAGCGCCTACAGCAGCTCCCCTCAGCCTTTTCGTGCTGCCCTCCATTAAAATATCTGTCAAATACTCAGTGCAGTTTTGCCTGGTGTATGGGCTAATGACACCCAAGCACTGGGCTCTGAAGATGTATGACAAAAATGCACGCTGAGTACCCCAGGCACGCAGCTTCTTCTCGATTCCTCTGCACTACTAACAGTAGTGCTGTCCTCCGACTTCACTGTGCTACCCACAAGCTGTACAAATGTACAAAAACTGCAGCCAGCAGCAACAATGAGTTATTCTGCGCAGTGTGAGGTATTAAAGGCTCTGATGCACTGAGGTGGCACAGAGAAATACAGATCAGCCTTGGGATGTGGGGACACAGAACGCAGCACAGAGGAGTGCAGGCATGGGTGATCCCTTGGCTGGAAACAGCTCCCTATGCACACTGAGACCTGGGCACATCTGGCTTTAGGGTCAACAAAGAGAACAGAGAAATGATATCGACATCAGTACAAGGCAACATATATAATGAATTTGGGTGTTATGCAGAGCTGTGGACAAATGAAGAAGGAGGTAGGTGCAAAAGCAAGTTAATGAACATCAGAAAATGATCCTTAGTGTATCCTGAAGGGAGGAAGAAGAATTCCTTGACATGTACATAATATGCCTCATAGTGAAGAACTTCATGTGTACCCTTCACCTGTTCCCTTCATGTTGCTGTCTACCAGCATGAAATCTCCAACACTATGGCTCAGAGGAGCTAGAAAAGGATGAGCACAGCACCAGGAAAAGGGGTACAAACTAAGCTTCTGAAATATATTCTGTATGGATGTGTTCTTCCTTGTTCACTTGTAATTATATCTGAACTAGTTATGTTTCTTTCAGTAGGATATTAATGTTTCAGTTAAAATATTTTAAATAATTTTTTTGGGTTTGGATCTTACCTCTGTTCCACGTGTTTTTTCTTAAAGATGCTCACAAGCAACATAAGGGAAGGGGATCTGTATTACACAGACATCATTTAAGAACTTTTTATCCATATTTTTAATTCTTCAGTTAATATTGAGATGTTCCAAAAGCCTGCAAATAGTCTGGCATCACTTTTTTATGGCAGTCACATCTTGACTGTAACATTTCCTATGGTGTGGACTATATAAGAGATGCTTCCTTAGGGACTCTAGAAGGATCTTCACAAATTTTCTTCTATCGATCACTGCTGGAAATTTTATGTATGGAGGTAAGATGAGATAAAAGACCATTTCCTTTGATAGCAGAGACTTCAAAAAGATGTTTCTGATTAAAATATCTCTGATGCCAGAGAATGCCAAATGCTTCCGTAGCTCACTTTGACTTCACAGACTTGTATTTTTATAATGGAACAAAAAGAATGAAGGAAACCCCTCTGAAGTACCTGTATTTTATGAAAAAAGAAATCCATATGCATATAAGCTAATATGGATTGTTAAGCCAAGAATTTTATTTTAAGGTCTGGGTTACACTAAAATAGGGGCTGTTTTTGAAATGGAAAACTAATGCGATCAATTTTAATTGTAAAAATATTATGGGGACATAATCAAAGCACGGTGATGTAAATCAGGTAGGTGCTCTCCAAAGTATGATTCTGCAGTTACACAAATGAGAGGAAGGGATGAATATGTCAAGAAAGGTCAAGAAAGGTGGCAGCACTCATTGAGTTAAATCCTGACATATATGTCATGATTGTGAAGGATTTGTAGTACACATAAGACCCAAGGTGATATTTGCTTGTAACTCAAGTATGTGTAAAATTAATATTGTGGCATGGCGGCACTTAAGTCAAGTTCAATATGTTCACTTTCATGATGTTCAAGTAAGGCATTTGAAAGGATTCAGAATGAATAATAGGCATAAAAGCAGATCAGTGTTTTCTGCATGTTAAGAAAGCTGCTGGTATTTGATGCTTTCAAGTCCTCAAACACAATCTCAGTATTTGTTCAACTTTCTGATTTATTTAATAAGATGAGGACAAGGTACTATATAATGATTCACATAAAATATGAAGTCATTAATAAAGCATGACAGAGAATGCAGCATCTTAGTGTTTGGAGAGATACAAATTCTACTGACATGTCACCGGTGTACTGGAGACTCACAAAAATGGCAGAAATTCTATCTAAGAATTCCCAGGCTCTGTGTTATCACTGCAAGCAGATGCATGTGGTTGAATCACAGCATCTATAGCCTTTGATATTTGAACAGAGTGCAGGATATTTGGCCCTGTCTCTTAATAAATTATAACTAAGAACAGTTCTACCAAAGCAGGCCAAAGGTCCGCTGAATCCACCACAGTGGCCACTGGAAGAGATCCAGGAATTCACACAGAGAAAATTCTCTACTTTCTCAGTCTCCAGTGTCTACCCATTCAAGATACCTTCAGCCGAAAATACACAAATTGCAATATTTTCCTTTGTAAATTGTCTCAGGTTGCAAGGCATGGCTGAGTGTGTGTATTCTATTGTCATCTGTTAGAAGTGGGGCAGTTAATTTGGCCACCTGTTAAAAAAGGTGGGGAAATCTGCTTTATCTCTTCCACAACCCATCCTCACTCCTCCTTCCACAAACGATTTCACTCTGGAAAATACCTTCTGTTAATGGGCCATTGAGTGTTACTGCATGACTGAAAAAATTACATCATCCTATTATGAGATGCTCCACCCAGGGAGAGGAACCAAGTATTCCTACCCTGGAGACAACTGGAGATCTGGAATACCATGGGCAGCCTTTTCCCACTGGATTCCCAGAAGAGCAGCTTTCTTTTCCACTGGATTCTCAGAGGAAGACCAGCCCCATCTACGCCACCACTGGACCATCAGAAGAAAATTCCACCCTTCTACGGGATCACTGCTTCAACAGAACCACATCTGTCACTGCAGGAGGGCTGCAACCATCATTTACTGGGACTGCTACAACACCCTGACCCACAGGGTGTCACGTTGTATTCTGACTCTGTCAGTGGTTTATTTTCTTTTTTTGTACTATTGCATTTGTATTTTTAATTTTTCTAGTAAAGAGCTGTTATTCCTATTCCCATATCTTTACCTGAGAGCCCCTTAATTTCAAAATTATAATAATTTGGAGGGAGGGGGTTTACATTTTCCATTTCAAGAGAGGCTCCTGCCTTCTTTAGCAGACACCTGTCTTTTTAAACCAAGACATAAATATTTCTCAGTTTTAATATTTCTTGGTCCATGTGGCATATGCTAAAATAACAAACCAAGAACAGCTGCCTAAAGACACACCTGTCTCATAACAGAAAAAGAATATTTGGGTTTATTGGAAATTTCTTCTCTGCTTTTCAGTGAATTTTAATTTTCAGCATGCAAAACACACTCTACAGAGTGGTTTTTTCAGTCGTTGAAATGTAATATCGGGTTTATCAGAGCACTTGTAAGACACAGATTAAGAATGCTCATGTATTTAATTATGTTGAGTATTGAAGTTAAAGTGATTAACTTTCATCCATGTTTGGATGACAAAAACTTTCAACATGGTAATACAAAATCATACACAACTGCAATTGAAAAATGCATGGGCACAGTAAAAATTGAAAACATTAAAATAATAGTATTTTGCAAATAACAGAAAAAAAAATGAAACAATATGAAGGGTTTGGAATTTTCAGGTGCATTTCAATGTAAAACACTTTTGATTTGAATATATTAATTAGATACCCATTCGGTTTTATCATTTGAACCTACCTCTTCCTTTCCTGAATCTGTGCTGTTCATCTAAGGGTAAAATAATAGAAAATTATTGGCTTGCCAAAAAAAAAGCATATTTTAAAACCATCCATGATGACAAACTCTATGAATTATTATTTTTAAAACTCAATCTTACCCTTTTTAATTTTAACAGCATATATTCAGTTTATTCCAGGGGAGTGAGAGTAAGCCCTTGATTCATTTGCATGTAATTTGACAGTTACATGCTTTTGAATATGAAGCAAAAGAAATCTGTTTTTTTATAGTAACACAGGATAAAGGACACCCAGGGCAAAGAACTGATGAATAAGGTCAGCTTGTCTAAAATTAAATTACTCTTGGAAAAAAAAAATCCCTTAAACTCTTCTAGGGAGGGCAGTCCAGTAAACATTTTGTTTATGAACTATGACTGTGCACTCTGTGCACACAAAGTTCTCTAAAGTGATTCTTAGCATGACACCAATGGCTTGTGATCCATTCACAGATATAAAGCCTCTGGTCTATCCTGTGCCTCAACAGAAAATGACATACTGCTTAGAAGTAATAACTAAACTAATGTAAACTCAATGATCTTTTATTAGAAACTTCAGCTAGATCAAAAATTTTATATTCTCTTGTTTAAGTGTGTGAATACAACCACAGAATTTAAGGAGTGGAATGTTCATCATGATGCTGAAAACAACCCAAGTAACTACTTAGACCACAGCCTATTTTTAGTGTGTGAATGAAGCTATAGAAACTGCAGTTAGTCTTCTGCATAAACATTTGTCTCAGTTGCATCTAAATAAACCTCACAAAAATTAGGTGCAAGAATAGCAGTACTCTATGACTTTTTCATAAAGCAAACCACAAAGAAATAAAGTGTAAATTTGCATGTGTAATTCATTTTTCAGAAAGTAAACCAATATAGGAAAAAGTCACATAAAGGGGTGTTAGTTCTTCCTAACATCAAACTCAAAATGGTGGCTAAGGTTGCTGAAAATTGAGTTACACAGATTATTTAATACAGATTCGTAAAATTATTTTTAAAATCTCAACAATAGAGATCAGCAAGGGATTGCAAATCACCTTTAAATAGAAAAGTATTGGTCAATTAAAAAAAAGAAGAGGAAAAATATTTCCATTTTGCTTCTTTGGGACTTCATAAATATAAGTAAATAAAAAAGTGGTTTGAAAAATCGAATTTTAGTGGAATCTATTAAGTGGGGAGTTGGATTACTCATAAAGAAAGCATTGGTCTATTTCTCCTATTTGAAAATATTCTTTTAGATACCAAGCACATGCTCTGTCTTTTGAATGAGCACTGAAGGATATCATTGAGATGAGATGTAAACTGATATCCTAGACAAGCTCTGCTGATTTTTCCAAACCCTTTGTGTTAGTACTGAAGAAGCAAGGAAGGTCTCTATATCACTGTAAAGGCTTTTTTCCCCCTTTTATTTTTTGATCACAATATCTTCTTTTTCAGTCAAAATATTGCAATATGAGGAAGATAGAAGTAATCCAAGTAAATATACAAGAATCAAGACCTCATGCTTCTTATAAAAATCACATTGAACTTTAAACCCAGAAGTCTAACCTGTGTTGAAATTAAATTAACCCACCAAAAAATCCACAAAGAACCAAACCAGGTGTTGCCTACCTTAGTCATATTCACAATACTTTATTTTTATCCTTTTTATTTCTTCACAGAAGTGTGGGAATTTTACCCAAGAGGTGAAGAAGTAAATGAACACAGTTCTGTCCTGACTCCTCTAATTCCTCCCTATGGCCATCCCTTCTACTTCTTTTCACAAGTGACTCCTCACTTCTATCATTACCCCCTCACACACACACACGGTCCCCCATAGTTTGCATTTATTTGAAGCTTTTAATCCTCACCTCTGAAAGTCTCTGAAGCCTGCTTATCTTCATTGCTGTTCTGAACTCCTTAATTTCCTCCATTTCTTCACCCTTTTACTCCTACCCAAGCAGCCCCCTTGCCATTCCTATTGCTGTGCCTTGTGTGTCAAGCACTAGAAGTGTTTTGGTATTTTTCCTCAAAAGATATTGGTCTGTTATGAAACTGACTTATAAAAAGTTGCTAAATCTATATGCACAGATGTACCTGTAAAATATGTGTGCATATACAGACACACCAATCCTGATAAGTTATCTGTCTCCTGTAGAATCAATGCATTAAACATTTTTGACAGATAAGTAGGTATGCTCTTGGACAAAGAGTTTGTCTCCTCTCACCCTCCCCCATTCTGTACAGAAATAAAAATTGCAGTGGTATTCAGCCCATAATTATATACTGACTTAAAAGTAGCCACCCCAATGTGCCCTAGAAATTACTCATTAAAAGGATTATTCATGTATTGCTCTAACATGTGTCACTCAGACAGAAGTGATGCCTGACTGAACTGAAAGTATTGATTTGTTACCCTGAAATTAATTTTTTTTTCAAAAGTCATTTATAATGTATTCCAAAGCACCAGTCACAGAAGACAGAGCACTTGAGCTTTAATCAGCCCTTAAGTTCCCCCTTGCTCTTCTATCATTCTATCATTCACAGATAGCTAAAGAAAAATATTTTCAGTAGCCCTTGAGGAGTGCATGGCTGTATCTTTTAGAGTCTGCTCCACAGAGCAGAGCAGCTTTTAACTGAGTGAGCCATCATGGACATGTCTCAGGCATCCTGGAGATAAAGTTTCAGCAGTAGGTCCAATAACAGTTCAAGAAATTATCAAGAAAACACATAAAAAATCTGGAGCACAGGCTTAGCTCTCAAATAAATCTGCCTGCAGTAAAATAATCTTGTGAAGAGAATTCAACTTCTACATAGGACTAATTGTTTTTTGTTTTACTATGTCCCATGGGGTCTAGACTGATGGCTATACTGAACAATAACAAATTATTCTATTTAACTCCCATGTGCTGCTTGTTTTTGTGATTTATTAGGTAATGAAATAAATTCATGTCTTAGTGTTTAAACCCTGCCTTTTTAGGTCCTAATAACCCAAGCTTTCAATCTTCAGGAAAATACGTGTAAGTTTAATTCTCTCTACACCATATGAGAAATGTAGATATCTTATTTTGGACTTTGTCAAATATTTTTAATAGTTGTTCTCTGTAGCATTTTTCTCCAAGCTCTGGTTTCCCAAAGCAAAAAAGCATGCCTAGTTGTAGAGTGCTGTGAGGTTTTTTTGCGTATACCCTGAGTTTCCATCCATGGAAACACATCATTAACAGAGACTGGAAGAAGGTATTGTACCAACAGAGTAAGGACCAGGAGCCACACTGAAGAGAGAGGTTGTTTCCCACATACACTGCAGAGTGCAGCTTAGTCAAGGTTACTTTTGAAGCAGTGAGCACAGATCTCTGACACAGGGAATGGACATGTCCCTGAAACTCAGGTCTGGCTAATTACTGCAGTGAGAATGGGAATTTTGGGAGCCTGAGAGACATTCTTTTAATGACTTACCTATATCTGTGCTTGCCTGATCATTCAGATCAGAAGATACAGCTGGCAAACGTTATTTTAGCTTGCCAACAAGCCAGAAGCTAAAAGTTGATCTAATAGAATGTGCGCTACAGTGAGCCATATTTTTCGGGGCAAGGAAAATTTACAAGAAAACATATGCTTTAGAATGGTCTCATTCTGGTCATTGGTCAGGTGTTTCTGGATCACAGAGCTGTCTACAGTGATAATACAGCAGCATTCAGAAAGCAAGGAACTCACCAGGTCCATGCATATCCTAACAGCTTTGAAAATAAATCTTTGATACCAATAGAAAATAACTTCTTTCCTATGAAATTTAGCTCTGTGGCAATGCATATCATGCTGGTATGACTTTTCTTCAACGAAAAATTCTTTCCTTTATTGCAATGATAAAAGTACAGGTCATAGTTATTCGTATTAGAAATTTATCTTTGTAATTTAAACCCCAACGATTGCATGCCATAAAATCACTTCTGGCCTAAACACCAGGTTTTCTTAGTCACTTTGAAGTGGGATAAAATCACAAATGATAGTTAACAAAATTATCCAACACAAATCTACTTCACTTATTCCCAGACATAGACTTCCAGGTCAGGGAACACTGTCAGGATTGAGAAAAATGTGTGAATATTATATACTAAGCTATAATGTGAATTTGGGGTTTGTATCATGTATTTCCTGGTCCATAGTTGTCCTGATTCTGAATTTCACAGTTTGCTGTGAGTCAGACAGAATCAGTGCAGGATAAGAACATGTTTGTCATTATTACCCACTGGAGAAATTGCTCCTTGATTCTGCCTCTGTCTTGGTTATCTCCTACTCAAGAGTGGATTCAATTATGAATTCTCCTGCCAGTTCCACAAAAACAAATATCCACGGTTTCCTGTTAATCTCCTTGGAGGCAAATTGAAGCAAGACAAACTTCAGTAAGGACCTTCAACCCCAGCTTGATGGCAGTAGGTTATTAGGCTTAGAAGTTAAAGCCCAGCCCTTAAATATCTAATGCATATATAACATTAGGCACAAATCAAAGAGGTTTGAATCACTAAGGTTTGAAAGTTGCATCACTCATCTTTATGTGTCTTGAAACATTCTTGAAAAGAACATAAAAAACCCAGGAAAACAAGGATGACAAGAAGCTGCATTTTTACATAGTTAAACTCACAAACTCCAATACAGTTGGATCCTTGTTTTACTTTTTTGCTGTTTTTTGGTTTGTTGGTGGTTTTTTTCTTGTTTCTTTGTTTTTAACTGCAGCAAATAAGCACATAAGTGCATTTCCATGCACAGGCTTTATGTTTTCTGGTTAGGACACTTGTATGTATCACAGAGAGATGGCAGTCAGTGACAGAAACTGAAAGAAGGGAAGAATTTCTGATATACCCTAACATAAATCATTTACCACTTACTTCAAATATTCAGCTTACTTGGAGAAAATGAACAATGTATGATTATTCCTAATGACAAATTATTCTGTATGACTGAAAGAAAAATGTAAATGCATAGGTAGGTAATTATTCCTTAAAAGCAATCCAGACTCACATTTATAAATGACAGCATTAATCACAAGCATTCACTGTAAGTGAAAAAAACATTATGAGCTAGAGTAAATGGTTTTTTCTGCATGTGGTTACAGAGTCAGCAAGCAGAAATTCTCAGAGTATGATTTCTTATTTAGAATTACATAACTATCCATTTTTATTAACTCTAAATGCTTTCAGTTCTCTTTCGAATTTCTGCATCCAAATACCACTTCAAGGTGATTACTCTCCATTCTAGCAGTGAAGATGTAAAACTTTACAGCGCTTCTAATGCAAACGTTAGGAAGTGCACTCATTTCCAGACCTTTACATTCTTTAGCTAACCAGTATAATAGAAGAGGTTGGGGGAAAAAAACAAAGCTAATACACAATATGAAAAATATTTTAAATCAATGTTTTTTCTCTCCCCCTTTTCAAATCAAAATACTTTGGTGTTTTCTGTTGTACTGCAAATAAATAAGGTTAGGTAGATAGCTAAAGTGCAAAAGTGTCTAGTTAAACAGCAAATTTCACTGATGTTATTTTCATATCTGTATTTTGGCAGATGTGCCAGGTTCAAAGATGATGGCTTCACAGCTAACTAAGCAAATTGCAGAAATTAAAGCATGTATAGCAAAACTGAGGTAATGCACCACCAGCAACCTAAAAGCTTTAAAAGTTAGAACATAATTTTGAATTATGGACATTGAAGATCTCCCATAGATGTTAAAGTCAACAGTGCTAGAAAAATATCCTTCTGTGAAGACAATGTTCTCCTTATTACTCATTGGTCCTAGTCAAAAAAATGCTGGCAAGGAAACAGCTGTGTGATAGTGATAGTAGCAGAAGACTGACCAAGCTCATGAAACTGGGTTTTCATTTATGTCATCACTGCTGATTAATCAACATTGCAGAGGATTTTTATTTCCAACATTTAGAAAATTGACAATTTCTAATAAAATGGTATTTTCCAACAGAGTTTTTCCTGACAAAATGAACAATTTTTAAATTAATTTTAAATGTTTTCAATACCAATACTGCAAAAAAGCAGTCCTATATCAGCTTTCCAGCACTTAAAACGGGTTAGGAAGCAGTATAAAGCACTTTTTTATAGAGCTTTTACTGGAATGGCACAGTCAAATATTTGAGACAAGAGTGTAGATTCCATGCCCTTAAGGAAACTGAAGGACAGCAAGTGATTTCTATGTGCATTGCACATGAATTGACATAGTTGGAGCCACTGCGTTAGCAGGGAATAAAGGACCACTCCAGAGACACTAAACAGGCTTTCAGATGTATATTCGTATACCTTTAGGGACATAAAACTCTAAAAATAACTGACAAAGTGACTGAGAGTGTCTCTTGAAATATCTATCTATTTTGCTTGCATGCTTAGCCAACCAGGAAAAAGGGAGCTGTGAATCAAAAGCTATGAAGCCGCAGTTATTTTGAGAAGGGTGTTAACCATGACCACAAAGTCTCTGCAGTACATTTGCCTCGTGTGCAGCAGCCTTGCAAGAGCTCCTGGCTCCTATAATCCTGCAAACACCTGGGTCACTCACACTGTGTGAGTCAGGCAGAGCTGCCAAAACTGGGATGAATTTGTTGAATCACACCCTACTTCATGGTTCTTCCCCTGCTCTCAGCAATGTAAAGACAGACAGGACTCCTTGCAGCATCACCTGAGTCATAGAATTAATCCCCAAACATTGGCATAAAATCTGCATCCCAAGATGTTAAGAGGAAGTAATGAGGCAAGGAAAAAGATAGAAAAAACAGTCCTATAAAGGAAAGGACAACAGAGAGTTTATTTAAAATAAATAAATAACCAAGTTGTACATACACAATAAGTTACAGATTTGTGCTGCCACTGATCGGCAGGAAATATGAGACGCCAAAAAATGTCCCAGCTAAAAGTTCCAAATGCAAATGAGCATTAATCAATAGATGCACTAGGCACTTCTACCATGGATAAGGTAATTAAACATTCTGAATAATTTAGTGTTGTATCAAGAGTCAGTTTAAAATAAACCCCAGTACGTTTCATTAAACAGCAGCAGCAGGTAAATGATGAACTGTTCCTGCTATAAATATTTTAATTTCTGGGATAACAAAATAAATAGAGAATCCTTGTTCCTGACTAATACTATTTTGATTATGTGAGGAGTCAATATAACTTCAGAATTTGTAAGGGGCTACATGATGAATATTTTCATAATGTAACAACATTTTCTATCTAAACTGAAATACCTTTCATTATAGTTCATGGATAAAAAAGAACTACTGAAACCAGTTCTTTATTTACTATGAAAAGTCTATTCAGAGAAGCTAACAAGTAAAGAAAATGTGATTCTGACATTAAATACTATTGTAAAAAGTGATGTTTTACTATGCAGTTAAGCATGAAGTTCTGTATATTATACCAAATACCCTTTCACTAAAGCTATACATAGAAAAAACATTTTAGCATACAGCTATGATAACTATAATTACTGCCCTGAAGACACGTAGGTACGTAGCTGTCACAAGTTATATTTCTTAAATGATAATGGTTTCAAGACTACAATGAATTTTTTTTTATTTTTTCACACTGGTTTTAGAAAGGTAGTATGTTTACAGAAGAAAAATTATAACTCTTCAGCACAACTTCAGTTTATCAGTTTTGATAAACTCTCATGCAAAACCCACTGAAGGAAATAAAACATTAGACAGCTGGCACTATTCGAGGATAACTAAAGGCATAATTTTTGCAGAATCCCATTGCAAGATTGCAGACTATGTTTTTTTATTTCAAGTAAATTTTCGGGTCCACTAAGACCAGAAGTCCTTGTTCTTTCTAATCAAGACAGACTCCAAAAAAATATCCTTAGGGCAAAGTTAAAAAGGAAAACTCAAGACAATTGTCCTCAGAGTCAATATTCAGTTTAGAACAGTATTATTTGACCAATATTTAAAACATTATTTTTATTTAACACTGGACTTTGACACACTGATTTTTATTTGTCACAGGATGCAGGAATGTCAGACTAAAATTGGGTTTTTTGTTAATAGGTATACTGCAAATGTGAGATTGGTTGCTTTTAAACTTGATACAATTTATTTACTATTTCCATTCAGCATTTATGCATATTGAGTAAGAATATCTGCCCACAATGGAAGTGTTGGCTTTACCTCAACGCCAAATTCAAGAACAGCTCTGACTACTTTACCACATGAAGAGGAAGGGGAATTGTTTTCTCTGTTTTAAATAATTTGCATGAGGTATAGAATTTCTTAGCCTACTAACAATAAGGTCTGCTGATTTAATCTACATATATAATTGCTAAAATATATCTCTGAGTTACGTCCCCTTTTAAATCATGGCAGTGCTCTTTCCCTGTGTTAGTAGAGATGACAAGTGTGCTCATAAAGGACTTATGTCTTACATGGGAATATCTGTGTTAGGTCAAACACAGTCTCATGCAGAAAAATCCTCCTCAGCAGTGCCACAAACTGTGAAAAGAAAACGTGATAGAAGATATTCAGTACCATCTCCACTGGACCAATTTCTAGGTCAGTTGTTTGTCCTTTAAAAAATGTCAAAGCAAGACAAATGTTCACAACTCCAGTTCTTTTAAATAATATTCTACAATTGAAATCTAAAGTATGCCTTATTGTAGCTTCTGACATTATTTTAGGTTGAATAATAGGTTTGTATGAGGAGAGAAATGTAAAATAAGAACAGGCAGTCCTCAGGTACATACTCTGGCTCTGACACACATGTCACATAGCAGTGTACAGCAAAAAGACTACTGGTGATCTCACAACTTCAGGGCAAAGGATTTGGAGAATGGGTCATTCATGCCTGCTGCTTTGAACTACTGCCACTCATTCCATATACTATTGTAGAGCTTTCATGCCTTTAATAAAGTAACTCTTTTTGGGATCACTTCTAAAGTAGATAATTTAGGCTTAATTAATTTTTGCAGGAATTTCTTTCACTCGCATAGGAGCTGATTAGTTGAAGTCCTGAAACAATTTCCAGTGAAACACAGAAGTTTCTCATTGAGGCAGAAGAGCTCTTCTTTTTGCCAACGCTAATTGTTCCATGACGTTAAACAAGATTAGGCTTCCACTAAAGAAGTCAGGTTCTGCTTTGAAAAACTTGAACACAGAGTTCTGAAATATGAATGCAATTTCAGTGAGGTCATTTAAGCCAGCTGCTAACCAGTGACAGTTTTCTAGTCCTGGTATTAACACATACTTAGTCTTGTAAGGATTAATGAGACCCTTGAGAATTAATAACTCTTTCCATGTAGTATTAAACAACCTCACTCTTATAGATGCTGAATGTCTTACTGACCAAAAAAAAAAATGCTCAGCTTCTTTCAGCATTACACATTATTCATTTTACTGCCTACATACTGATGGATAAAAGACGTTTAATAAACACATGTATTCAAAGCCACTTTCTTCCATGATCTTGATTTTTACTTACATTTAATTTCATGGTGCTCTACAGATTGTTCTGGCTTACACCACGAGGGAATTAACACTTTTGGCCACTTTTTTTCTCTACCGCCCTCTGTCTCTTCAAAGTTGACCCATGCTTCCAACTTTCCTGTTCCATGAGGATCATCACACAAGGTGACACAAAGTACATACAAAACTTACTTTAACTAACTTTTGATGAAATTACATGTCAATGTAACAACAAAACCCCAACATCTGACTTGTGTCGAAAAAGAAAAATAAAGAAAAAAAGGTACATTTCACAGTGGGGTAGGCAAAGAGGCACAAAGAGCATCTTCTAATATCACCAAATGGTTCTGTAAAAAAAGGGACAGAGCAGGCTGTTAGGATCAGTATTGCTGAACAGAAAGAGGACAAAAATAAGCACTATTTTACTTTACATTACCTTTTCCACAGACCAACCCATTAAACATTTGCTTAGGTACAGAATTTATAACAAAAAATGTGGAATAATAATTTAAAGAAATAAAATATTGAGCACTGAATTGTGGTTGTAACAAGTGGCTTACAATAGTTCAATGTCTATGCACAGTGTAACATGTGGAACCTGAAACTGATAGGCCTTTCCAATTCATATCCAAACATGAATGACATCAAATGGAATGATGATCAAACAGTGATGTTTCTGTGCTATTGGGCAATGTAAATAATACAAGGAACCTGCCAATACAATAACTTTCATTATGTAAGTAAATAATTTACATGTTTAATTAAAGTTGGGAAATAGCATTAGCTTGGTATATTTACCAAAAAAAGCAATCAACAACCAAACCAATCTTATCTCTGTCATTCAGATGGAAAAAGTGGCAAACTCCAAACATTGCGATCAGTTTTAAAAATCAGCATCTTGTGAAAAAATATTAAATTGCAAGATTGAATTTTTTATATGCAACAAAGGTAGAAAGATTCTGTTGTCTCTTTGACTTCTGGTAATAAACTGGGCATCAGCAATGCCAAAGCTGGCAGAACAATAGATCCTAACAAGAATTGTGGAAAGGTCAAAACTAACCCCTCTGTCTTAAAACAAAATGAAAAGTATATTTGATGAGTGCTGTTATCACCTTCCCATAGGGGTCTTTGTATATTTTATGCATTGAAAGAAAGGAGTAAATGCAATCTTATTAAATCTGGTATTTTAAGAAGAGTTTACTGCAGGTTTGGTTAGTATCTAAATTTGAAAGAAAAGTGCATTTCACTTATCCAGGTCCTAGCTATTCAGAAACTGGGCTGGATATACATGCAGAGATAAACAGTTTGTGAATAATGCATTGCTAATGACTGGGACAAGTATCTTTAAACAAAATAAAATAAAACTTAAAACCTTTCCAAACTCCATGTAATATGAATTTTCCAGTCATTTTAGCAAGCACATGGAACACTTATTGTTTTCATGCTTTCACTAAATTATCCTGTTTCCAGCATCCTACTTCTATATAGTATCACCCACTAATGTGCTGGAAGAAAAAGAAAACAAAACACCTCCAAGAAGAAACAGGAAAACAGAATTTGTGTTAAACCTGCATCAGCTGCAGAAGAAACAACTCTAGTTTCAGTTACCTCTGGATCTGAATATGAAACCATATTTTTTGAGTGCCATTCTGCAAATTTCACCTCTTCAGGAGGGTATTCTAGCAAGATGTTCTTGTGGAAGAGGGTGCAGTGGCAGCTGTGGCTGTAGGTAGGGTCAGACCTGAGGGAGCACAGAGACAACATCTTGGCACCTCTCTCCAAGCCCCTGCCCCAGAATCCTCGGGGGAATGTGTATGATCAAAGCCTCTCATCCCAAGGAGAGCAGAAGAAATTCTGCCTTGCCAGCGGGAAGCATATGCGGATGTCAGTGTCATCCCTCTCTTTCCCTGCCAGATTGCCTGCACCAGTTTGTCCTTCTCCACCCCCAAGCTTAAATGTGATACTGTGCAGATGAAGTCAAACCCACTTTCAGATGGCAAGAAACAAACTCATCCATCGCTTTCTGCCATTCAGGCCTCTTGTATCATCACCAATATGCTGTCCTTGGAAAACATTCGCCTACTGTCAACTAGCTGATGGCAGCTTTGCTTTTTGTATTTTAAGATTCCCTTGAATATAGGACAGCTATCATTAAAATTATCTTAGATTTTCATCGTACATATTTAGAATTTAAAAGTGGGTGTTAAAGTATGCTTGTCTGTATTAAAAATTAACTAAAGCTATCTTAAGTAATTAATTTTTGTTATTATTATATCCTGTTTTTCCCATATTCTTGCATCACTGTTAATTTATTCAACTTAGACCTACTTTGCAGCATGCAGAAGTAATTTGTATTGCAGGAATGTGTTGATTAATGAAAATATTTATTAAATGTTTAGCATATCTTTCTTTTTCAATTTTTGGCATTTGACTGAAACTGAAATACCTCATTAAGGATGGTATATTGCATAAGATACCATCCTCATTAAGGATGGTATATTGCATAAGATACAAACACATGTTACAAACACATAAGATCTCATGCTGGCATAAAGAGTGGAGGATATTATCAGATACCTCTCTTCAGCCCCTTTCCATTTCTCATGCCACCCTATCAACCAAAAATATTTTTCAAACAGTAAGGGATAAAACAAATAATTGCTTAACTACAAAACAAAATTCATGTTTATTCTAATATTTGTTTTAACACATTTAATCTTCCTGGATTGCTACTACTGCCATTATTACTTTCTGTAACATTACACATAAATACCTAGATTTCCACGGGTTTATGTCCCAAGATCATGAACTGTAAAGTTTGTGTTTATTTAAATATGCTACAGTTTTCTAAAGTATACAAGTACTTCTTTGAAAGCTGTCCATTGTTATATTCTGCTAGCTGACATTAATTATCCTATCTCAAATCTGCAAGCTCTCCTACATTTGCACATATATCTACAATACTCAAATCTATACAGTTTTCTTCTTTTCTGTGCTTTACAAAGGATTCTTCCGGTTCAAGAACATCCATAAAAAAAGAATATTCTTCTAGATTAAGATTTGCTAGAATAATTCAGTTAGACCTTTTGGATTAATCTCTATTAAATTCTGTTAAGACCTTTTCCTAAGGGTAGTGCTTTCATATAATAAAATCCTGTAAACACAAGGTCAGACAGTGAACCATGGCTAAGCTTCACAAAATTAAATTCAGGAAATGCAAGGTTTTCATTTTTGTTCATCTAATCCTTGGATAAGTCATGGTCAATGCTACATAGGAAATACTTGGCAGATGTGTCCTTACATGCTTGTGTAGCAAACAAACTGCAATCTCATCTAGTTGGACATAATGGGACTCTTGCCCCTGTAACAAAGTTCTCTCAGCTTTCACATCCAGGCTTCTCCAAGAAAACTGCATGGCTAGGGAGTGGCAGGGCTGCCACTGACATATCTTTTATTTTTCCTTGGGAGTGGTGTAGAGAGTAGTCAAAACTGAAAAGTCCATCTTTCTAGTCCTGACCTCAAAACCATCAGAATGCTGTAATTTCCAAAAGTACAATAAACCAAGCATGAATAGAAAGTGCTTACTTGATATTAAAATATATTTTTTTAAAATGCCCAACATTAACACTGAAGATCATCTACACTGGGGTCAGTGGTTACAAAAGAAGCCACCATAAAATCTATGTCTGAAAGTCTTTATTTCAGTTATCTTCATTGGTTGAGAATAAAATTCACCAAGCCTTGGAGAATTAAAGAATTTCATGTGCTCACTTAGGGAAATGTGGTGTGAAACTGGCATTTCCACAATGATGTTTGCACTCCTAGCTGGAAATAATCCTTTGGGTTTTAATCACAGAATCACAAGGTTGGAAGAGACCTTCAAGACCATCAAGTCCAACCCATGCCCTAACACCTCAACTAAACCATGGCACTGAGTGCCACATCCAGTCTTTTCTAAAACACATCCAGGGATGGTGACTGCACCAGCTCCCTGGGCAGACGAGTCCAGTACTTTATCACTCTTTCAGTAAAAAACTTTCTCTTAACATCCAACATAAATTTCCCTTTGGCACAGATTAAGACTGTGTCCTCTGGTTCTGTCTGTTGTTGCCTGGAAAAAGAGACCAACTCCCACCTGGCCACACCCACATTTCAGGGAGCTGTAGACAGTGATAATGTCACCTCCGAGTCTCCTTTTCTCCTGGCTAAACACCCCCAGCTCCCTCAGTTGTTCCTCACAGGGTTTATGTTCCAAGCCCCTCTCCAGCCTTGTTCCCTCCTCTGGATGCATCTCCACATTCAGTGTCTCAACGTTCTTCCCAAACTGAGGGGCCAGAGCTGGACACAGCACTCAAGGTGTGGCCTCACCAGTGCCCAGCACAGGGGAAGAATGACCTCCCTGCTCCTGCTGGCCACACCATTCCTGACACAGGCCAGGATGCCCTTGGCCTTCTTGGCCACCAGGGCACACTGCTGGCTCATGTCCAGTCTGTTGTCAAGCAGTACCCCCAGGTCCCTTTCTGCCTGGGCACTGTCCAGCCACTCTGTCCCAGCCTCTGGCATTGCAGGGGTTGTTGTGGCAAAAATGAAGGACTCAGCACTTGGACTTCTTAAACTTTTTGTTGTTGGACTTGGCCCATCCATCCAACTGTTCCAGGTCTCTCTGCAGAGCCTTCACACCTTCAAAAATCAGAGTAATCATTCAGAGTAGTAGTATTGGGAGTTCTCAAAACTTTCCTTTGAACCATTTATCTAATTCAGGAATGGAACAGTTTGTACTTCCAATACATGAGTAGCATTTCAAAAACAATGAGACAACTTCTCTACTTAAAATTCTTCATTTTAAAAGAGACTTTATTGGAGGAATCAAGGCACATAGCTATTTTTCACATATGTTCCCTATTTGGCAGAAGTGAACAGGGCATTCTAAACTGATAAAATGCAGCACAAGTTTATGGGTTTTTTTCTGTCTGTTCAATAGATCAATAAGCATGACTGGTTGAAATGTCCCTGAGAAAATAAATGAGAAAAAAAATCCTCTCAAAATTCAAAATTAAATGCTTTAGGACAGACTTTTCCCACATTCACTGCTATTTTTTTCAACAAGAATTAAAAATAGTCATGGGTGTTCCGATCTCTGTTACCATAAAAGAATTATCCCATGAAGCTTTCCATGAAGCTTTTGAGGCCTACCATTCCTGATTTTTCTAATATCATCAGTGAAAAAAAACCCCAACAAAGCAAAACAAAACACACACACACAAAAAAAAAAAAAAAAAACAAACAAAAAAAAAACCCAAAACACCAAAAAAAAACCACAAAAAAACCCAAAAACAACAGTGTTGCACAATAAAGACCTTGGCAAAAGAAAATTGAGGCTAATAAAAAAAAAATGTTATTTTGAAAGGTAATAAATCTAATATTATTGAACAATTAATTACCTGACTTAGGAAGTATATTCAATGCTGTCTTGAAGCCCCTTACCAGGAAAGCCATTCTAAATCTGTTTAAAATGGGAAACATGGCAAGAGATTATCCAATACACCTCTTGCATTCTTTGTGGTGCAACTTAGATATGTTTAGGTGCTTTTTTTTTAATTTAACATCCAGAGAGAAAGAGATATTGAGGTTCATACACCTGATTCAATACTTTTTTTATTATGACCTGAACTTTTCTGAAAAAGCTGCATTAGAAGGTAGGTGTGGCATAGAGTTGTCCTCTGTTGCCAAGTAGCAGAAGTACATGGATGAAATAATACCTACTCTAGGAGCAAGGTACTCAAGTTATCCAAGAAATGTATCTGCAAAGCCTTTAGCAGGCTTATTTTTGATAAAGTTATCATGCTCAAGATTTCACTGGCCTGCCAACCTGGCTGAGGTTGAAGAGAAGCCTGCTTTTAAGAACAGGTAAATAGTATGAATATTCAGTCCACCTTAGATGTATTTGTAAGTCAAACTTAGAATTTTTTAAACAGAATTAATCTGAAACATTCAGCAGGTAAATCTGGAATCCAATTACTGAAACTGTGAGGGAATAAACTTCCCTTTGCTATCATGTACAAGGAACCTGGAACACTCAGCAGAATTGAAGGAAATGAGTTGCTGATAATAAGTAGGCAAGATCATCTTTGCTTCAGGCAGTGTATCATCACAGGACTTTTTGTTTCCTAACAGGCAGAATTCCTAGTGAAACAATAGCTAGAAAGTACAAGTTATTACCAAACATTTAATTTACCAGTTAAAAAAAAAAAAACAAAAACAAACCAAAACATGAAGACTGAACAATCCTCCTATCTTTCCACAGGTCTAAGACAGCAAGATTTGGTCCAACATCAACAATTATCTTATATAATATTTGTTTTCCTTCTGTAGAGAAAATTGTGAGATCAGTGTAAATAATTAAAATACAATTTTAAACTGATTAAAATATGATTTTATGCAACACCCACACAAGGAGAAGTTTTGTTTCAGTAGGAAAAAAGGCAATTCAGCTGTGGGCTGTTTTGATGCATGTAGTATGAGTTGGCAGTACTCTTTGTTCCATGTCCTTCAGGCAAATTTGACATCTATTTCACCTGAGGCAGGCACTGATTTTTTGAAGGGTACTTCTATCTAATGAATGGCTGACTGCTAGAAGTCATGTCAATGTCCTCCTCCACCTCTTCAGATCCGATTTGCTGGCCAGGTGAATCTCATGACATGTCTCCTGGTAAATCAAGCAGGGAGAAGAAATGCCTGAAATAGTCCCCATCACGCTGACACCAGAAAATCAAGATGATGAGTGATTTGGAGAATCTGAGGAGAAACTGAGATGCCTTACATTTCAGAATAAGGTAGCAATTTTGAAGAAAATTCAATATTTCAAATAGTATATTGGATAGATTCTGTGCAGAAAAAAGCCACCACAACTCCTTTAAATAAAATCTGTTTTTCCCTCTTAGTTCTCTTCTTTTCTGCTTGCATGCATTTGCTGTATTTCCTTTGGTAAAACACTTTGATATCTGCTTATTATAAAGATTAAATATTTATTTCTATGGCAAATACTTATTAACTAGTTTTATTACACACCCAAATTTACTTGAAAGAAGGCTGTGTAACCCGTTGGTGTGGGGTAATGGTAATGGACATTTTTATAATTCCCTAGATAATTAAAATAAATTGTGGACAAACCAGGATCACTGTCCAAACAACTGTGAACCTTCTTAATTGTTGTCTTAGTAAAGCTGTTGCTCTGGATGTCTCCTCTAGTGATTAAAAGGTGAACTTCTTTATTTTTTTGTCTTTCATTCCATGCATTCTACAGTAGCAAAAATACTCTACCCATGCATAAGAGCTAATCGATTAGGAATAAGTAAAGGATAAAATATTTCTAGAGGCAAACAATCCAGAGGGAGAAAAAAAGATCTTTCCCTTTCCCATGCAGTTTGATTTCCTGAAAATCTGAAATCATTTCTACTCACAAGTCTACTAAAGTAATTTGAATCCTTTTTATCTTCCAAAGAGCAGCTGTGCAAGGTTTTGTTTTGTGCAAATTCAGCATAAAAATGAGAAATTAGTTATCCAGCTATAAATATTGTTTCTGCTTTTGATAAATAGTAAATTGTTTTAGTAGTTGTCCTAAGGAGGAAGGAATATGACCAGAAATATATTTAAATATTGTGTCTCTGCAGTACTATTAGATAGAAATAAGGAGGTTTTTTGCTTTTCCTCTGGGCAAGGAATGTTGCTCATATCCAGCTTATTTTACTGATCTTTCTTTGGCCAAAACTGAAAATTCATTAATTTTAGCCAGACTGAAATAATGTGGTTGGTTTTCAGTAATGACGTTTCACGCAGTGCTTAATAATGAATATCTGACTGCATATTAAACACACAGGAAGGTGGTTGATGCCTTCATACCAAAGAATACCTGGAACACAGGAGTTTCCTCATAATGTTCTTCATAGCATGGACCCCTTCTGGAATATAATTTCTAGTAAAATAGGCAAAAAAAAAAAGAAAATCCACCAAGTAAAAATCTGATTTGGATAGACACATAGAGATAGATATATACAAACTCTCACACAGGTATACATGTGTATGGCATAGATATATACAAACCTATGTTAAGAAAGTTCAGAGTAAGATTCTATATATAGTTAGAAATCACAGGTATATATTAGGTGAGATTTTTTTTCAAATATTTTCTGTACTTACCATAGAGTATATTAAAAGGACCTTTAGGGCTCTGAATATACATCTTTGCTTTACTGCAGGTGTACATGCAACACCTTCCTTAATACCTGTCAGAAGAATAACAGTGTCTCTGAAAAAACAAATGCAAAAGAGTGGAAAAAATGGCAAATTATTTGCTAGGAAGGGGAAATACCTCATCTCAATATTCATACAATACACCTTGAATGAAAAAGAAAGTAAAAACATAGAAGTAAATTGATTTCAGTAGGTTTGAGAATTGAAAAGCCATTATCTTATCTTTGGAATGCAACTCAAAGAAAAATGTTTAATAGAATTCAAGGGCAATACTAAGAATGCATTTTGAATGCATCAAAATATATTAACTGTATTTCTTCTTTTTCTACAATAAGACAACTCATTGACTTGGAATAGGGAATCCCATTTCTTCATCCATAATGGAAAATCTCTACCTTATCAAAAAATAAAATTTACTCAATCACTGTACTTTTTGATCAAAATGTATTTTCAGTCCCAGACAGTTTCAGGTTATGGTCTTAATCTAAAAAAAAAAAAAAAAACCAAAAAAACCCCACAAACCCAAAAAACAAAGGCAAAGCCACAAAACCCACACTGAAGTGAAATTTAAAGGAGGTTGCTGGTGGTAGTGGCATTGGTTTGTTTTGGTTTTTGTTTTGGAGTTTATTTGGGTTTTGTTTTCTGTTTGATTTCAGTTTTTTCTTTGTTTGTTTTATTTTTAATAACCATGCCTGTGTATTTTCTCTCTCTATGTCCTGACTAGAGGTATATCCTCCTGCTTTGGAAAAGCAGATTCATGAATCCAATGAAAAGACTCTGAGTAACATCTGAAACAATGTCAGAAGTGAACTATAACAAATAAAAACCTTAACCAAATCTCCCCTTTCTCACTCTGGATACTGTTGTAGCTTTTCTTTAGCTACATGGCAAAATCCTCCATACCTGCTGTCTTACGTTCTCTTCTCACCACAGAAAGAAAATTAATGGAAAAGCTCATAGATGAAGGTAAAGAAAGGGAGATCATTTACCAATCACTGTCACAGGGAAAAAAACCCAAAACAATACTTGGGGAAAATTAACTTATTTCCAATTTAAACAGAATTGGATGGTGATAAACAAGGATGAAAACTGAAACACCTTGCTCCCACACCAACCCTTCTTCCCATGCTCCATTCATACTTTCATTCCCTTCACCCCAAGTGGAACAGGGAGGATGAGGAAAGGGGGCTGTGGTCAGTCCATAACAGCTCCTTTCCAACACTCTTCCCTTGTTTTTACCTTCTCCAGCATGGATCCTTCCACAGCCTGAGCTCTTTAGGAGCAAACTGCTCCTGTGTGGAGTCCTCTCCACAAGCCACATTTCCTTCAGGACATTCCCTCCTGCTCCACTGCAGGCTTTTCCATGGGCTGTGGGGGAATCTCTGCTTGGATGCCAGAAGCAGCTCCTCCCTCTCCTTCTTCACTGACCCTGGTGCCTGCAGGATTGTCTCTTGCTCTTTCCCCCCCCTTTTCCTCAGTCTGTCTGGCATTTTTTTCTGCTTTTTAAAGAAGTTCCCTGAGGTGTCACCTGAGGGGCTGAGCAGTGCCTGTGGTGAACCCTTGGAACTGACAGGATCCATCCATGTCAGGCAGGGGTAGCCCCAGCCGTCCCTCACAGACACCACCCTGGGCCACCAAGCCTGTAACAGCCATTACAGGCAGAAACACCTTGTGTTGGGAGAGCACAGTGTTTAGGGGTCAGGTTCTCCACCCCACCCCAGCTTTAAATTTGTGGTTTCTGCTTTTCTGTGTGACAACCAGCACCATATGTTTCTGAGTGGTCAAGAACACTGGAACAACCTTGGAAGTGATGCCAGACAGGAGACTGCCATTACTACCTCCCTGTAATACCTACCAAAATGAATGATACTCTTAAAATTCCTACTATTCTTGAATAGTATCTCAGCTAGAAGCTCCCAAGGACAAACTGATATGATTTTCAATGCCTCGCAGAAAATATTACTGTACTATTAATGAAAAAATATTTTAGGACTTTTTTTTTTTTGTATCTGTTAGTTATCTACACCCTAATATCAGAAAGGGCTCAGTTTTATTCTGGTTTTGGCACTGCTGGTCATGTCTAATAAGCTGGTGTACTGTAATTTGTATTTTTTTCCCACTGGCACAGTTAGGGAATATTCATTTCAAATTTGAAATGGATTCCTACCAGCTGCCATGAAACCATTTATACTTTAAAGAACAGTGAGATTTTCCAAATTGCTTGGAACTTGTTCAGGTGGTTGGCAGAGAGATGTCGCTGCAGGTAGCAAACCCATTCTGCTCAATACAAAGGCCAGGCCTCTACATTTATTGATTTTATACTTCATAATAAAATTATAATCCACAGAGATGCTGAGCTAGAGAAGTAAATAAACCTTCCCTTGGTTGTGCAGGCTTCTTTGTGGATTGCATCCAAGGACCCTTGTATCCCACTCAAGGCCGTACCTCAGGTGTTTATGCATAGGCATTTTTAAGGCACTCAACACTCTAGTGAGTGAGTCCTTTGAGAACATAATAAGAGAGGCTTTACAACATGCTTCAAAATAAAAGAAGGGTCATTACACCTTTTTACAAGTAGAAATATTGAGTCCGAGTACTAAAAAAGTACTCAAAAGTGCAAAGACCTCTTTGCTTAGTCACCTGAGAAATGTAATTTATGGTTGATCTAAAGGAGAAAGGTAATTATCTGGGGAGGTTGAGTGGGTATTTGGGGGAGGGCTGGAAATTAGTTTTCAATTTATTAGGGGAGTCCAGTTGTCTTGGAGCCTGGATAGAACATTGCCAGGGTACTCACTCATCCACACACAGGGCATTGAAGCGCCCAGAGCAACAAACACCACACGGCTCCCCTCCTGTAACCCAAGAGCAGCCCCATATGGGGCCACAGTGCCGAAATCACTGTGACTAGAAAAGATGTGTGACAGGGCTGAAGAGGAAATAGCATTAATGTCCAGGGGTTAACCAGAGCAGTGTGTGCCAAGGACAGTCTCACAGGACATGTCGTATCGTCTGAAGTTCTGCAACACTCAGGCAGGAACTGCTTGCACTATGAAACTCTGCTTCGCAGAGGATCATTAAGAGACTGAAGCTCATCTTATTTTACCCTTCTTAAGCATTATGAAAATCTTTGTTATTCAATTCTTACATTAGTTATATCAACAAACTCCAGTTACTTTAAAACCCAGAGGTGGAGTACCCTTGACCTGAATTTAATCTTATTGTCAAAATCTGTCTATAATTGTGCCTTAACTGTACAACAACTGCTTGTTTATGTGTTTCTTATTTATTGCTTTTTGAAAGAGTGAGAAAGTGATAGATAGTGGCCAGGATTAAATATCTGTATAGTTGCAAATCTCAAGTTGCAAAAAACATCTATGCTTAATACAAATTATTTGACACCTATGTATTGTTCTTCTTTTTTCCCGATTTTACTCTGTCTAGTATAAGTCTCATAGGATCATTTCATTTCATGCCTAATTTTTTCTTAATCTTCCCAGATGTTAAGAATACTAAAGTTTAATTGAGAAGCTAAGTGTGAAAGAATAGTGTATTACCCACAGGTTTTTTAATTATGGAAATTGAAGGACATGTCCAAGGTCATGTAAAACAAGAAAAACTTTAAACAGTTCATCAAACTTACCCTTTTGCAGTTTATCACAAGCCTGTTCTGCTATATATTCTGAATTCAGGTTCATCACAGAATAGGAAGGAGTATCTTATTTTTATACATTTAAACAGATAACCAAAGACCACTGCTTGATTACAATATTAAAAAAAAATATGAAACATTCTTGTATGTGTATTTGTTTTCACTACAGAAGGAGAATAAAAATCTAAACCTGAGATTCTTATGACAAACATCAGTTTTTGAATAGCTTCTCCAGGTCAACAAATCTAAGATATTTCATATTTGTTTTGAGTATAGCTGAAGACTTAAAAGCCCCTCTGCACATTACTTTCCTGTCATCCCTTCTACATCTCTCTCTCACCATATACGTATCTATTTGAGTTTTTATGTTGTCTCTATTTCTAGGTTAAACAGAGCAGAAGGGAAGGAATCGTCTGAGAGTTTCTTAGCTACTAAGTCTGTGAATAGTTCAGGAGGTGACTTAGATTTAGTATACTCTGGTAAAAAAAATGAAAAAAAAATCACACATACTATGGAGCTCCTAAAAAAAAAGAAAAAAAGAGGACCTGGAAAACATAGGTAGTCAACATATAGTTAACAACTGAAAATAATCTTCTGTCTCTGAACTTGCAGTTGATACAGCATATTACTTGTCTGTAACTGTAAAGCAAAATATTTTCACTTTCAATTTTTACTCCTTTCTTGCAATACACAGCAGCAGAAACAAGGAATAGACTATACTAAAGTGGCTTCCAAACTGACTCCTGAGTCTTTCATCTTTTTATCCCCAAATAAATTAACCCATTTATTTTTTTTTATTATTTTCTTGAGAAGGTAATTTTTGGTACAAGTTTTTAGCTTAAAAAAAAAAATAAACTACCAAAAAATGAATTGAAAACATCCCAAAAATCCCTAATGCTCATTAGGAATCACTCTAGAAGAAGACATATTTCAGACCCAAGAGCTGTTGGGGTTTTTTTGGTTTTTTTTTTTTTTTTTTATTTTTTTTTTTGATATTTCAGACCCAAGAGCTGGTTTTTTTGTTGTTTTTTTTTTGTTTTTTTTTAATTTTTTTTTTTATTTGTACAACCACTATTTGCCTTTTAAGAAAAAAACATCTTGGCAGAAGAAACGTGTTGGCATGTGTGAATTTCAATATTGATTATTTTAAGGCCATTTTTGTTTACCTAGCAACTTATTGAGTATTCTTATAGAACTGTTCACAAGTAACTGGAGAAGTCAGTGTGAATATGTGAAAGCAGTGTCAGGCTGTTATTCCCCGACTGATCCACAAAGGGAGCATTTAGCTATGCAAATGAAATAAAATGAAAGCAGACACAAAAGATCACGTTACCATTATAAAATTATGATGTCATATTTTTTCTGATGGTTGTAACACAAAATAAACAAACTCATGGCTTCAAGAAATAACAAGCTGTCTTCTACAGCATCATTGTGTCTTAAGCATTGGGTCTAGCAATTTAATATGTCTCAGTGTTTAGCTGCTTCAAGACAGGAAAGGACTTTGCTAACTCAGTAATGGGCTTTTGGAAAGGTGCAAAGTAAATAAAGTAGGAAAATTGTCTTTTTTTCTTAATGAAACGGACTTTTTTTTTTTCATAAGAAGCCCATGAGAGGAATCTAGGAGTCAGCATTTAATCTTTAAACACTACATGACCATGAAACCACATTATGATTTATGTAAATGTACTGTGCTGAGGTATCTGTGTACCTTAACACTTTGCTGTGCATTCCAACACAAGGTTTTCAGACATCAAAGAGCCCAAGGCCCTTTGAAGAAAAGCCCATCACAATGAAGCAGCACAGGCATGTGTTCAGAGAACCTGGCTTAATTGTCACAAAAGATTAAATGGAAACCTGTGTAGAAAGAAGAGCAGAAAAATCCCAGATGAACTAATTTTCCTTTGAGAAGGTGTTTACAGAGCCTACCCAAAGGGCAGGAACAGGTAGCAAAACTCACTAAAATTCTCCAGTGTAAGCAAAAGTGAGACGCTGCTTGATGATACCATCAGACCATAACAGGCTGGTATATGGATCACTGTAAACTGAAACAGAGCACACCTAAGAATCATTTTGGGCATACTCTTCTGTGGAGGTCGCAGTTCACAAAGTCTCACTACAAAGCTGATGGTTTCATACCATCACAGCAGCTGTAGAATTGGTGTAATTGAAATAACATGAATTGTGCTGAACTATTATAATCAGTTCTGAGCTAGTCTCAGTCTCATATAAGAAATCTCATTTAACTTGGAAATTAAGTTTTGATAATGATTAAAAAAAAAAAAAAAAACAACAAAAAACCACCAACAAGTCAAATGCTTTTGTGGCATCAATGAAGGCTTGCAGGGTCCACAAGAGGAATTAATAAAAATTACTGGGGGTGTTACTAAAATCAGTTTCAAAGCATTTCTAACAAATTACATTTAAAAAAATGGTTTTTAGTTTTACAGCAAAACTTATACAACTAATCTCAGCTAAATTTAGGGTTCTATAAAATGTATTATGGACACTAAGGTAGTAATTTTGCATTTCGTTTGTGGTGAAATGGTAAGAAGACTGGTCAAGCTGCATAAAGGGAAATATAGGTTGGACATTTGGATAAAGTTTTTACAGAAAGGGTGATAAAGTTCTGGAATGGTCTGCCTGGGGAGGTGGTGGAGTGACCATCTCTGAATGTGTTTTAAAAAGACTGGATATGGCACTCAGTGCTGGTTTGAGTGTTAGGGCTGGATTGGACTTGATGATCTTTAATGTCTCTTCCAACCTTGTGATTCTGTGAAGTCTGTGAAATAGCCACTTTCAAGATGCAATTAATTTAGCTTCTTTTAGATGTCTGCTTCAGGATGCAAGTAATTATCCTAGTGATACTGATTAGAACTCAGCTGATTACAACAGACACTTGGAATGATTAGCCAGAGATTAAGATATGTAACAAACTTTATGAGACGACAAAAGAAGGATTTTGAATCTAACTCTGACTCAAAGTCAAACTTGATGCATGGAAGAAAATTCCAGCTCTTCCCCATCTGACTGGGGCCACATGTCCATGTGCTGTCTTCCCAGGCAGGAATGGAGTGGCTGTGGCAGCAGGGGGCTGTGGGACAGGCTGGGCTAAGGCCCTAAGCCTGGTGGTTTAAGTTCTGTGTGGGAGCTGCCATTCCTTGCAGTGAATGTGGCAATTGGACTCTACCCTTGAACAACCTTTTGTGCCAGTACATTGTTGGTTAAAAGAGAATGGCTGTTGCTATTCCTTTATTTTCAGGACTGTCTTGGTTTGAAAAGACAGGTGTCTGCTAAGGAAGGCAGAAGCCTCCCTTGAAATGGAAAATGTAAACCCCTTCCCTCCAAATTATTATAATTTTGAAATTAAGGGGGCTCTCAGGCAAAGACATGGGAGTAGGAATAACAGCTATTTATTAAGGAAAAAAAAAAGTAAAATAAAAATGCAGTAACAGAAAACAACACTTACAGAGTCAGAATACGACCTGACAGCCTGTGGGTCAGGGTGTTGTAGCAGTCCCATTAAATGGTGACTGCAGCCCTCCTGCAGTGACAGATGTGGTTCTGTTAAAGCAGTCATCCTGGAGAAGGGTGGTGTTTTCCTAGGAAGATCCAGTGATGGGGTAGATAGGCCTGATCTTCCTCTGGGAATCCAGTAGTAAAAGGCTGATTCTGGTGTTCCAGAACTCCGATTATATTCAGGTAGAAATGCTTGGTGCCTCCCCCTGGGCAGAGCATCTTCCAGTTGGATTATGTAATTTTATCAGTCGTGCAGTGAGACTGGATGGCCCATTAACAGCAGATATCTCCTGGAGTGAGGATTGGTTGTGGAAGAGATAAAGCAAACTGCCCCACCTGGATTTAACAGGTGGCCCAATTAACAGAAGATAACTGCCCCCACCTCTAACAGATGACAATAGAATACACACCTCCTGCCACATCTTGCAACCTAAGACAAGGACACATTTACAGATCCCAACCCAACACCATTTCTCACTTATGGGATACTTTTCAGATTTCAGAAATTAATGAATTTTCTAGTAGTACAGACTGGCCCGTGTCTACAAGTTATACGCATCTATATTCTTTCCCAGGTTTATCCCAGAGTTCTAGGTCTAGTAATGTCATCTAAATATATATCAGCACAGAGATGCAAAATCTTTAGAGATGGATATTTACTCAATAAACAAGTCTGCAGAATCAAAGTTTAGGATATGAAAGTCAGATCCTGCTGAAAATTAAACTTCTTCACCTTGGCCAGACTTTGAAAATGTAATTTTCACAATTTTAGTTTTATTTTTACCACAAGATTTTGTCCTTTTCATTTATAATCCAAAACTGGTTAGATGGAGTAATTCTCAGTGAAAACCTTAGTGCTCCTTTGAATGTATATTTCATATCATATAGCATGTACATGTTTAATCTTCCAACATTAATATAATCAACTTTGAATTAGCACACTATTTGCTGCTAATTGACACCTAATACACACCTCAGTAGAAATCAAGTCTATTGATATTTTCTAAGGCATTCCACTTAATGTATAACTGGTTCTAATTTTAGTGGTCATGGTGAGCCTCTTAATAATTTTAGCATGTATTTTTACTGATTGATACTTTAGTTCCTATCACTATCCATAAAACCCATATCAGTTATGATGTTAAATAGTGCAAAGTTATTCCACCATTGATATGAATTTACAATAAATTTCATGTGTGATGCATTTTCTAGCTTAAGGTGCATCATTTTTAGGTGAGTGGTTATTGGATAATCATCATTTCTCTGATATTTTTCAAGGAAGCAGAGAAGTTTCTAAAGCAGTTTCAGAAGGAAGAAATGAGGTTTGTTGGCAGAGGCAATATCTTTTATTAGACCAGCTGATATAATGGAGAACAATCAAGCAAACTTTCTAGCACTCAGTCATGTAATCAATTCTTTTTGAAAAGCCTATATGAGCACAAAAAGGAGAATAGAATTTGAAATCTTATTTTAACACTTCATGTGTGGAATAGAAAGAATGTAATTTTGAAACAAAACAACTTTAAAATATAAATTTTCAATTAGTAGATTTAAGTATTTATAAATAATTTTTTAAATAAGCCATTACTTTCTGTTAGTGTACTTCCAGTACTATCATGGGACATAATCAGATTTTAGTCCTAAAAAATACTTTTTTTACATATTTCCTCTATACAACTTATAAAAAGCCCAAGATATTTCATCTTCATGTAGAAACAAATGTCAGGGTCACCAAAAGCAGAGTGGAAAAGAAACATGTACGGGCAAATGTGTACACATATTGACTACTTAATAATTTTATATATATTGTTATATACATAAGTATGGGCATTTGGTTCAATGATTCTTTTTCCTTCAGCATTACACCACTCACACTGTACAGAAAAAAAACCACCAAAATATTATTAAAAGGGAAAAAACCAACCATATACAAGTAATATGGGAGACTGCAAGTATTCAAGGGTAATGCATAACATTACAATGAATATAAAAATGAAAGAAACTCAGAATCAAGGTAAGATAAATGCGCTGACATGAGCTTCAACATTAGCAGGTCTTCAAAGAACTTACAATTAACCTTGTACACCCTTGCCATAGGATTTTCTGGTGATTTAAAATTTACAGAGGTTGAAGAAACAACTTTTCTACTTTTCTACCACTTTACTACTTTTGTCTTATTAATTGTGAATGATATATTCCTTTCCTCACCACAAGGAAAAATAAATCTCAAAGAAGAGTAATGAAGCAGGTGAAAACTGCTAGAGCTAGAGAAAGTCTTTGTTATGAAGAGCAGTCAAGGGAGCTGGGGATGTTTAACCTGGAGTAAAAGATGCTCAGGGGAGATCTTATCACTCTCTACAACTACCTGAAAGGAGGCTGTAGCCAGGTGGGAATTGGTCTCTTCTCAGCAGTAACAAATAAATTGTGCCAGGGCAGGTTTAGATTAATTATTAGGAAAAATTTCTTCACTGAAAGGATTGTCAAGCACTGGAACAGGCTGCCCAGTGAAGTGGTGAGGTCACCACCCCAGAAGTATTTAAAAGATGTGTAGATGTGGCACTTGAGGACATGGTTTAGTGGTGGGCTTGTCAGTGCTGAGTTCATTGCTGGACACAATGATCTTAGAGGTCTTTTCCAACCTAAGTGATTCTAGAAATCTAGGATTCTATGAAATAAACCAAAGGCTGCTAAACATAGGGAGCTATCTATAGCTTAGTGAACTGAACTTCCCTTTTCTGGAGGGTGGAAGGAACAAGCACTGCCAGCTTCTCTTGTTTATTCTTTCATAAACATTTGCTGTAGTCACTTTTATAGACACAGGACAAACATTTTCATGTTTTGACCTTAAAAGTTTAAAGTGCTTTGATTTAGTGCTTTGAGTGCTTTGTGGAAGTCAACACACACACACACTGGAGACATTAAAAAGATTAAAACTGAAGATACTAAAAATTCAAATCTATTTCCTCGTATGTGGGAAACAACACTGGAATAATAATTAAAAAAATAAAAGCTCACTGTACCTCTCAGTTTATATTCAAAATACAAGTAAAATAATGGGCAAATTAAATAAATCTAAATGCAAGTAGAATAAGGGACTCTCTGTCATCAACAGCCTCTGCAGCATGTGGTAAACTGCAAAAAACAAAAATAGCACTCAGCTGTAAAAACAGCAAAAAGGCTACTAAGATAGTGAGGCATTGGGAGTAAAATCCCTTCCCTTCAGACCTGCATGAAAAAAGACTCTATCCCTTCATGTTCTATTAAAACTTGGGTCATTTTAATTGATCTCTTCGTACAAAAGTTCTCTATAATAAAATGCAATTAACCCCTTCTGAGACTTCTGACTGCAACAAAAACATCAGGGAGCACAAAATGATCTGTGCTCATTTAGGAAAATATAAGGGTATATTGATGCAACTAGAGATAGTTTAGTGCTGCTAATAATGAAAAGCCAAAATTAAAGCAGTCGACAGAAAATTAAAGGTATGGGGAGTTAAATTTGCAAACGTAACATAAATGGAAGAAAGTTAGCATATAATTAGAGTTTCTAATTTCTCTTTAAATGTCTCTCAGGTTGCATACCAGGCAATTAGATTTCATTTGGCTTCAATTTACTGTTGGGAACAGTTGAAAGTGTAAGACTGTAGAGTAGTAAAGGGAATTATGTTTTTTTTAATTAATATGCTGGAAGTTACTGTAATATGAACACAGATTTCAAGCTACAAAGAAAATTATGTTAGCCCTTTCTAAAAGAAATATTAATAGATCTTAGTTCCTTTGAAATATAGTTTTATAAAACAATATAATAATATTTTAAAATGTTGAATAGACGTCCTAGTGATGAAACAAATCAAAACAAAACAAAATAATTCCAAACCAATAACAAACAAGGAAAAAAAATCCCAAAGAGCATAGTTTTACCGCTAAATAGCACTGAAAAAAACAGAAAATGCACCAGTATTTTTTCTCCACTACTTCATGGGAGTCTTCCATAGCCAGATTGGTAGGGTAGTCCTCAGATACTTAAAATCTAATCAGCAGCTGTAACTACTAAATGGGAGATTCCTATCACCAGTAAAAGTAAGTTCATATGAAAAATGGACATCAATTACATAGTGCCCAGGAACAACTTAAGTAACCATTCAAGAGTTTGGCTTCTTCTATCCTTAAGGCTCATTGCAGAATTTAGAATCTATGAAATTATCCTTTCTTTCAAGAAAACAGGGAGAGGTTTGGGGTTTCATCCATTCCAAATATTTTCAAGTGTTTGTTATTATTTATGTTAGAGGTATTAACTGGGGAATAATATCACTTACATATAGTTATAATTCTTGGGAACAGGTCTTCTAGAGACACAAAGGGAACTGCTGACAGCTCTGAACAATCCACATTCCAAAGCTTAGTTCCCAGCACTCACATTGTTAAAGTTAATACCAGTGCTCAACAACTAAGATTTTTCCCTACTAGCAAGAAATAAATTGTTAGAAAATTGTTTGGCTTTTCCTTCCTTCTTTCTTTCTTTTTTTTTTTTTTTCTGAAAAGAGTAAACACATCCTTAAATTTTTTATCTAAAAATTAAATATCATAGCTTACTTGAGACACTGTGGCTTCCCTACAAATAATCAGATAAGACATTAGAGAGCTAGTCTGAGAAACAGGGATTTTAGCCCAGTGGATATGGTTCAAATATCAAAATTGTATAGGAATAACACATCCATTTACTTAGCAATTTTCTCACCTGAAATGCAATTACTTGAGAAACAGTGTATATATAACTTTCTATATCATTTTGGTATAAAAATTCAGTATTGCAGCTTTGAGAAATGCTACAAGAAGTCTTCCATAGCACCATTTTTAAAAATAGAATACTAAAGGAGATATAGGAGAGGAAAATCTGGGGAAGACATTTTTTATTTATTTAATCTGCTCCATAATACAGTTACTGTATACCTTTCTGTAAAGGAGGGATTTGACAACTGTAAATACTTGTACTCAATGGGAAAATCTGAGTTTTTAAATCCATTAAAAAATAACAAAGACTGTATATTTTTAGGTGTCCTAATCATTTAGCAACTTCTTTTACAGACCTCAAATTGTACACTTTCCTAAATATATTCAAATTGAGCATTTGAAAATTGTAAACAAATATGTCATACCCTTATAGCTCATTTACTGAACAGAACGACTGTAAATCAGTAAAACAAAGATATTTCAGATGATTCCATGCCTGAATTCTTATAAATTAAGCTAAGGAGCACTTACATACTCTGAGGAGGTCAATATGATAGATATTGTCAACGAATGCCCATCAGGATCATCTCGAGGCAAAATAAAGTTAAAACTGCCATTTCCTTCTAAAATCAATGCTGACTATACAGAGAAACCTCATGGCTACTGCCTGTATGTTTGAGTTCCAGTATTCATCCCATTGCTAAGATGAGCACCCTTACTGAAGAGCTATGGGCTGATTACTAAGAGAAGGAATAACCTGATTCCCTCTAAGTTATTCTACTATGCAAAACTTAATTCAAGTTTCAGTGGGTGAAAGTTAGAATATTAAAAAAAAAACTGGTCATGGAATTTTTCTAATGGCATGAGAGGAAAAATTGTCTTTAGGTTCCTGAAACAATGAGGACTTTGTATTTTACCCAGTAATTTCAAGTGTTTACAGCAGAAATAGTAGAATAATGAGGATTTCATCTAGATTTCGATTATATTAAAATGCAAACATATTGTAAAAATTAGAATTGTTCTGACCTTTTCACACAGAAATTAGAAATTAGCTAAACCTATTCCTTAAATCTATCATTTCTTGCTTCTTTCACCTGCAAATGCATATAGCCAATGTTTTGGTTCTAACCCAGTTCTGAACAGTTAATATTGGTAATGAAACTTAGAAGAGACACATAAAGAGGAAAGACCTTAGAGGAGAAATGTGGTAATTTAACTGTGTGATGCAGCTTCAACTGTCAAACATCTACCATTTGCAGCTCTGTAGCTTTTGGCAGAAATATTTATTTCATACATCTTTTTGTTTACTGCGTTTATTACATGTTATTTTCTAGGTGCCATTTCTCACAGAGAGCAGTGAGCATTCCCTAGAAAAAGATTTCTTGCATCATACCATCAACAAAAAATTGAAGCAATCTTCGCTGTATACTGGAGGACAAAATCCCAGTGCCTGGGTACATCCAACAGAAACACTGGGAGAAGCATCATGGTTAGAGTGTGTCTTGTACATCTTTAAAACTATAGGACAGGCCTGGAAAAGACCCCAAAGCATTTGTATCTTTCAAATAGTAATCCTAGTACTGAGTACTAGTGGTTGCCTCTCTAATTGGCATGGAGTTAAGATGTATATGGAATCATAGAATCATTTGGCTTAGAAAAGATCTTTAGGATCACTGAGTCCAACTGTAAACCTCACTGCCAAACCTACAACTAAACTGTGTCCCCAAGTGCCACATCTGCACGTAACAGACCACAGAGCACACGTAAACTTCACTGCCAAACCCACAACTAAGCTGTGTCCCCAAGTGCCACATCTGCATGTAACAGACCACAGAGCACATGGACCCAGATCTGGGAACCTACCACAATACTCCCAAATCCTGCATTTAGATAGATACCAAATAAACTCCAAATGAACTCTGCTGATTGTTCCACTCCAGTGAGTAACACTATAATCTTATTGCTATAGCTTACTTCCAAATGTATTCCATTTCTTCTAAGACTATGAACGGTGCCAAGCTCAATTCAACAGATTATATGAACCTCAAAATAAGGATGTGTAATATCTCCAATGAGGTCAAATTGTTTGAAAAGGAAGAGACATTTCAGTTGCATTTCTCACACAGAAATTCTCAGCAGTAGTTTTCTCTGTTATTGCCAGTTTATGTCAAAGACATATGGTTTAGAATAGCCTCCCTTAGGAATACTGTTGCTTTCAATATGAATTAGCACACCATTCCTTCTCCAAACTCTTTCAAGGCTTTGATGTCTTAGCTGAGACACAGCATCCTTTAATCTTGATATTCAGCAAAGGAAAGCGTATTTTTATTTATTTCCTGATTTAAATATATTTATAGATAGCTTAGGTTAATGTAATTAGTTGTAATTTCTGGCTTGACATTCATAATTCAAAGGCCATATTCTCCCAGCTGTAATGGCATGCATATTTTTTAATTAAAAATAAAATTAAACAAAAAAACCTCCTGTCTTTTGAGATTATCATTTGAAGATATATTCTGCATTTTGAAATATATAAATGATGCAAAAGTAAACTGAGTTCCTCCAGCAGGTTCAGTAAGCATTACCATCTGAAAAGCTGTATTTTTCATCATTTGAATTTCTGTCATGAAGCCCCAGTAGAATTGCAGTGAGGAGGTTTATAACTCACTGTAGCTAATGGATGTAGAGCTGTCTTAGAATTTTACAGAACTCTGTGTATATTTCAACTCTTTAATCAGCCTCTGTTCATGATGTGGACTCTGCAACAAGGCAGGAAAAAGAACCCTATGGAATGTCTAACTCCACTGTCACGCCCAACTCCAGATCACTGGTGGGTTCCCAGAGCAATGGTAACTGCAGCAAATATCCAGAATACAGACAGGAGTTTTCAGCAGCTGGTTCTTTAGCATATTTTTTTCTAAAAAGTTAGCAGACTACCTACCTAATTATGAAACAAAAGGCTTTCCTGAGTTGATCAACTTTAGTAGAATATACACTTGCATAGGAATGTTGTTTTGATACTATAGTTAATGAGAACATAATTTGTTTATGACAAGGAAATTCAGTATATTGAAATATTGTTTTTCAGTGTTTTACAGTTTTAAGGAAGTGTGAAGATTATCATCATAAATGTTCATTATAAAATATTGAAATAAATTTTAGAAGCATATATATATGGCATGGTTTTGAGAAAAGAGCACACGATACTCAGTATAGTAGTCAAATTAGTTGTTGGGATATCTCAAATGGACAAATACTGATGGTCTTCCAATTTAAAAACATTTCATAGTTATAAATGTTGCATTTGACATTAAAAGTATTTTCTTCTCTCATTCATTTTGCATTAAAATGAAATATTTTTCTATTATTTCAGATTATTGTAATTTAAAGATCTCATATTCCAAATATTTTATGTATATTCCCAAGGATTCCTTTTAAAATAAGTTAAAAAGAAGTGCCAGCATTTTTCTTGCCAAGTTTGAGAAGTAATTTAACCAACACATTTGAAGTTTCAGCTTGTAGCTTGTTCACATAATTTTCTCCTAATATAGATTCATTCCTCCTTTTAACATAAATTCAATATTCTTATGAACAGAGATCTATTAAGGACTCCTTTCACTGCAGTTTAATTTTCAGTAACTCAAGAAATATTCACAAGTATTGTCACTGCAGAGCACCAAATCCAGCTGAAAATGAGTGAATGAGCAACACCCACAGAGAAACCCAGTGTCCTACCTTATATAGAGGTTTATCAATTTATTCTGTATTTTATCATTTCCCATTTCCCAGTATAGCATTCCATCTGTGTTTAATAAAAAAAAATTAGATTGCCATTTTAATAGATTGAGATATTATATGTGAGAGTGTGCAAAGACAAAAGTAGTGAAGAGCTCTTTTAGATCCATTTTAGATCTATGCAACTAATTTTGGATCATTAAAAATGAAGGAACCAATTACAGACAGGAGAATCAGTAGATAGCAGTTTATGAAAATGCAATGAAACATTCAAGGTAAATGGAAAGCTGAGTAAATAATTGATCACACCCCATAAACTATTAGTTGAAACCTTGCAGATCTAGCTTCATAAATCAAATACTTTGGGAAAATGAGATTATCATTTCCAGTTTTCATTACACATCACTCATAACAAAAGGAAAAAAAAATCTCAAATTAAGATCAATCTACTGTTCCTTCGTGAAATACAATAACTTTCCTTTTGTAATCATAAATGTCTATATATGTCTATATGTCTATGTTATATAAATGTATGTATATATATTTATCTATATATATATGTGCAGTAGACAGTTATTTAAAAGACACACTATCATAAAAAATGCCTTAAAAATCTAATCAGAAAAGCAGAGAAAAATTAGAAATCCTCTATCAAGATATCTTACCTGCCTCCCTCATAACAACATATCTGTTGCATGTCCAGATGAAGAACCAGAAAATATAATACACCAGGCTGGGGCAGGCCTGGAAATTAGAAAACAAAAAACCCTACATCAACCACACAACCACTTGCATGAGTCTAAGATAACATTTTGCATTTTCTGGCCTAGCTGTACCTCTTTCAGTATTAACATCAGTTTTGTTACCAAAAGCATTTGTTTTTGTTATTTGAAATTTTACATTTAAATCAAATGTTGGAAAATGTTCTTAGGAATCAGAGAAGGGTCAGTCTTTAGCAGAGCTTATCCATGATCTCAGTGGAAATTGGCAGCTCCTCAGAGGAAACACTGACGCAGGATGATGCCCAGGTTTTAGCTTTTATGCTTTTCAGATTCTGTACTGCTTTAGTGTGTACACTGCTTTAGTCTGAGCTTCATATTAAGGGATAGTATATAAGATAGCTTCATATTAAGCTCTCTTCACAGAGTAGGAAGACAAAACAATTCCTTCTCTAGCTAGGGATCAAGAACAACAAATCCAAATTTCAGGCCCAAGAACATAAACAACTGATGAGAGAAAAACAAGAAGGATGGGACTTCATGGGTTAATTCTATAATTGGACAATTGATTCCAATATGCTAATGGACCAGAACTTACAAAAGTGAGAAACCTTGTGCCCGGTCATCCATTTTGTGACCATTTGGGTTCATCTTGGGTGTAGCCCTGGATGGTCTCTGGTACTGCCCAAGGTGTATCCACTGAGGCCTTCTAATAAATCCCTACTTTGTTCTTTAACTCTGTCTAGCCTCTGTTCTAGGTCAGCCTTCACAAGGCATCAAGAAAGTAGGATGAAGTCCTCACATTCTTATCCCCTTCTCCCACGAAACACCTCTTTTTTAACAGAAAATACAAAAGCACCTTCCTCAATTCCTTCTTTGTTTCTTCTCCTCCATAAATGATTTCTGACTGTGGTGATGAATGCTTATAGGACAAAGAATATCTGACCGCAGCTAATCCTGCACATGGATTTTTGATCATTAAGACATATTCTATCAACGATTTCTGTGCTTCTCCCTGTGATTCAATTCACTTTCAGGACATGCAGAGTGCCCTAGGTCCTCTACCCTGTGTATTCCTGATCTGTCAGCACTAGATAACAAATGCATTCATGTGAGTGGCACTGATACCCGTTGGCATATTTCCAAATAATTTTTGGTTCTCAAATTCTCATCACTCTGACTGATCTTTGGACATTCAGTTTTTGCATGAGTGGCTATTTTCAGCACCACATCAAGAAGACTGACAGCCTTACTGCTTGTCATCGTGCAGTACAGTAGCTGACTGCCCCTGCATAGGGTGACCTGAGGCTTCCCAGTTTGACTTAGCTAGTGTCTGGTCTTGTTTGCTTTTTCAGAATTTTCCTACTGCCATGATAGGGTTTACTGGGATACAAAAATGTCCTTGGTTTTATTCTCCCTCAGCCAGTGTGTGTCAAGCTCTTTTTTTGACTTAAATCTTGTTGAATCTGTAGCAGCTTCTCTCCATACATTTGTAGCTCTGATCTTAGTAGCTAAACTTGTCTGCAGATTTTTCCTGTAAACTCAAATTATTTTATATTACTAATTCCAATCTACAACAATGCAAGGAACCAGAATTGAACTTCATGTTGTAATGAACTGCAGAATTAAAAAAAAAAAAAAACAAAACAAAAAACAAAAAACAAAAACATGTCAAAAGGGATCTGGATAAGAAAAGGAAAATAGTAAACAAAATGGCTTAATACCTATTATTTGTGATGATCACCTTTTCTGAAGCTGAATAGCTGAAGCTGAACAATATTTTGTACGTGGATTTCAGAAGCAGATATATTTCTGGAGTAGAAAATAGGAAGTTCAAGATGACAGATTAACTGTAAAACCCACAGCTTGTATATCACCTGCTCTGTCCTCCTAGTTCTCTTCCTCTAAACCATGCAACTGGAGGATTAAATTATACCTTTAGCCTGGAAATACTCATATTTTCTCCTTGATTTCCCCTTGAGACTGAGTCAGTGCATGTTTAAATCTCTAAGGACCTCCTCATAGCAAAGAAAGAAAGTAGAAAACCCAATTACTGTTCTTGCAAGTGTGTTCTTTTTATTTGTTTTCATGGGACCTAGTTTGAAATGCCTTTTTTCTTTATTGTCAATTTTTTCTTTTCATTTTTAAATTTAAGCAAGTATTTTTCATCTCTAATCTTTCAAAATGACAAGACTTTAACAGTAATTGCTAAGACTATATGATTCACCATATTTAACTTCTTTTTTCCCAAGTACTCAAAATAAGATTTTGCATAAGTTATTTTCAAATTTGAGTGGTCAGTGAAGAGACAGTGCAATCAAGATTTTTTAGAATATGCAGCCTACACAGCCAGATTTTCTGATATTTTTTCATTGTACAGGATGCTGCCTAAATAAAGTATACTTTTGCAGCATTCCTGAGGCAATGTTTTTTCTAAGTGGCCTGAAGATCTTAACATGCATATTAAGCAGAATCAGTCAGAACTATAACCAGAAAAGTAACCAAGTTTACCCTTTTTATCACCTTTCCCCAACTTCTTTGGCAAGAAGAATAGTACACAGAATATTAATCCATGCATTGTTTCTGTGCCATTCCTACATTGGAAACATTTCTGCTGAAATGTTTACACAGCTTTTCGAGCAAAGGCCATTTGTGATTTAATGCCATAGAAACTTATTTTACTTTCACTTAATCCTGGCTGTGTTATACAAAAATGTAATGTTTATAGTATACAAGCCTGATAAAACTAGGATAGGAATCCATGTTGCCAAAATAATTGTTTAAAAAAAACCCCAAAAGCCTTTTCTATTACCTGCTTTAGGTACAAGTGATTGTAGAACATTAATCTCATGAAAGACAAATATGCTGTAGCTGGCAACTGGCCTGGCAAGTTGGAATGGCTGTTTGTGACCTTGCTGTCAGATGGCTACCTCTGTGACATTAAATGCAACTCTCTGTAAGAAGCTGTATCCTTCAGTTTTCTACAGAAAAAAAAAAAAGTATATCACAGTATATATTTTTGAAGCATCCAGGGACAACTTGGAAGATGCTTATTTTAACAAAACATGTCATGGATACAGAATATCTGCTTGAGGACACACACTGAAAATTGGAATAATTAAACTTCAAAAGTGCTAAGAGAGTTGGCTAGAACATTGTGCATGAACATTTGAACTATGTATTTTGTACTTTTATCCAGATATAAAGATAAATGTGGGATAGGATTACTTATGTAGATGTTTAATTTATCCACTTTCCCAGTTCTAGAGTGTCATGTAATGGGGCACAGCATCTTGCATAAGAAGAGGTGACTTAAATTTCTTTGTTTTTTTTCATTAGCTTCCAGCAGGCTGTTCTTTGGGTTGTTCTGTGGTCTGCTATATGCTCTTAGCATTGAATAATTTTTCCTCTAACCAAAATTCTTTCCTCAATTATTTTAAATTTTAAAAAGCAGGTAGGATAACTACTGTTGGCTTATTTTAGCAGATGTCACATCAAAAGAGAGCTCTAAGTCATACAAAATTTATACAAATTAAAATATACATATTAAATCTGGGTGGTTTATTCAGCAAAATATTTGGAAGGGAAAGTTACAAAATTATGTACAGTCTTTCAGCTTGTAAAGTTCTTATCTCTTTTGGAAATGTCAAAACTAGTTTACAATAAGTTTTCTACCTCCTTGCATGTCTGTTTGTCTCAAGGCATCTGGTACAATTGGGATGGTAGGCATGACATAGTACTGAGAGTAGAATATTAAATATCTCACAGATACAAACCAAATACAGGCATATATTGCAGCTTATACAGGACTCTGTCTTACTTACTGTGACACAAAAATCCTTACCTCCAAGGGCCAAAAGGCCACAAGCTGCACAATCTTAAATTTACAGCCTGTGTAAGATTATTGTCAATTCTGGGTGTCAAATCAGGATTAGTCTGCCGTTTGGGTCCCTAGAACCTTTACTTCCCCTCCCCCCCATTTATTTATGTCTTAAAATTATAGTTCCTTAGAAGAATTGGAATGAGGCAAGTCATCACAGAGAAGATGGATAATTGAGATTCATGCAAATGAAGCAGTCAAATATGTAAATTAAATGTAATGCAGCAAGTGGATGTCATAGTGAGTAGTACAGTCTGAAAGAAGAAGGCAGAAAAATGCATAGAAGCTTTCTCCTTCTACACTGCTTTTAGAATACAAGTCCCTTGTGGCAGAAGTACTGCAAAATTTTGGTCCTCAATAAATATTTATGGGAAATATTCCTTAGTTCCTGCAGTTTTGTAAGGAACAGCATTTATTTTGTACCACTGGCATCCCTTTCCCACTCTGTTATCTTCTCTCTCCTTCGTATAATTCCCATATTTGTATGTATGTCAGTTTTAAGCAGCTGTTCCAAAGAGCAAATTTCAATGGACAGCAGTAAATACTAATGTTAGAAAGCAATTCTAGTGTGCCTGTTGAAGAATTTAAATGTATAGAACACTAATAAATTACTTTTATTATTAATCATGTTTATCAGAACAGGCTTGGGATAAAAGCTGAACAAGAATAGCACTGACTGTAAGAAAATGTTGAGATGGGCATCACTGTGGTAATAAGCAGGAGTCACAGCTCAAGGAAACTTAACCTACCTGAAATTTCTGGGACTATATGTCTTCCTGCATATAGCAAAGCAGAAATGCTGGGTGTGTAGAGCAAGCCTGACAATGCTACTTGGACTGTTTGTCACCAGCTGACTTCCTTTCTCTAGGCACAGCAGCCATTTCCTCTGAATGGCTTGATAAATGAAGGCAGAACTGCTGAATTCCAAATTCCAAAATAAAAGAACCATTGGCAGGAGATCAGTTCAAAACAGATCAAAAGAAGCAGCCCTTTCAGGATGGGTAGTTGCATGACTTGTATATTCTCTCTCAATAGCATCACTGTCATTTCTTCATTATGTCAAAGGCAGAAAATCAGGTTGGACCACTGGCAGACTATTAGTCTGACTCTGTAGAGCCCTTCTCATGATTACAACCTCTGCTATTATGGCTGATTTTGTGATGGGAAGCAGTTAGATGGGGATGGTAGAAAGCTATACATCAAAGCCAGCACTTGCAGAAGACTGTGAGACCTTAAGTATGTTAACTATGTGAAGTGTCTGCACAGGTAAATTTCTGCTTGCACCAAGGCTGTCTGAAAACAATGGCTTTATCTATTTTTCTGTCATCTATAGCTTTGCAACCCATTTTGTCATCTTTATCTAGATTTTATGCCTGTTCTTCCAGCTGGTTCGGTGATAAAGTGGTTTGCTGTGGAATATTTCTACTGTTGATTGCCACTATAGTTATATTTCTACTGTTGATTGCCACTATAGTTATGTTCACAGCTTTCCTTGACCAGTCGTAGCTTCATGGAAATTATTAGCAGCTTATAGATTACAGAAGCCTTCCTGTATCTGAGTAATTATGCACAGCTCTTGTCCCATTTGAGATAAATAGCACGTCTAATGAGAAGTCTCATGGTATTCGTACCTTACACCTTTGTCCAAAATATAAGATATATAATGAAAATTGTCCTTATTTTTTTAAAATAAGCAGTTCAGTCCCTTTACCTTCATAAGCAGCATTTTCCAATTTTTCTTCTTCTCTTTAACAGAAACACCTTCACTTTGAGTTTCTGTTTTCCTGAAGTTGAGATTCAGCTGAATACTTTCCATTACACACTCCTTGCTTACAAAAAAGCAATCACACACTCGTGGTCACAGTTGTCTTGGTCATATTACAGCTCAGGTGTATTCTTCAGTGAGCTAATGCTACCTCCCCGCTCAGACCAATATTTTCAAAAAGGTATCTATTCTCTACTGCCTGTATTAAATCAGGTCTGCTCCCTAGCCCTGCAGAGATGACACAGCAAAGAGGTTATCTGGATTGCATCCATTCTGCACATCAGCAGTATCAGTTTTCTCTTACTTCTGGACAATAGGTGTAAAACTCAGCTGCCTTCCTGAAGACCCTCTGCTCAGGTCTCTCCCCCTCCTTTGGAAGCAAGCTGGAATTTACTCCCTGTGCAATTTTGGGATAAGGCAGTAGGAATCCAAGAACAAAAATGTTTGCTTTGCAGGAGATAGAGAGGAAGAGGGAGAGGCAGGCTGAACTAGGAATTAAAAAGGATATGAACTTAAAAATCATTCCAAATGCAGTTAGTGTGTTGGACGAGAGATGCAATGCAGTTTATATGGAGTGTACATAAATCCTTTTGCATTATGCAAGATGGGAGCTGGGTACATTTTAGATCTACCCTCTATTTTTTTTCCCTCTGATAATTTTTCCCTTCATCTCTCCCTATATTCAGAAGATTCAATGCATCATGTTCTGAAAAAGAAGCTGGTATTTATCAAATTAATCTTGAACACACTGAGTCCCCAACCTGCTTGTAGGTATAGGGAAAAATACACACAAGTGTATCACACTTATCCTTTCCTATCTATTCCAATTTATTTTTAAAGGAGCATTTTCCCTGACAGTTTGCAACTCACCAGCAATTCTCAAACAGTACCTGAAATATCTTTTTTTCCCTTTTTTAAGGCAAATATGATTTAAGTTCCTGAATGTCACAGTTTTGTGTGACAGTTGCTGCAGAGTAACTGTTGTTACAGAATTTATGGACAAGTCCAGTACCATTTTCATATGCTCTAATTGACCTTGGTGTGACCCAAAATTATGTTCTGTATTACTGGAGGTTCCTGAATGCTTTGGGACAAAATAAGTGGCAAAGAGATCACAAAATCAATGCACGTACTAGTATTTAAATGGAATTAACATTATGGCATTAATTATTATGTTTCTTACTTCAGTTTTAAACTGACACACGTCCATTATGAGCCAGTTGTCTTAACACAGGACAAATTTATCTAGAAAGAAAACCAAGCCTGCAATGCCAAGCTAAAACAATCCCATCCTTGCAGCATAGAGACTTTGCATTTTCTTTGAGAGATAGGTGGGTTATTTCCAATACCTGCCGATCTCTACTTTTAATCAGATTGCATTTTTGTACAATTATCATTTCAGGCTTCTGTTGATTGCTTTCGCTAGGCATAATGAGTAGAAAGAAACACTATCTCATTGTGCAGAATATTGGATTGGTTGGCGTAATAGACTTGGTTCTATTTTTTGCCTAGCTCTTTGAAAAGTTAATTTTCTCTTTCATCAAATAACTAGCAGACTACTAATAGCATATAAGGTTTTAGAGGGATTTGCATTAAAGAATGCAGCTGAGTGCCTTATCTACTTTTAAAACCAGAGTGACATATGGATGCTCCTTTGGTATTGACTACCTAAGATAAAGCTTAATACTTGCTGCAAGCCCCCTTAGTTTTAAATTCATGGAATGAGAGCGTGGATTATCGCTCCCTGAAGCACACTCATAGCATGGAGAGGAGGTGAGTGTGCCAGTACAGGCTTTGCACGCATAAAGTTGCAGGTTCAAAGCCTCATCAAAGGAGCAGAACCCTTCATTCCAGTCTGAAGCTCAGAGAAATCCTCTTAAGTCATATGCCATTGTACTGGGTCCTCTTTCACAGGCAGTGATAAGTGCCCTGAGGAGAGCTGAAAGCATTTGACAGACGGGATTCATTTCCTTTGGTGGATGGTGCCTGGGCCTCTCCTTGCCATAGGACATGGAGATACAATGATATAGAAACCTTGTGATTAAGATTTTCTGCAGTCAATGTGGCAAGTGCAGGACTGTCGGCTAGACCCTGCCATGTGCCCTTTTGATTCATAGGTCAAGGCACACAGGCTGTCACATAGGCTGTTCAGCCTGGCACACAGGCTGTCTGTCCCATTCAAAGCACAATTAGTGCAGCACATCTCCCAACATTTCTGAATGCTCCAAGTGGTTTGGATGTGGTGGAGAACCCTCTGAAAAGAGAGATATTTCAAGGAGTAGACCTAAAATCTGCCCTAGACTGAGAGGCTATAGATCTCATATCTCCCCCTGAAAACTAATGACGACAATAATTTGGGGTCCATGGTGCCAGCTGATTGTTCCCATTTGATAACAGAGAAAAAATTCAAGCATAATTTTTTTCAAATAGGATTTGGAATTCAGACACGGACTAATCTGACGGTTTCTGAGCTGTTACACCTACACATATTTTAAACTTGAAAACTTTCAACTTCAGAGAAATTGAATACAAAGGAAAAGCCCGATTCCTTATCTCCCTAAGAAATATAAAGAATACTACATTAAATGTATTTAGGAGTATATTTCCTTACATCAGTGTCCATGCCATGCCACAGTGTCTGGTTTAGATATTCTATTCCTATCTCTAGGTGAGGTTAAGACAAGGTTCAGTCATGCCTGGATAGTGTTCCTGTTTTAGTCTATTTACCCCTAACCGTAATCATAACACTCACCCTGGACTTTGCCTTGGTTCAGTGGAACCTGAAAGGATGAACTACCAAATTTTTCACAGATTAATCTAATAACTATTTTGCTAAAACTACTTTGCAGACTCACAGAAATTTTCTATCTTGAATTTTGCTGAAATGCACTCTACTTTCTTGTTACCAAAATCATGGTTTTGAATCCTTGTCTTACTGAATATAGCACTTACATCATCCCTAACTCCCACCTATGGTGAGAGCAAAGGGCCCTACAATAGCTCCCAGGGAAATGACATTTCTTATTTTTTCACAGTGCAATATAATGGCAGCTGTCCTAAACTAACTCAAGGCTTTCTCCTTTGAGCATTTCCATTCAAATTATATAGATGTTACTTACTGAGCCCTATTTTATTACACAAATGATAGCATTTATCTGAGACCAAATTCATTGATTCCAGAAAGCATGATGCAGTATTCAGGTAACATAACTCCTAATTTAAAAAAAAAAATAGCAGATACTCAGATGATATGTAAAATCCTGTCTACAACCACGGGACCTTTTCATCACTGCTGCTCTTGTACATATGTCAGCACAAAGATCTGTCAGGCTCCAAGTGACATGGAAACAGCAACTATCCCAGGAGTGGGCAGAAAGGCTACGGAGAACACGTGCTCATAAGAAAAACAAAACAAAACAACAAAAAAAAAAACCAAAAAAAAAAAAAAACCAAAAAAAAAACCCGTAATTCTGCCCTCAGAATATTTGTAATGTTACTCTAAACATTTTCACACCAAGCTAGCTGGCAATTGACACACTAAACAAAACATCAGACTAAGTCAAGACTGAAAAATAGCACAAGATTAGATGAAGGGACACTTCTGATTAATTCAGCAAGGAAATTAGTGAATTCTCTTCCAAATGTAAGAGAGGAGCTGCTCCACAGCAGGTTACTTCTGTAAGCCTTTACATTAAGGCTATTCCTAAACCCAGTTTAGGCTGAGATACTTTTGATGGTACTTAAAAAGTAGAAATGATAAAAACTGGGTTGATTCTTCCATGTCTCCATTGCAGTGGTGAAGGGGAAGCTGTCTAAATTCAGCGCTTATTATTTTGGTTCACTGTTTGTTGCAGGCGTTGTGTGAAAAACACAAGCCATGTACTCTAGTAATTAAACTAATATCTACAAGTGAATGTCTATTAAGTTATTTTAAAGCAGTATTTTGTATTCAAAAGGCCAGCAGGTATGGGACTATCATTTGCTGTCAAAAATAATGCAAAGCAAATGAACATAGCTGGAATCTTTCAAAGTGCCAATGTTTGAAATTTAATGCCTAGCTTTGGAAAGAGAATAATGAAACTTTACAATTCCCTTGGCATGTTCTCTCTTGCCCTCTTGAGTTTATTCACATATGAGCCTTATGCTAATTTGACTCAAAGAATGTGTACTATTATTATTAGCAATTAAATATAATAATTCTATTATAATTATTATAATAATTATATCTATAATATATTATAATAATTATTATAATAATTATAATTAATTAACTTTGATGCTTATGTACACAGGGAGAGCTGGAACACTGATTTCTGCTTCCTAGCTTTTAATTTCCCTTTTTAATGTTATGGGCAACTTACTTTTTTTTGCTTGATTTTTTTTTTTTTGTAATTCTGCCCTCAGTTCTTACATGGTTGGAGACTACTGTCCCAAAGTCTTAAATTATTTAAAATAATGAAATAATAGTAAATGGATGATTTGTGATTGCATAATAAGATTTCTATACACTTGTGTTTATTTCATTTCACAGATTTTTAGAGTATTAAGTAATCTTAGATTCCCTCTCTCCCATTCTTTACTTATTCTCCTTACTTCATGTAATATATAAATTATGATATGATAACATATCAGAAAATATTATGGAAAAAATTTCCAGAAAATAATTATGATAATATGGTAATCATGACATAATCTTGACATTATTTATTTCTAATTTCTACTTCTGAAACATATCTGACAAAGTTTCCGGTAGACTTCATCGATCTATTAAACTTGTGTCATTTTCTGTATTTACTAGAAAATAAAATTAAAATTCCAGGCCTTAAGAATGAATAAGGAAAACAGAGGCAAAACTGATTTATATCAATTGTTTCATTCTAATCAATATATAATTTAATACCTTTAAAACCAAGAATTTTATATTTTTTTAAATAATTCATTAGTTTAAACATGTATCGAATCTGTATTTGCCACTTTGTTCTGTTAGTCTGGCATATGAAAATATAGTCCTGCCTTAAATTAAGAGATTGTTAAATTTATATAAAGTCAATGTCATTTTAGGATGTAGAGTTTTACTTTTTTGTTTGTTTGTTTTCATTTAGAAGATTTACTATACCTATTAACTTTTTCTTAGTAAATGTTCCTTGCAGGATTGAACATTTTTCATACCTAAATTTTCATACTGAAATGTTTTTCGTGCCATAATTTTCCCTAAACACATTTTCAGTGCTCCTGTGTGATGTTAATAAAAGCTGAAACACTAGTTTTCAGAAATCTTATGGCTGGCACAACCTATAAAGATGTCGATTCCAAGTGACAGTCAACACATTGCAGGATATAACCATATGTTTATAGAAAAAACAGAGAAGAATTTATGACAACAAAGCTTTTGTAGGAAGTGTGTGCATTTGACTAAAAGCTACTGCCCATCTTTAACTAGATTCAGTCAAGTCAGATAGACTCAGATATTAAATCACAATTTTAGTAGCAGGAAACCAGATTCAGTCTTATGACAGAACCAGTTACCACCCATTTGTGACTATTCAACTACAGTGAAGATGATGTTTTCCAAATATAACTGCAGTAATGACTATGTTTTTCTTAAAATAAAGTCCTAAGAGAAGCCATGAAAAGACCAGAAAAACACCTTCCAACACATTTGACAGGAAACATTCAAATTATCACTGTCACAATTAAATGAGTTATTTAATAGGATTTTTTTAACAAGAAATGGCATTTGTTGAAATTTTACTATTTTTACTTTTCTGAGCAGAATAATTAGAAAGATAATAGCCACAACCTTGGACTTTATGCTTTAGTATTTTTGTAGACTGTGCCTATACAGAACTTATTTAGGTTCCACATGGAATTTGATCACCAGGAAGGCAGAGCAGTAAGATTCATCCCTTTTGACTCTGAGGAAAAATGCTGATATGAAAGTAAGATGAAGACCACAGATTCAAATACAACCTCTTTCCCAGGCTGCTAAAAATCATATTTTATTATTATAGGTAACCCAAGCAACATTCCTCTGAGTTTAAAGAAATGTGTGGTACAGTTTCTAGAAGGATATATCACAAGATTGGTCAATACTGGACCTGTGCCAGTGATGTCACCAACAACTGCTTTGTTACAGCATCTTTCAACAGCAAGGTTTTAGCAATGTATTATTTTGGCTATATATTATTCCTGGAAACTATCTAGCTTTTATTTCTAGAAAGAAGATGTAGGAATAACTTTGGTATCTCATTTATTTTTAGTTAACAATCAAGTGAGTCAGGCACTAAATGCACACTTTATCCACTTTAGTAACTGTTCCACACAAAGAACTAATGACCTCGTTTGTTTGAACAAAAGGGGTATAGAGTATGGATCTGTTTATCCTGTACTGGAAGTATGCCAATCTCACTGTGGTAATTTTGGTCCCAAAATGCTTCTGTATCCCTTTGTTCTGTTAAATTTGTGTAGTACACACAGTAAAAAAATAAGGCAAAGCACTGTACAGCAGCACTTCCCATTTTTAAGATTTTTTGGCTATATGCAATTTTTCACAGTTTAGCTGTTTGGATAAACCCATTCTAGTTACCTTCATTTTCTGTATAAATTAGTCCTTTGTCTCTGGTGGAAGAGACAGGGAAGTCAGTGTACTCTAAGTTTTGTGAGAAGAGATTTGCTATATGTTTGCCTGAAATGTGTCAAAAGGGAGCTCTTGGTCTTCTGAAAAGTCATCCAAAGTTTGACAAAACACCAAAACTTAAGATCAGTTTTTATAAGGGAGCTGGGTGAAAATATTATCTTGTGCACTCTCACAGATAGTAACAGATAATACCTCTTTTCTCAGTTCAGTTGTGCCTTCAGTGCTTATCAATATGATATATGCCTTAGACTCAAATTAATTTGACTTTTTTAAAAAACCTATTCAACTGTTAACTTCAAACAAGGCTCTCTTCATTCATGCACAGATTTAAATATCTAGGTTTTAGACCATCCAACTGCTGCCTGTGTTTTGAAGGAAACAAAATTCACTCTTCACCAAAAGCAACTCTCAGGTAAATATTCAAAGCTATCATTATGTTGTTATTTAGAATAAGGATTTAATCCTATCAGGAGAAAAACTTCCAGACAACTGAGTGAGTTAAAATACAACCAGTAAGCTTCTGAAATTACAGGATATCTAGCTCCTGCTCATCCCTTCCTGACTGTCATTTCTTAGTAAAAGCTGTACTGTGAGATATTTGTGCAGTCTGCATGGGACCATGAAATCAAAGCTTAGTGCCTCGTGCATTAGGTGCGATGCTTTCAGATAAATGTATTCCTTCCACTGAAGCAGATCTCCGGAGCTCCTTCAGCCATGGAGGAGTTTCCAGATGGAGTGTTGGTTTTCAAGATAATGCAATAACTTTTCTGGTTAATAATAAAGTGTAGATGAAAGCTCATTTTTTTTTTTTCCCAAGCCTACTATATATGATTCATTGCTCTTTTGCAAGTGAAGCTATCATTTTTATGACCCAAAACCAACAGTGATATTTCATAAATGTGTGAAGCTCGTGACATTGACAATCTTTACTTTTTCTGTCCTTGGATACTGTTATTTTTCCTACATTTGTGTAATGGCTATTTTAATTTTTATATAATGTAAGTTAAACTGGTATTACAAAAACAAATATTTGTTTACTTTTATCATCTATATTTATTTTATTTTTGATATATTTCTTCTTAAGAAGTCAAATAAAATTTTGAGAAATTTCTATGAAAAGATCATAATACACCCATTTTCTAGTAAAATGGGCAAAAGAGATTTCTACTTATCTTTTTTCTCCCTGGATTTTCTTATCTTTTTAAAATGTCATCATAAAACAAAGCAAATTAAAATAACAAGGGGAAAAAATTTCTTTCTGCAATAGCTTGTATGAATTTATTCTGTCATATTTTGTAGTTTATAGTGCTGATCTTTCTGTCTGTTATCATTTCTCTCTATTGCTATATTAGAGGTATAAAAATCTCAACAAAATTCACAGAAAAGATTCAAACTTCTAAAGTAGGACTTTATTTTTGAACCTAAATCTGAATTATAGCACTGGCAATCCTGTAGGTTGTACCTAGCACAGATGGTACATTTAACAGTACCTGAAAACTTATTTAGGTCTCTTCAATGCCTACAGCTTTAGTTATGCAAATATCCAGGCTTGACTCTATTTTTTCAATATCAGCTCAATTCCTATGCTGTGTTTTTCTGTAGTAAAGATCAAGAGCTAAGGATGTTTCTGTTATGCCCCCTGAAGTTTTCAGTAGTCATTCTCAAAATATAACTGATAATAATGATTCCTCAAAAAATTAATTTGAATTTTTTTTTTGTTTGGTATCAGACAGTGAGGGGAAAATTTTTTTGGATGTCCTCAGAGCTACAGGTAGGATAAAAAATGCCTATGGTCTCTCTAAATTTTATTCTGCCTTTTAATTGATAGATACATCATTTAAGTTTACTTAGATGGAGTTGAAACCCTTAAGAATGTTGAGATTTTTTCCTGTTTTGCTATCTTTGTTTGAAAACAGGATTTCCCTGAAAAATAGTGCATCAACTATTATACTTCTAGATTTACTTACAAATTTTAAAACACAGAGTGATTTTAAACTAAATAGAAACTTTGAATATATATTTTAAAAAATGAAAATTCAGTTTGGTTATCAGTTATATGTTTAAAATTAGTAATGTAGGTATGCCGTTTAAATGACATGTTGGCTTAAAAGAGGCAATATCCTGTATCTTGCAACTGTTTCAGCTAAGGGAAAAATCTACTTTCAGATCCATGGAACAGTCTTTATTTGAATGCATTCACATCAAAAGGCTGAGGAAGCAGGTGAGAAAATGTTACTCTGCACATAGTCTTTAAAGTTACAAAATATCCAGAAATATCTAGGGGTTTTCATAGTAAGGGAGTGTAAATGTTTTTTATAAAGCTCTAATAATTTCCTAAATGAAGTCAATACACCCTTGAATTGCTTTGATAAACTAAAAATGAGGCCTCTTGACACAAGTATGAATTGGGACTAAATTATTATTTTGTGGTGGGTCATTGCATTGTGTAGGGTTCATGCAAACCAATATCTACAGGCAAGACAAATCATCTCACCTGTGGCCTGAACCAGTGACTTCAAAGCTCAATCATTGATCCAGTATTCCAATTAGCTCTCTAGGTGAGATAATCCTTTAATTCCAATTAGCTCTCAAGGTGGACAATCCTTCAACATCAGGACAAGCTTGGGCTGCCTCAGCTTGACGCCCATTTTCATCACTGTCAACTGCTGCAGCCAAGCTCCTGTTCCTGCAGCAAACAGCTCCAGAAGCTATTAGTGTTTTTACAGATCTCAACAGACAGCATAGCTGCACATTTACAAACAACTGTTACATGTGATTAGTGTCAAACCAACCTACTAAACCAAAATATTCTGAAAGGAGGATTTAAGACATGAGAATAATAGTGTCATTGCAAAATACTTATAAACCTCTAAAGGGAATGCTGACTTTTATAAAACAACATTTTGATTTTTATCTTACTATAAAGCAGAAGTGGGTTTGGAAGGAGAAATTTTAAATGCCACACACAGCTATTCAATACATCTTAACAAAGGACTAAATGTGAGATCTATAAAATCAAAGAATGCAAGGCAAACTAAATGCTGCTATGTTCACTTTTCTACACAGATTCACATTTATCTTAAAAGATATTATGAAGGAAAATAAACCCCAGTATACATCATTTGAGAACATCGTGTTATAATCTTGATGTTTTCTAAATATTTTTGAATGCATCACACAGCTTAAAGTTGATATATTCAAAAAACTCTTTTTCATGATGTTCAAAATACTATCATATACAGCAGCAGCCCTAAAAAGCTGATATGAAGGAAAATTCCCTAATGTGTTAGCTACTTTAGGCTAAATATTAACATATTACAAAGTGAAAAGAGGGCACCTGCAGGCATTTTATTTTGAGGGTGCCATTTAAGCTTGCATTCAAAAGCTGTGCTTTAAGTCTGAACTTTCACCCCTAAAGTGATTTTTGAATTTGGTGTGAACTATCAGGGCAGTAGGCCTGAATCTTTAGTATTACAGCTCCAACACCTGGGGCTAGATTAGAACCATAATTAGGGTGCCTTAGGCAAAGGAGAAATTGAAAGTCATAGCAAACCTCATCAAAGCACAGGTTTGCACTCCCCCACAGTTATTCTGAACTGCTGTTTTACTCTCATCCTCACCCTTTTTTTCCCCCTGGAAGAATTCCTCTTTTGCTGCCTTGCACAGAAATGAGGACTGGCGTGTCATCTTCTGTCATTGGGCTGGCTCTGTCTTCTTGCCATCCACTTATATAAAGAGGTGAAATAAGCCCATGTGCTGCTTTTCCTTCTCCATGCACTCTGAACCAGTCTGAGCCTCCAAATAAGATGATGTTTGAGGAGTGGTATTTCTAAGCTCAGTTACTGGTTAATGCTTGCCTTCAGTATTTTTGGTCTCTGCCTGATCATATGAATTCCTATATCGTATTATCAGTCGAGATATTTTTCCTTAAACATTAAATATTTTTTAGCTAAATGTTGCTTGACTCCTCGATGGCAAAATATAATTTTCATTTACTACAACATCAACTTTCTAGTTGTCCCAAGGTATTACATTTAAGAAAAATAAACATTGCAGTTATTAAACTATGGGTTTTACATCATAATAATTCAGAAAAAAAGAGCTGAATTCAGCTAACAGAATGGCTGTGCCGCAAGGGAGAAACAATCTGTAGCAAGACATCAAATTGGTTTCAGGAAAACAGCTGAAGAGCCCATGCCAAAGAATGCTGCTGCTGCATTGTGTTTGCATTTCTGTGATGAGATTTACATAACTCTACATGACATTATATTGGCTAAGACACAAATCTAGTCTTTAATCCAACAAGACGTGCAGAGCTTGCTGTGTTGTGTCACCATGATCCTCTCTGCCAGGCTTCTGTCTCTTGCCCAGCCAAACACAATCTTTACACATATTTATCCATTTAATACCTGCTGCATGTTACCCACTGCTTGCGTGCCCACAAGTTACAGTATTCACATATAAAGTTCTCTCCCTGCAGACTGGTTATTTGCCAGTGATACATAAGCGCCCAAAGGGCAATTGAAATTTTGTTTGCACAGTGAATGAAAATACCTGCTTTCCTCTGCTGGATCATAATTGCCCCTTTAATCTTTCTGCTTTCTCTCATTCCACTCATATTTACTGGCCCTTAATGAGTTTTTAGCATGGACACAGTTAGAATTGCAATCTGTCCATTAAGATACCTCCAAAGAGCTTCTTTTGCAAACTGCTAATCAAAAATGCAATTGTAAGTCTGTACTGTAGACAGGGTGCCAGTTCTGGAGGCTGTGGAATAATTTTGAGAGAACATACTAATATGATACTTATTTAAACTGCTCAAGTTTTTGCCTAAATCTTTACTAAACACTTTCTGTTGCAGTCCTTCCATAGTTCTTTGCCAAAAAAAAAATAAAAATCAAAGCCTCAATCTTTCTGAGGAAAAATAGAGACAGGAAAAAGTTTACAAGTGCTATGAATAACAATATCAATAATACCATCAGGCTGGTCAGTGTCAGCTTACAAACAGCATAAGAGCAAAACACAATTATCCTAGTTTAGTGTTTAATCCTAAACCCCTGTTTACATTCAAGTTTTGTCTTTTATAGACACAATTATCATGTAAAATGGCAATATTTTAGTGATATTTCTTATGACTCTGAGGACATGAGACATTTTTCAATTGTCTGTAAAGACAACAAGCTACCTTGACTTGAAGTGTTTAAAGGCAGTTAATTCTCAGTTCTCCCATTAATTTAAAAATTATCCTCAATTTATTCTCTCACCTCTCATCACTCTCTACTCATATTTTTGTGAATTTTTTTAGGTTTTTTGTTCTTTATAAGGCTATTATTGATATTATTTAAAAAATTAGTTTATTTCCATGCTGTCACTTGACTCATAAATTCAATTGTGTTTGCTGTTTTCAGTCTTATACCTGATCTTCCTCTTCAGTCCATCATATCCTATGATGCCTATATAGACCATCTTAAATCTCTGTTTCCTATTTGCAGTCCATGAAGATTCTAAGAAAGTTCCTTTGTTTTCCTTGCCTTACAAACCCATCTTCAATTTCTCAGGGCAATTCTCACATTCAGAAAATCCTTTCCCTCTTCAGGCACTTACACCTTTCTCTTTAAAGTGGGGACTCTTTCAGCTGTTCTCTCCAATTCCCAGAGCTTAACTGAATTGAAAACTGCAGACAATACAGTGCTTGAGATGTAATCCACTTACTTGCCTGAAGAATTCTCTCAAGAGAGTTTCAGTTGGCAAAGCCATTTTGGCATCTGGATCAGAGTGATCTAGCAATCCTAGGTTAGAGTAGAAAATACAAAACTGCAAAAAAAGAAATTTTAAAATCACCAATCTAATCCATTCTTATGACTAGCTGGCTTTCATTTTTCCAACTTTTCTGCAGAGAGTTCCCAGCTTAGTCTATTTTGAGGCAACAGCTGGCTGTTGACTAGGCATAATTGGATTCAGGCAAAAATAAGCTGCAAGAAATGCATCATTTTCCTGTGCACTTATAGGTTCAGTTCCACTTGGTTGTGAAAATCCCTTAAAAGCTTCCTTCTGCTATCAGAAAAAGGCTGAGGTCAGCTGGAGCACTCCAGTGAGCACTGCCTGCATTTAAATTGCTTTGGTTAACAGGTTCATTCTCAGTAAAGATTTGTCAGTTAAGGATTCTCTTTCCCATATGCTCTGGCAGACTTCAAGTCTGTTGAGCGTGGTACAGATTTCCATCCTCTCACACTTTTCTCTTCATTGGAACTCTTCTGACTATTATGTTTGAACACATTTTTTTTCTAGGGGAATAAAAATAGAAATATATATTATTAGACTTTATTTCTGTATTAAAATGCTTGTTAGAAAAGGCAAATTTAAATAAGAGGGTAGTTGAAAATATTGGAACATCCAAGAATCTTTAAGCCAAAACTCAACACTCAAATTGGAATGATAGGAAAATAGGATTATTTTTCTTCAAACTGCATGAAATACACTATAAAGCTACTATAAAGAAAATATAAAAAAGTATAAACTCATAAGCTCTTACTAACATCTGTCAGCACACAGTATCGCAGTAACTATACCTTTATAGTGGTTTAGTACATCTTCACTCTAAACCACCATCTGCTCCAATCTGTAAAACTGCATTTGTAGCATGGGAAAAAAGAGTGATTTTTAAAGTCAGAAAATTCACTGTGTGTATGAGTTGTGATAATAAAAAAGAAGCACATTTTATAAGGAAAATAATCCTATTAGCTGAAAAGAGTTTAAAATTATTTTTGATTGTTGCAGTACTTCGTGGTTCAGGAGTTTCTTAGCAATAAGCTGATGACAATTCACAGGCACTTACTTCCATCACATTCACAAATGCAAATATGTTTCATTTGGCAGATCCAGTTTCCAAATGCATTGCAACAAATTTCATTCTTTGATAAACCCATAGCCAGAGACTTTTTTAAAACACAGCTTTCAAAATTATAAGTTCATTCTGTAACCAGTTCTGCCTTTTACCTCTACTTGCCTATACGCTTCCCATTAAATACTGATGAAAACAAACAAAACCTAAGAATACTGGAAGGTAATCTATCTGTCAGCAGAGCATCTCTTTGTTGCCTGAGATTATTGCATTGGTCATGTCATGCTCAAAAGTCAATTTTCTTTGTGGTTTTCAATACATCATAAAGATCTTTAATTAGCAGGAAACTCTATGAAAACATAGAGACTTTGCCAGGGTTTAACATTTTCTTCTATTTCAGTAGATCCATGTGTGCTACACCATAAGTGCTGCTTTGATTGGTAGGCTTGAAAAAAAATAGGTTTATACACTTGTGCACTAGAAAGATAAGAAAGCCAAGGGGAACTATTAACATTTGGAATTTAAGAGAAATTAGAATTGTCATATGGAGTGTGCCTTTAAAAATGATAGCTCTGGTCAATGGAAACTTTTTTCTGTCTGAGTAAAGAGTATTTCAGCCTTTGGACTTGCTAGAGTACAGCCAGGAGAAAAAATTCAAATGCTCAGCAAGCAAACCTTGCATGCAACATCAGCATGGAAAGTTGGCATGGAGGAGTCAGTATCTGCCGCTATGACTCACCCTGAATAATAATACCAGGAATTAAACCGAAATTCCTGACATACAAGTAATATCTTGGCCACGTTGTATTCAAAACAATTGAACCTGGCACAACTGACTAAACTGTTAGGTGTTGCTTATCACTTCATGGTAACATTCCCTGCACGATCAACAGTTACAGCAGCTTCCAAGACTGTCTTTGTGCCTGCCACATGACCCTTACCCTTTACAGAATAGAGAACCTGCGTGTGACTCTGTCCTGGAGATAACCTTGTACTATGTAGATAATTATAAGAAAATATTTACTTTTCAAGTAAGTATTGAATGGAATACACAAGTCAAAATATGTATATACGTGTGTATGTGTATAAATATATATTGTTAAAATGCCATGTGTTCTGTGGGGTCAGTGGTCAGAGACAGGGATAACACACACACCCCCCCAGAGCTCCCTGAGTCAAACAGCATGTTTTATTGTTTTATCCCTTCTTATACAGGGAGTTCAAAACTCCCAGGTCTCAACTGGTGGTTGGTCTGATCCCCACCCAGCCCAGCTCCTGACCAGTGAGATGTCTGCAGCCCAGGATGGATCTGGAATATGATAGGTGAACATCCCTGCATAGATTTTAAGCCAACCTATCCCTGCCCACCCAGGGACTCCAATGCCACAAATATACATATATGTATATGCACACATGTACATTTACACACATATGTGTATGTATATATTTATGAACATAGATAAAAATGTTTGCAGGACTTTTTTGAATTACAGCTATTAGAGATTAGCGAAAAATTTGATATTACTTATGAATGCCTTTAACCAGAAAACATCCAGCAATAACTGCAAGAAATCAAGATGCTTTGAGTATTTTCATCAATGAGATCCAATACTGAGATAACTTTTCTATGGTTAATAGTCACAACAAACCACACATTTGAGCAGCTGGTGGAGAAAATAGCTTATTGATGTTGTGCTGGGAAAGAACATGAGTTTTGCAATCTGTGCAGCGACCAAACAAAATAAGAACTGTAGATTTGATTTTGGATGAAATACTCATTTAAAATGTTTACAATTGTATTTCAGACTTTATTCAATATTTCTCTCATTGCTCTAACTTTGTAGAAACAACTCTTGAGCAGTGGGTAAGCTTCCAAACTAAAATAAATGATAGAGTAAGAAAGAAAATTTATAAAGCATAATAGATGGAAGAACAGGTGCATCAGAAAGTTTTATATTTTGGACAGATTTTAAAACAAATATTTGGATATGACTGGGTTATAAATTCTGTAAGCAGAGGTAATGCAAGGAAACAGACGTAAAACAAACTGTTCTAGATTTGATAAGTTCTGAGTTGATTTGATATCATTCTGACTTGAAATATTAGACATTATTTGGATGAGAGACTGGATATGTCTGAAAATCAGTATAAGGAAACTACCCTCATTTACTATTTTTACTTCTGCTTCTGCGCTTGCTTTTGTTAATTACCCTACGGTTATAAATTATGGTTTTATTACCCTATGGTATGAAAAATTATACCTACAAATACACTTCTACTAAAAATAAAGGCTTCCTTGGATTTAAATCAAAATACCTGACTGAAAAAGATGCCATCTCATTTATCCCAGCCAAAATCTAAGCTCTGGCAACAGCCTGATAATTGTTACAAAGTTGTTGCAAATTGCTAACACTTGAAATCAGTTCAGGTACCTTCGAGTCCTTATCTTTTGCAACACCCCTATTTCTCCTTTACATCTTCAAAACCCCTTAAAACATCCATCTAAGTCCTAGTTATTCTCAATTTATGTATCCCAGAAGATTTACTGTCCTTGCAGGGTAACTCAGGAGATTCACAGCAATGCAGGAGTGGCCATCACAAAGTCAGGATTGTCAGCTCACTGGGGCAAGGAGCTTCGAGTTGGATGTCCAGCTGCAGTACAGTAATTTTCAGAGAGAATAAAAAATCTTCATCTGGGTACCTCAAGACATCTCTAAAGTTCTGTCTTTCCAATAAAATTTTTGTAATGCCTAGATATACTGTGACAGTAGCTGGAAACTTCCAGAGCACTCCCTACCTATTTCTTGCTCTGCAAACATAAGCATGGGATCGTATTCCTTTGGACTGGCTGTGGTCCCTTAGACTTCTACAAGTCTAGTGCCACAATCAGCTTCTCCTTTTGAAATACTTTGTGCTAGGCAAATGAAGCAATATTTTTAATTGGCTTAATCCCATGGAGGGACTGAAATTTCTAAACATCTTTTAGACTTATTAACTTTGTAAGAGTAGAAGATACTAGGAAAGTTACTTAGCATCTGGAAGCATCTCTAAAAATTATCATGTCTAAAACAATATGCTCAAAGCAGGCAGGGATTGTGGAAGACTATTGCAAAACTTGATATTAGTATCCCCTCAAAAATATTTTCTTCAGCTCAAAACCCATAGTATTTCAGTATGCACAGCACTAAGGCTTGTGCTTTACTCACTCACATCCCTTATCTCACCAGTTTAATGAGTTTTGATTACCCACCAGTGCTGCTACTTCTCTCTGAATTGCCTGCTTAAATTCTTGTCAGTATTGTGGAAAAAGATTGTCCTGCATCTACAGGTTGTAGGTGTTTGCACATAAAACAGACCTTTAGTTATTTTCTTGACATTTCTAGTCAAGTTAATTTGAAGGCTTTATGAAGTTTTAAATGCTTAGATCTCCAAGATCACAGTTACAATGCTTAAATCTCATATTTTCATTAGCACATTGTGTGTTTTCCTTAATATGTGCTACATATGAGTCTAATCTGAGCCCTGTGTACTACCCTTGTAGCAAGTGACACATTTACTAATAAGAACAATGGAGGAAATTTACTTGATTCATTCTTAAATCAAGAGAAATGTTCCTGATAATGCGTTTTGTAGAATAAAGACTAGCTAGGGACTTGAGGATCTGAAATAAATAGAAAAAAAACACAAACAATCAAAGACAAAAAATAATTTTTTTCCCCTTTCTACTGGTAAGAACCACCTCTGCTTCAAATACACAGCTTTACACTGAAAATCTATCCAACAACTATACCATACATTATTTAACTGCACTTAAATATATGCTGTCCCATAAGCTTTTTTTTGAATGTTTTACTTTTAAGTATATTTTCATTCATTTTATTAATCATTAACATGGCTTTACATGCTGTGACATTTCAGCTTGTTTTAAATTTTCCTCATATATTATCACAAGGTCTTATTCTTTTTGGAAGATATTTAATTTTTTTGACATTTTAAAAGCATGGCACTTTTAGCTATGTACTAAGAATGTACGGTCAACACTTAAGAACTAATGTTGGACAGAAGTATAAGTCAAATATTACTTATCTGGTTTAAGCATTAAGGAAGAATGAAGCAAAAGTTCTTTGAATTAAAAAGTGGCTTGAACTAATTTTCTAAATTATAGAGATTGTGACAGACCCCTTTGTACTGTATTCTCAGTGTTAAATTTTACCAAAAATAAAGAAGTTAGTATATCCAAAATTAACAGACTAAAAAATGAGTCACCCCTAATAAAAAAATCTTGATTTAAAGAAAATTACTAATTTGATATAACTATATATATGAAGATAAGTAATAAAATTAATTTTTTTTCTTGTAAAAGAATGTATTATTTTAAGTCGTTGAAGAGGGAAAAACAAATGGAATACATTTTACACAGTGTATGCATTTATTCATACCAGAGCTTTAAGTTTGTGTATTTTGTAAGACTTTTTAGACATTACTCACCACTTGGAAATCCTAGATTAGAAATTCTGAGAAAAAATTACCACAGAAAAAAATTAAGATAAAAACCTGCAATTTACCAGTTTTCCTGAGTTAAATTGTGTCCAGCAACACTCCTGACTCTAATGTAAGAGCTTTCCTAGGATCCTTATGGCTCTTGGCAATTAGTAATTTCCCAATGAATTCACAGATGTGTTATTTTAGCCAAAATGTTCCAAGCACGCTTAACATGTACATTAGGCTAAAGAAAAGGAGAATCAGATTGTAAATACTTCTGTGCATCTTCAAAAACAAATGCTTTAATGAGATCAAAACTTGGAGACTTCAAAGTGATCCATTGCAAGTATTTGTTCTCTGAACCATTATTTTGTTATATGGTACACAGATTATTTAAATGTGTTCTTTCAATTTCACTGAAATCTGGCCTGAAATATTGAGTCCTTCACTCATAATATCTCTTTTACAGTAATTATAAAGGGTTATTTATCACTTCTTCATTGAAATAAATTCTAAAGATTAAAAACTTTGATTTGAAATATGATTAATTTCATTGGTAAAGCAAAATGGGAGATGTTTAACATTTATGGTTTAGATTTTTACTTTCTATTTAATTACAATATAGTCCTGCCCTGTGATCACTACTCAAGTGAATTTTAATTAGAGTTTGATGGATTTCTATTTACAAATACAGTCTGATGAATTTGATCCAACTCTCTGCCCAGGACCAGATGTGAACACATTTTGGATTTTAATATTTGCTTAAATCATGTAGACAAACAAATTTCAGCCCGTGAGTTCCTGATAAATTGTTCTCTTTCCTATTCACTCTTTATTACTGCTGTCTCTGCTATGAGATTGGAGATCTAAATTAAAATATTTTTGAAGCAGAGTAAGAAGCAGAGATATTATTTTAAGAGAAAGATTAAAAAATAATTAACACTGTTCATTCATTCACTCACATAAAAATATTACTTTCCCAATATAAAATTGATTATTGGTAATTGCCTCTTATATTTCACAAGGACATTTGTACAAAAGAATCTGAAATATTATTATATGCATTTTTCAATAATAATGGTCACTTGAATAACTATTGTAAATGCTTGTCTACTCTTATAGAATGCCGGGGTCGGCTGTCACTCCTCTCTGCCCCAGCACGGGAAAAGGTCGTTCTGGGCAGGCTGCGCTCCCAAAGAAGGAGTCTGGACTCTTGCTTTTGGTCTTCAGTTGAGTTTATTGTTCCTTATCTACAAAGTTTCTCTGTCTGTCCAGCTGAGGTCTGATCAGCAAGACAGCCAAGGGCACTCTCCCCCACCCACGGGGCGGTTGTCTCTTTTATAGTAAAAACTACGTATAAGATATTTACCTTCAATTTCCAATACTTTTCGCCCTTGTTGGCAAGTGCACCTCCACTATGAACCAATCCACAAATGCCAACATCATCCTGACCATGGATGCCAGGGAGAAGAAAGAAGAAGGACAGGGCACGCCCAAATTCCTCCATCTTAGAACCCTTGACCCCCATGTACAGAATTCCAAACCCCCCTGTACAACACACAAAACCCCCCTGTAAAGTTCTCCAAAGTTTTTCCCTTCACCCTGTGATTCCTACTACTATGCTACTTAAACTTTTGTGGCCTGTAATTCTTTATATAAGGTTGGCAATTTGCTCTATGAATTAAGGTCGAATTTCCAGGTGTCTTTGGCTTCCTGCCAGGGTCTCCAAGCCCCTGCCAGGGCTTTGGGACATCCAGGGCATCCAGAGAGATGTCCTGGGCTCCGACAATAGAATATGACTGTTTTATATGATGCTGTAGGTATTTCTTAAGTGTTTAGAATGTTCAAAATTCATCCTTTACTTTTAGAAATAGTGTAAAAAATACCTTCAGTGTTATTACTTTCTGCAGACCCTGAGACTCAAAAATGTTTGATATGGTGGCATGGTATCTAAAACTGTCACATCTGATGGATTTGTTCTTTGCTTGCTCTGTGATGGCTTCTGTTTGGTTTTGTTTTCTTTCAGAAATTACTCCTGTTCTAGATTCATAACAAACCTACAGAATGGACTCTGCCACAGCTTTTTTGTCCACAAAATGCTGTAGCGTCTCTGTAATTTAAAATCATCACATTTTTCTTCACTCTTAATGAACTTGCTGAACAGTGTAAGTCCAAACAGAGTTGTAGATTCCTAAATTCATGATTCAATGCACAAGAGTAAGAACTGCAGGTGCCCTAATTTTAGGTACCTTCATAGTTGTCTTACTCCCATGTCCTTTAGTTCCTCTATGCCAAGCAAAACTCAAAATAACTGGAACACAGAAGTTTAAGAAAGGGGCAATTAGCATAAAATTAAGACATATTTCTGTAAAGGACATGTTAAAAGTGAAGTTTTTAAGGACCACATTACTTTTTCTGACAAGCTTCTAAAACCATCAGAAGCAGACCTCTGCTCCAGAAAAAAATCACATTAGAAGTCCCTTAATTTCTGAATACCTGTCTGAAAAAGCACTTTTCTAACTTCTATTACCATGACAACTCCTATTAGATACTTTTTTATCTAAGTTACAGCCAGGGAACACATTACCCTATTTTATATAATCATGTCCTGGGTAAGTAAAGTTGAATAATCAATGCAGTGCAATTTTTAACAACTTTAATTAAAAGCTTTTATGGTTTATTTTTTTCTGAAAAGTATAAAAGGACTTTTCAGTAATATTAAGGGCAACAAAAAGTCACAAGGTTCTTTTTTTTTAATATTAGAAAACTAATGATTTTGTAATGGTTTTAAATGAGTGGAATAAACACCAAATTATTATAATCCTTCCCCTTTGACAGGATACTGTAACTACTGCAAAAAATATTGCATTCACAAAACCAATAAAATTAATTTTCACTGAGTAGAAATTAAGTTAAGTAACAGATGCTTTGACTATTATCACTTTGATCTTGTGAGGTCTTTGAATTTCCTCTTCCAAATTACTTAATCACCAACAGTCGTGCACATTATAGCTTTTCAGTTTTCACAATGAAACAAAAGGACTGAATGGAAAAATTAGAAGCAGAGTAAGAATATATGAAAGAAATATTGTATTTACATGCCTTTTGATGGGAATGAGTACCCATTAGAATCCCATTTGTCCTTGAATCTTGACTGCTGTGTATCCTAAAGATCACTAAAAGAATTTGTGATGTGTTTCTGAAAACATATTAGTCTCGGAAGGAGAAAGAAATAATTATACAGTACTTAGACTATTACTCATTTTGATCCTACCACTGCCACACATATTTGAAAACTTCCCAAGTAAGCACCTTTGATAGTATTCAGATTTAAATTTTTATTCAGCAAACACATAACAAAGAATATTTGTATTTTATTTTAAAGACGGAAGATCTACTAAAGGGCTCATTTTAATTACTTCAAAAAGCAGTAAATTGATCTGGTTTTAGAAATAATCCTCTTTCCTGAGTCAATTTTGAATTTTAAAGTAGAAATAGTTTTAAGTACTACAGAAATAAAATGAATGTGTATCAGCTGAAATCATGTAGCAACCAAAAGTCCTGTTTTAATTTGAAACTACACTCAAAAGTTTGAAACTACTGTCAAAAAGAGAGTTAAAAATACAAAAAATAAACAGTTAAGAAGAATCATTTTTATTCACATATTATTTACAGTTATGTAAGCGATTTCTATGACAACCATGGAAAAGCTTACTAAATGTTATTCCTATTATCTGCCTAGGCCATGTAGGCAAAGAAAACAGCAAGGGACCATGCAATGAAAGATGTTTTTAACATAATCTGCCTATAATAAATGTCTAGGTTCTCTCCAACCTAGAGAGAATTAAGTAATTCTACTTGCCTGGTTTTTCCAAGTATTTGTAGTGAAATTCGCTATTTTCATGTATCTATGGTAAAACATGAAAGGAAAAGCACATGTGGTAGAAAGAGACAGCACTAAAGCACATGCTCTGTATTTGATGAACCATAGAGACCAAGACTAGCAAGATTAATCTCTCCAGAAACAAATAAGCCTGAACTGCTCAAAATCCCTATCTATTAGTCTAGGGAATATAAAGTGTCCCTCTTTCAGCAGGTATCAATGATAAGCCTAAATATTCAGAGCAAGATGAATTTATATGTTCTACTGCATGCAGCTTGGGAGAAAAATACAGAGTGCCAACACTCCATAGGCATTTGAAAGAGATCAATTTCTTTCCCTTTAAAAAAGAGATACACAGTGTAGAACAGCCAGAAATTAGGAGGTGCTGTGTGAAGGCACTTCCTTTCTTCTCCACTATTCATTTTAAAACATTACTTTTAATTAAGGCAGCTCATAACAATGTCTAAAGTGTGAACATCTAAACTGATTGCATTGTAACACCTACAAACTTTGCTGTAATTACAGCCGGAGTTTATAGATTACTTTTCCTCTGAAGCATGAAACTGTGATCACCTTAGGGGCCCCCTGTATTGGACCATATATGGGCCATATATTGTCAGCTGCTAGATAATTTTATTGTGCTTTTTGTTTTCAGAGCTTTCCTGATAAATGTAGATGGACTCAATTTTAACCAGTTATCTTGATTTAAAATTACTTAGGACCAGATCTGGATCTTGCAACATGGAATTTCTCATCCTCTTAGGTCACATTACTATAACCGTTTGTACAAAAGAATGTTTGAAAGTAAGTCCCTTAAAACCACGTGATTCACACAAAGGAGAAAAACACAGAGTTTTTCTCATTTTTTCATAAATCTGAATTATTAATACATCTGAGTTCTCTTGGAAAAGTAAATAATGACATGCCTTAAGTAATGTGGATCGAATAAAAGGGAAGTACCTTGTAGTAATAAAACTATATTGCAAGAATTTAATTTGATTATAATCTTACATTTATTTCAAAAAATGTTACAGGAAAAATGTGTCTTGACATGAGGTAATTTATTACTATTTTTGGATATTGAAATAAAGTAATTAAAATAGATATTATTGGATTAGAAAACTTCTCAATGCCAACGTGAACACAAAATTGTGGCAGCTTTTCATGCTACACTATTATGTGCTTTATTTTTTAATAATGGATTGAGGAAAGCTTCCAAAAACAGAGATGTATCTCAGCAGAAATATATATCCAGGCTGATGGAGTTCAGAATCTCAAGAAAGAGTTTGTGGTCCAAAGTATCCCCAAATCAGATCTTAGCATCCAACAGTCTAGATACCGAAAGAGAAAGTAAAACCAAGTGCAAGTATATGAGTCATCAAAACTTATTCATCAGTTTCTTAGAGTAATTTTAGTTACAGATTATTGAAGTATACCTAATGCAATACAAAAAACCCCAAACAAACAAAACAAAAAAACAACAAACAAACCAACCAAAATGCCCAAACATAAATCCTACAGTTTAAAATCCTGAAAGATTTTAAAATTACTCATTGGCAAAAGGACTTATCTATTTTTATTTTTTCTTTTTTATTTCTTTTTATAAAGTATATGATGAGTATATAAGCAAACACATGAAATTAGGTACAAAATATTTGTGAGAAACAGCAGGATAAAAAATTTGATAGGTATCAGCAATAAAAGCTTAGATTCTGAATATTTTTAAATTGTTTAAAAGAACATAATGACACCCTTTGTGTTATCCTTTTCTGTGCAAATATGAATCAATTAAAACTCTGATTGTATATTAGCAGTTTATTCATTGATTTAAGAGAATAAGATGGTTGTCTTCCAGGCATTCACTAATGATGTTATTCTTGGTGAATTTCTCTTTCCTTGGGATTTTCTGAGGATATAAAGTACTGTGAGGCTTGATTTATGCCTGACATGAAGCTAAAGTCTAGAATACTCCTCCAGTAGACAAAAAAGATATTTTACATACTTCATTAGCTTGCAGAAAGGAAAGCTGAAGAGAGAAATTTATATTAGTCATTGGGGCCCAGAGATCCTAATTACATATAGTATTGAGATTCAATGAAGGGAAGAAACCATCAGTCTAGTGAAATTGTTTATTGTTCTTGTTTTTCTTCTAATAATACGATGCCAGATGGAAACCTCTGTCTATATTAGCCACCTAATTTTAATTGCATTACATTGCTTCTTTTAGCTGATAGACTCATTTGCAGAAAATAAGTTATTCTCTTCCCCAAATGTTTAACAGCTTCTTCTTAACTTGGAAATTCTAAAACATTAAAAAGTCTCTTTGAAGCTCTTTTTTTCTTAGTCATACTGCTGCATTAGAGCAAACATCTCCTCTCCCTAAACATCTCAGATTCTTTATATTAACTAGCCCTTGAAAGCATAATTTACAATTAAAGTATTCTACCAATGTATTGGAACAGAGGCTGCCATCAACAATTTTAGGGTACTCCATGACTCCATGTGTTAAAAAAGGCAATGAAAAAACTGAGAAGTCAGCAAAAGGTACATTTCCTAAAGAAAGCATTGGCCTTACAGGGACAGATACAGCCTGACACTAGGGAGAATTAACCTTTACTTGTAGGTATTAAGAAACCTATGAAAAATAACAAAAATCTCTTTGTAAAAGAGTCCCATTGAGATTAGAACAGAATGTGTGAAAGAGAAAATACCCTCCAGCCTAAAAGTGGGAAACATACAGGAGAAAGCAGCAATGTATACAATGAAATTTAGCCATGCCTGGGTATCCACACTGAGGAGATGCTCAGAGGACAATATAGCAGAAGCAGTGCAGCAATCTGTTTATCTAATCCTGTTGCCCAAAATAGCCTACCTGATTGAATTTGGATAGAGCAGGAGGCACTTTCAAACCAATTCCACAGAGTTATCTTTGAGCTCTTTTTATGTCACGGCTGAGGCAAAGCTATCAGATCTCTCTGTTCTTGCTTCTCTCAGGAATACTACAATCCACACTTATAGAGGTTTCTGTGCTACTGTGTCCTTCACCATCTTTCAACATGTAGAAGTACATGTGGAAGTACAAAATGTAGAAGTACATGTAGAAGTTTGTTAAGGGTTTTTTTTTTATTGTTATTTTCAGGGAAAAAGCAGTATCCTCCTCCCTTCACAGGCTTTCATATTTCATGGTATACAGCAAGCCCTCATAGATAGACTTCTACCTTATCCTCATCTATGTTCTTTATATAAAATATAGAATATAAAACATTGCTGTATCATGTTGTGAAATAGCTGTAAGCATCGATCCAAGGTACAAAATTTATGCTTGGATTTTATGAGAAACTTAGATGAAAGGAATAACAGTGAGGTAATATTTGTTATCACATTGTCATAAATTCTAAAGGAAGAAAACATAATTTTTGTGATTATAAATTCACTTTCCATATCAGGCAAGTAGATGTGGAACTCAAATTATTTACTAGGACTTTTTTTAATGATAAAAACAGATTTTTTTAAAAAAATTGAATTTAAAATATCATATAATTGATAGAGGGAAAGTACCTAGTAGAATGTACTCTTTTGCCAGATATATGACTTATACATACTCAAAACTTAATCATGCAAGCACATTATTAACCATTTAAAGTTGTATTATGCTTCTCATCTAATATAATTCTGTCTGGTGAGCACTATACTCTGGTGATTAAAGTACGTAACTGATGGTTGGAAGTAGTAACATTGCTAAAAGTCAAAATTTCAGATATATTGGATGAAGCCAATATTAGCCAAAATCTAAAAGTGTGCTATAAACCCTTTTCATTAAATATGCATTATTATTTTCATTAAAAGCATTCAATTTAGGCAATATACTCATTAAATGTGTATTATTTCACAGAAGTTTAAGTGACAAGGTGTTCATATAGACTTCTATATTTGCAAAGAAGTTATGTGGCTGTCTGGCTACACAGAAAAGACAAAGTAGTTTTGGATGCATACATTTTTCCGCTCCTGAAAAGATGGATTTACAGAAATGCTGAAGGTGATCTGACTGGCTTCAAAGTCTCTGGTAATTTCAATGGATCCTGTAAAACAATAGGCCATTCAGCCAAGTAACTCTCTATGTCATGGCTTTCAGAGCCAACCACAAATGTGAAGAAGAGCTCTTCAGTATTATTTACCTTGAGGTTTCTTATCTTTAATGATAGATTTAATTTTTATTATTAAATGCTTCTGAACCAAATTTATGTGGCTCTCGATGATCTTTACTGTGAAAGGTGATAGTATATCTCAGTTTTAAAATCTTGCTGGAAGTGTAGATCTACAGGTAGATGCTCCAAACAATGCTTTAAATTGTTCTTGTGGAGGATTCCAAAGCAGATGGAGGACTCTTGTGCAGATACAACTCCTGTAATGGCATTGGTAACTGACACCTGTAATGGCACTGGCATCTTGAATTGGTTCTTGCATTCATGAAAACAGTCACTTTTTTTTATTTTCCTCTCTTTTAAAGCCTGAACAATAAGTGGAATAGCAGTATATTTTTTCTAAATGCCCAGATGGATGATATGCTCAAAACCATTGTTACTGTTCAGAAGAAAAGAATGATACATTCAAAGCAAAAGAGCACCATTGTTCCCTCTTAGTTTTTTTTCAGGACAAAAGCTCTCTTTCTAGCAAATAAACATGATTTGGCTTTTCAAGAAGAACCTGTCTCAGACACAACAAAAAATAGTTAAATTCTGTGCATAAAATAAGGCATTTTGAAATGGAGATTAGGCAGACCATTTTCAAAAATAAAAAGAGTGTAGCAGATTGACTCAAAGGTCCTCTATTCTAATGACTATTAGTATTTATTACTTTAATATTCTGATATGCAACACTGTTACAATTGAAATTTATGGTTAATCTTAAATTAAAGAGATAAAATAAGCCCTAAACTAATAGCAGAGTCACTTGGTCTCATTAAACACTGGATCATTAGATTAGAAATTTTAGAGGGCAATGCTATGAAGGAGGAAAAACACATAGCAAATACTGTTAATGTAGTTTTGAAAATAATATTTTAAATAAAAATCAAAGAAACTTTGATACATGCATATCAAATGACTTGTCCTGTAAATGAATGACTAAAAATATAAAATGCAGAGAAATTTGTTATCTAATAAGAACAAAACCAGGTTTTGTGACATAATTCATTTTCTCACAGTTAAAAAGCAGTAAAGCTGGAGTGACTTAAATGAACACACTCTCAAAGGTTAAATAAATTGTAATGCCATAGAACTACTCGTGTTTAGAACATTTAAAGGTCACTTCCATGGGATTTTTGTCCATAAAGTTTGAGTTTATTTTATTATTTACAAAAATTGCATTTCCCTCAAATGAGAAAATTTTAGAAGGTCCCTCATAATCTGGTAACACTGCTGAAAGGGTTTTGCTAGCTTGAACAATGAGGCTGGCACAGAGACGTTGTCTTTTCTGCCTCAATCTGTAGCATCAGCACATTAGACATATAGCATATGCACATGGAGACAGCATAGCATGTCAGCAAGAACTAAAGTCTCAATTTCCATGAAGGTGTGCCAAAAAACATTATGTCAGAGCTAACATCATCTAACTCAGGTGGTTTCCACCTACGTTACATAGGAATAATCACAGTTAAATGCTTAAGATAAGAAAAACATGATATTTTGAGTACTTGTACCCCCTTTTATCCACAAAGTATCCATACACAATGAGATTTTAGAAGATGATTTGAATTAGAATGAAACGTTATTGATTGATTAATGGTGTGAATCTATACAGACTAAGTTATAAATTTGTGATAACCCGAGAAAGGCCTCCTATGACAATGATGCAGGCTCTTATATAAAGGGTGTTCAGAGGCAAGTGTACCAATATCTTCAGATAAAAAGTAAATAAATTTGGCATCTACATTTTTGAAAATCAATGCCTTAATTTCCAATTAATTACTTAAAATCTTACTCTTCCTTAAAGGAATAAAAACGGGGGGAGAAGCACACCAGTAAGAACATTTGTGTCTGATCAAAATAACAGTTTTTATCTCATGTGAAATCATTCACCCAGGAATGAAGAGAAAATTCACAATTTTATGAAAGAAATCTTACAAATAAACCATCAACCTACCCTGTGCTGTTAAAATTAGTAGTATCAACACAGAATGGTGCTCCGGTCAGAGCTATAGATTCATTAACTGGTCAATAACCATCCTCTGCTTGTGCTTAACCCAATGGTCAATTCCTGTCTTCCTTTCTCACAATTAAAAGAAAATTATTGTCATTTTGCAGCACGGGGAAGGTAAACTTCCACAGCCCCTGGATTCCCATCTGTCCTTTGCCGACCTACTTTGTAGGCTCACTCCTCTAATATTTCCTTGATTATTTTAGCTTCCTCTGTAATTTTATAGAGCTGAATCATTTGCAGGATTTGACCCCTTGTGAGTCACAGAATCACAGAATATTCTGAGTGGGAAGGGATTCACAATGATCAGCAAGTCCAACCCTTCAATGAACGGCCATAGAACCCGTGACCTTGGCATTATGAACACCCTGCTCTAACCAACTGATCTGAAGTCATTTCCATCAACTTCATAAATCCTTATGCTTTGAAAAGGCATCCTCAATTTTCTTTGCATGTTAATATTGAGCTTTGAGCTTGACGGGAATGTGTTCTTCCCAACACTGTCACAGTTGCATATCTTTAATTTTAAGCAGGCTTTCTCTTCTGAGCTACCATATTCGCCAATGGTTTTTGGTTCTTTTCGTATTGTTTTTTCCTATACAGTTTCTATATTAATGTTGCTATTCCAAGTCTTTTATTCCCAAGTATAGTATGAATATATCTCTGAGACCAAACTGATGATTTGAATAGACATTTCAGTAATATATTCAAGTACACATTTCAGTAATACGTTCAAATTTCTTTAATACCTTCAGCCTTCTTTGTCATCCTTAAATTTAATTAAAGCCATCACTTTCCATTTACAATCATATTCTTGTAAATTCTTCATATTTTATTCCTCTGGAACAAAGATAATGAATCTCAGACTGTAAATCTTCAGAGCTTTTGGATATATATATATTTGGATAAATAAATATTCAGCTTGATAGGTGGTTTTGTAAACACATTTACATTGAGAATGCAAGGAGTTGATACAATGAGATAAATTTCATGATAAATATAAGCAAGCTCATATCTGCTACACAGTTACATCATTTGCACCTTTAAGATGAAAATGAATGGGAGAGAACAAAAACCAAGAAAACAGGAGAGAGCACAAAAACACAAGTTTTTTTTTAAATTAGATTTCTTAGCTGACCTTTTCTCTCTCATCTTCCATTAGAGATCCTTATGACTGATCAATTTGTAGGCATTATTTTCCCTTCAGTGCTCAAACTACTGCATTTTCATGTGCACTTACCATATTTCTTCAAGAACATTCCAGTTAATTTTTACAGTAGATTCAAATTCAGTAGTTGTTGTAGTTTAGGGATGGTATTCTGCAGTTTAATGTTCCCACTGAAACACCCTAGACTGTGCTCTAATTGCTCTGCCCACTTCCCCCTCACCCACTCTGTGGTGAGATTAAGGGAATTAATCTGGAGAATTAATTAAGAGAATTAACCCTGTCCTGGCCAGAACCATGCCAGTTGTGAAGTCAGATCTTTTAGGTCCTCCTAAAAACTACAATGTAGACAGCAAAAGTGGGAAAAAAAAATCTTGCTCCACAGGGTTCCTTGGTAAGCCTTGCAAACTTACAAACTCATTCCAGCACGTGGTGAAAACCAGGAATTTACACACAGTGTTCTGGAGATTACAAAACCAAAATATTAAACAAAAGTTGACAGTCAACATAGATCTTAGACTGACATCCTGTTAATGTGTATAGGACAGAAGGACATTGAACAAATGCATTTTGTGATGGAGGTCCTTAGTGCACACTCCTGATGTGCATGGCTGTTCCAGGTCAGTCTTCCAACTGCTCACATTTTCCTGTCTCAGTAATGTTTCCAGAGATTAGACATTCACTTAGTGGAGTCAAGCAGATTCAAGCAGAGTCAAGCAGTTCAGGTCTTTAAGATCTGTGAAAAATTTTGCAGGAAACAAACATATCTAAGTTTCTTCATCATCACTGAGATTCATGTCATCTGTCAAGTGTCTCTGCTACTAGTTTTGAAGCCTGTGCTTAAGCTAACCTATTTCACTTGGAATTTGAACAAATTTGAGATATTTATATAATGAAGTATTGGCCTGGGCTGAGAAGTGACAAGAGCAATGCCTCCAAGGAGAATCTAACATTTGCCTCTTCTCACCTAGGACCTGTTTGAACACTCTTTAGTACTACCCCACTGAGAGTCAAAGAGGGAAACGGAAAAAATTTCACACAGGCAGGTGCCAGATTTGTTTGGGACCAGGTACTCTAAGGTGAGACTTTGACTGGCAACAAAAAGAGTTTCTCCTTGCTGTACATTAAAATATGACGACTTCTCTTGATAATTGATGGCTTGCTACTGAGCCTGTTGCTTGCCTTTGTTTTAAGAAAAAAAAAAAAAGATACAACTATGACCCAGAGCTGGACTTGCATTCAGCATCACATATAAGTTGTAGAATATTTCTGATTAGCATAACCCAGGCCTAGATGGACATAGAAGGACTCAAAGCTTAGAAAAGCTAGTAATGTAACTGGAATGACCCCTAGTTAATAACTATTCCATGTTTTAATATCTCACTGTTGAACTAAAATGGCCTGAAGAACACATAAAAAGCCTAGGTTCTCCAGACTGAAATCTGGAAACCAGATTCTCTTCCCTGGTACAGTAGGCTACATCCAGAATACCCTGGAAAAGTTTCCTCACAAAATGGAAAGCCAGTTGCCTTGTTTTACAATGAATCCCACAGTGCAAGGGGATTTGTACAGGATCTTAATGGTTAGGCAACAATATATTTCAATGGTTAAAAGTACAGGAATTTCTAATGCCTCTCTCAGTCTTTCATCTCAGCATTGAGCCAGGATCTCTACTTATTAGGCTCATGAATTTTTACAGAGAAGGAAAGAAGGTCTCAACAGAAGTATAGAAGTATTCTTCACCCTCTTACTCAATTGTGCTCAAATGGAAAAAAATAATGAGAAAATGATTGGGCTGGAAAGAGAGGGAGAACAACAGTGGGCTTGACTCTGTAGGAGGGTGATTAGAACCCCAACATGGAGCCAGAGAACTCTGAGTTATGATTCCTTCTTCCAGGATTATTTATTCACTTATTTTATCCAGCATATGAAAAGAGAAAATAGACTGAACATAGAAATTGACTGTGTTTATATCATCAGGCAAACTGCAAGTTATTGTACTTCATTTTTATTTCCCATTCTTTTATAATAAGGAGATGGTTTTAAGATATTTCAGAATAACTGCTTTGGAGTAACATTATTTTTAACACAGAATAACTGCTGTCTATTTCATTAGCAAACTATTGCTTTTTTTTATGGACTACTAAAGGTTTTCATACCACAGGTAATAAAAAAAAATAAAAAAGAGAACCCCTTTTCAAAAAGAAAAATATTGAATTCTCATTTCATTTTTTTTAAGATGTACACTTTTCATCTACATGAAAGCAGGTGAGATCTGAGGTGTTAGACTTCTCAGCCAAGCATTGTTAATGACTCAAGTCTTTCACCTGCTCCCTCAGATTACCTGTCCAGGAGACAGGTGCTATGTGTTCCCACACACTGCTAATAAGCACAAGAATGCTTTTCTTTCTAGGATCCAAAACACCCTTTGCAATGAGATTTTTGATACCTAATGATCTTCCACAGATCAGAATGTACATTGTTGCTTTGTTAGATAATTTGTGATGTTGACCTTTTTGCTGGTAAGATAGTAAATCATTCAAACACTGAAATCCCTAAAATCCTTCCCTTGATACAGCCTATGGTCTTAAACATTATTTTTTTTAATAAGTTCAACTCTCCTCAAAACTTATCTGTGGAAAATTAGTGAAGAACCATTTCTCACACTAAGATGGTGTTCCACAGACTAAGTCTGGAAGGGTGAGTTAAATCTATACAAGGGTGTAAATAGCTAGAGGTTCTTCCTGTATATATGCTGAAAAAATTACTTTTCTTATTCATACTAGTTCCAGCTTGGAGCTAGGCCATTAAAACCACATTGGTAAAAATAAATTATAAGGACCTGAGAAAACAATGACGAAATACTGTTGTCCATGTGACGAATGCTAAATAACTGTCTTCCATGGGAAAGCGGGATAATTTTCTGGTTTTTTTTTTGTTTGTTTGGGTTTTTTGTTTGGTTTTTGTTTTGTTTTGCTTTGTTTTGGTTTGGTTTTGGGTTTTGGGTTTTTTTTTTTGGTTTTTTTTTTTTGTTTGTTTAGTTCTATTGTTGGAGCAGAAGAAGGCCTGCAGGAGGAATAAGTGTGTCTCTCTTTGCAGAGTCAAACACCTGCCACTTGCCAAGAGTCTGGGTGTGAGGAGTCATTTCCAGAAGCAGAGGGTGTACAGGAAGAGAAAACAGTAGGGTTGGACCCCTCTGACAACATCAGGGTGTGAATAATCCTACAGTAAAAGGAAGAAAGGCCAGACAGGAACTGGGGAATTCAGCAATGCATTATTAGGGGCATCAATTTGTGGGTGAACACAGCTGCTTTTAATATGTACAGCAGGTTTAAAGCTAGTCCTGTGTGCGCAGAATTATATTTGGGTGACACAAATAAATGTAACCTGTACATGGCTATCACCACTGGCTTATGTAACCAAAATGGACACACTCTCATTTCCTTCAAAATAAATCCTTGTTGGTCTGTGACTTCTTTGTAGGTGCATTTTACCAACAGAGTATCTGAGATTTATTTTACTTGTTCAATAGTGATTACTTTTAGAATAAGTGTAAATGAAATCCTAAAACATACTGTTTGAGATTATTTCAGTCATTTTGAGCTTTTTTGTACCACAGGTGTTGAAGAGGGCACTTCAACACCTGTGATACAAGAATCACACGAAGAATCCTCAGTCAAGCTTTGAACCTTCATGAGTGGAGAAGACAGGTAATTCTTGTTAATTTCTCTATAATTCTAACAGCACTTTTGTTTGTTCTTATTAACCCATGATAATGGAAAACTGAGCTCCTTCCAGATAATTTTATACAGACTCTTCCTCCTTCCAATTGTGAAGGATCCTCAAATGTGGAAGATGAAAACAAAGCTCAAACCTTCTCTTTCCTTCTTGCCTGCACATTCTGTTAGTCGCTTTAAAGATAATTTCTTATACATCATTCCCAAGGCTGGCCCATTTTTTTCTTCTTAGAAAAGAAAAAAAGAGCTTTTTTCCCCATTAGTATGTGCTGAGGTAGATATAGACTGATATTTTTTTGTCCATGATGTAGGATTTTATGCTGTTAGAGGTCATGAATTACATATTGAGTTTATGCTCACTCAATAAAGGTTATTTTCTCACTCTTCCTTCACCTCTCAAAAAGCATCTTTGATCATTAAATTCTCTTTGATCAACTAGAGCAAAATCTTCAGAGCTGTGCTAAATTGTTCACATTGTATAAAATCCTTACTTAACAGAAAGAGTCTCTTTTCTGCTCCTTAATAGTATTATTAGCAGTGAATGCTCTTGTTGATTTATTATTTATTAGCAGAACAGTCACCTTAATCATTATTATTTCCTCTACTGTAGAATGTAGTTCTCTCTGCTATCCCTTATTCCTGATGTGCTATTGAGGATTCTGTGCTGCATTTTTATTGAAAATTTTAGTCTCCCATGACTGGCTTCAACTATCTCCCAGTATGTGTTCTTAGACATTATTAGAAGTCACTAGTTTAGACTCCAACAGCTTCATGCACAAAGAACAAACAGAGTTTTGATCTGAATAACCTTTTTGCACCCAAATGACACCAAAAACGGAAAAAAAGCCCATTAAGCAAACCTCTGTTTCTTCACAATAGCAGCATGTATAGAGTCTAACAAAAGTGATAACTGCTTGGTTAAACCAGCAACAGTAATGCTGAGAGTGATACTTTGCTTAAATTACTGAACTAGGCTTCCTAGTTTATCAAGTAGAGAGGGCACAATCATAATATTCACTTACCAGTAGGTTACGTAGCCCCACATTGCTCAGATCAATCAAACCTTAATTTATGGCATGATCACAGTGAACATCTGAAAAGTCTGAGCTGTAGAACTCTGCAGCTCAGTGCACAGTGCATTAAATTGCCAGGGTTTTCTGAGAGCTTCACGTTCTTTTGGGCTGATTTTCAGGGAGTCCTACAAATTTGTTTGTAAGATATCCTTTTTCCATTTGCTCTGCAAACAAAGAAAATAATGTGTCCGAAATTTTAACTCAAATTTGTAATCTCAGTATGAAAAGGAGTTGGACAGAATTAATTACAATGTAGTAATTACAGCTATTTCATTTCTCATTAGCTTTTCCAGTTCTGTTAGAGATAGCATTCTTCCTGAGGACTTGCTGATCATAGCACACAAAAACACAAATATTATTAGATTTTGCATTTATTAAATGTTCTTCCACTACAAAGTGCAGTACATTTTAATTTAACACATATTCACACTTAAATGCAATGAATGTTCTCCTAGGGAAAATTAAGTCATCAGCCTAATTATCAAAAGCTTAATTAGAAGTTCTGGTGCTCTTTTCCCTCCCCTATCCCTGGCCTTTTTTGGGCCAAAGAACCATATATGCTGTAAAAAGGATATTATAAAAAGTAAGTTAATGAATCATGCACTGAAAATTTTTATCACTTAGGTCAACAGCTGGAAATACCTACAACTTTTTCAGTAAATGGTGAAAAGCTGAATTCTGCAGTGATGTCTGGACCTGTGAGTTAAGTTTTTAGGAATCTCTTCCCTATGTTATGGCTCTCTGCCTTCTAAGAGTTTTCTTAAATGATGACATCCTTAGGCAAGTAAGAATCTTTCCAGTGCTCAGAAATCCTAAGTACCAACTGCTTGATGTGAAAGTTAATGATTTATAATCTAGTTTTAAACTCATTGCAATGGCTGAGTTCAAAGAAATAAACACAGCATGTGGGTATCTGGCTCAAAAAGTACTTCAGAGAATAATATATTTTCTGAAAATGTATAAAATATGTTTTTTTCTTTATAGTGGAAGTTCATAAATCCACATCTTACATTTTAAAATCATGCAGTAGCCAGTGGCAAACTCAGGAACAGAAACAGAATCTCATCAAATGCCTCCTGTGGCTGCTTTAGGAAGTTTCTATCTAAAAACAAAGACTATTTTATATAATCCAATATATGTAATATTCATACCACAAATTACTAAATAGAATTAATTATGAATGCACTCATTACCCTTTTTATTATTGCTACTCTCTGCATGGACTATTGCTACTTTTGTTAGTTCCAGTCTTTCTTAGGTAAGGTGTTAACTTTCTTAGGTAAGGTAAGGTGTATACTTTGTCTTTGCATGGAAAGAGGGGAAGTCTTTCCTCTGACAGGCTGATAGAGCTTACAGTGAAGTGGAAAATGTGCCACTGATCACAAAGATATGGCAAATAATGTCAGCACACACATGGATCATTTGGGGCTTGTAATTCGAGATCAGTTTGAGAAAAAATTGTTTAAAATAAGCAGAGGGTGAAGAACTTTGTAGTAACTTTGTAGAAATAGAATTTCCTTCAGTTTTATCAACTCATAATAACCATCACTGATTTTATATTGGTGCATCACAATTTATACTATTTAACACTTCGTCTAGCTGGATCTGGAGTACTGGTTGTTCAATATATTAATGGTAAGAGAACTTTGAGTCTTACTTGGTATGCAATTGGTAGTCAAAGTTGCATATGTTTGAAAAAAACATTTTTTGTACATGCAACATTTATACCAAAATAAAAAAATAGAGGATTTCAAATCTCTGCATGAAATGGTATATACCAAGAAATTGTTACATAACATGGTCACATCTACATGAAGAAGGACATCCATGCAGAGGAAATTCCAACACTGCCACAGAAAAGAAAGAATTCTTTCTTCTATCTTTTCTAAGCATACAAGAATTTTTAAATCAGAAATTATAAAGTATCTAATAAGATTTATTTCTACTGAATTTTTTTTAGAAAATTGTAATATGCATAAATATTTCTAGTTTAATTTTCCCTTGATAATTATGAATGTTCTTTTCCCTGATTTTTACTTCTTTGGTTATGTGCTGCAACACTTTAAATTCTGTAATCACTTGTTTGGTTTAGCTGCTTTTCCGTTAGTTAAAATAAAATTTATTATCCCTTCCTTTAAGTGAACTCATTAAGTCTTTATTCTTCATAGGTCTTTCTTTTCAATCACTACTCTTTTCAAGCAACAAAGATATCAGTCTTACCATTAAAATGTTTACATAGCAACATTGTAATACAAAACCAGAGAATCAGATTTTCTTATTAGAAGCAGCTTCTTAGTGAGGCTTCCTTATTAGCAATTATCTTTGTCAGCTGCTAAAAGAGACCATACTGTATAAGTCTGGAAACACTCCACTTGTGGAGGTGGAAACAGGATTATTATTATTAAAATGTTATGTCCTGAAAAAAATAAAACTGCAGAATGCAGGTGTCAATAGAAAGCTGCACAGGAGAAATCATGGGATGTCCTTATGGTCACAATTATAGTTAGAAAACTTGCATATTCCCTGCAGAGTTGTTCTCTTCTATGCAAGTAATGCTGATTATTTATGCTGGGCTAGACCACTGGCAGCAGCATTCTGAACCACCAGAGAACACAGAATGGTTCTGCACTGCCTTTGAAGTGACCACATTGATTTATCTCCCCAGCCTGTTCCATCTTTGGAACACAACCTGCAAATTCCACCACAGTTGTGCAGTTGCTTAGAGGGATCAATGTTACAAGATGTTTTGTTATACACTTACCAAATCTCCTGGGCTACATAGTAAATTAATTACTCTTATCTGTACAAACAATTTTTCTCCTGAAAGATATTTCATAAATACCTTTCATGTCCCTGTAGATCTTTGTTTTATATGTTCTTTGATTAAAGCTTGTAATGCAATGCTTATTTTATCTTTTTTCCTTTTAAGTTTTTGACTAGAGATTTTAAGCCTTTAAAAGTTACAGGGTATACCATGGATGAAAATAACTCCCCCTACATCTCTCCCCATGTCATCAGACCTTTTTAACAATGTGAACATATCTCCTTATATAATATATTCAATAGTTACTCCAAGTGCACTTGTCAAAACAGATTTTTTTCCTATGATTATAGCTTGTATTTACTTATTTTAGTAGTACAGAGTCTTGGAAATATTGTTGAGGTTTTTTTGGTTTTGGATTTTGGGGTTTTTTTATATCCTGTGCAGCTTACAAACACTCCTACAGAGAGAAAAGTAATAAAATTTTCCTTAAAAAAAAAAAAAAAAAAAACCAAAAAAACAAAAAAACCCCCACAAAAACAAAAATGTTAAAGTTTTTCTTGTGTTTTGTTTTGTTCCTCTCCTTGACCCCACCTCCTGTAGAATAGTAAAACATCTCTTGTAAAAAACATATTAAAGGCTGATATGGAATATCACCCTTACATGCAGCTTAGAGTTTATTATACTGCCTCAGTCATCATGAAAGTCCCTTTATGTTAGGAAAAGCTAATTCAGATAATATTTAGATTTAGGCAATACTTGAATTGAGATGTTGTGGCAAACTGGTTTAAACACAGAAGAACAAAGGAAACTAAGCCTCTGTAAATAAAACAGATCAAACCCAGAAATATTCAAAATATACCCAAAAAAACATGATTAAAACCAAACAAGGTTAGAAGTTGGTGCCATAAAAATTTGCTAAATTTTATTTAATAGTAAAAGAGGGAAGGAAGGAAGTGTCGGAAGGAAGTGTCAGGGGTTAGGTGGAAGCATATCACCAACAACGCATGTTGCTCTCCTTATCTTGGTGGTGAGGGTCCCTTGTTGCTGTGCCATGAAGAAGGGTATATAATCCAATGGACTAATATACTTGGGGCAGGTGGGGATGCCCATGGATAGGGCAAGTTTGACACTGTCCCTTGCAGCCCTGTGGATCTGTTGCAGCAAGTGCAGTGCTCTGCTGCAGGGTCTGGGGACCCCTTTTGGGGGGGTCTTTGATGGGCCATGACATCCCCTCTGCTGTCCTTCACAAGGATGCAGCTTTCCCAGGGTGAAGGGGCCCTGAGCTGAGCAGGTCTACACAGCAGAGAATGGGTGTTCTCTGACCAGAGATGTTGCTGTTGAGTAAGAAGTGACACAGACTCATCAGAAGGCTGGTTTCCATAGAGATCACGTCTTTATTTGGGTCCTCTTTCTATACACTGTTCCGATACAGGTAGACCTGATTGGCCAATTAATCAATGCAGTTCATCTGATTGCAAAATTAACAAGTTGACTTTCTTATAAAAATTTTTTGAGAAAGACAAGAAAACAGAGAGTAGGAAAACACCACCTGCAGGTTGTTTATAATAATAACCTATCATTGTTTATCTTCAACTCCCTAAAGTGTCTCAGGCTGATTCTGGGGAAAATTATCATTCTCTGACCAGGCTGTCACATCCACACAACAGCTTTTTCACTACACATCCAAAACCTCTCCTCCTTCCCTCTTTGCTGTGCCAGCCTGGCAACTGATACCCCCGGGGCTGTGGTGTCCACCCCAACGCTTCCACCCTGTGTGAGTGTATGCTTGTCTTCATCCACAAGTAGTCCTCATGCAGGGTTTTGGTGGTTTTCTCTGCAGCTTTTGTACAGTTGGGGTTTTTTTTGCCATAATAGGCAAACATTCTTCATGAAGATTTATAAGCCATAAACTGTAGCATTCAGTCTCCAACAGACATTTACAACCATGGGGTCCATTTAATGTCATTTGTACAGAGAAGTGCAAATGCAACTCAACTCCAAATCACTTTCAAGACAGAAAAGTCAAATCTGTCTCTTCTTTCTTAGGAGTTCCACTGGTCAGGGTCAGGTTTAATTTTCAATGGAGCCTCAACAGTAACCCTTGAGGAAAAGACTGTCAAAAGGTATGCATAGACTGAGTTCAAGCTTAAACTATTCTTGCTTTCTGGACAGCCCTGCCTTTTCCAATTTTTCTCTAGGTAGAGAAATGTGTTGCTTTTTACTGTTTCAGTCTTCCCCAAAGGACTTTCTGCAGGACCTTCCTGTAATCAGATTTATGTCAGTATAGGGAAATTACAGAAAGAATGTGAAATATGAAACTACTTATAGCAAGTGATGCTCCCAGATTAACAATAAATATTTCAATTAAAGATTAGACATGTCATGAAACCACTCAGCCAGCACCTTAATAGGAAAGCACATGGACTAAGTAGGAATGGTGATGGTTTAGAGTTATTATCTGTGACTTATTTTGCAACTGTTAAGGAAAAGTTAATGCTTATCTACCAATCCATACCGAAACATTCTAAAATGCTGAGTGCATATTCTTTACGTACTCTTCAGAAGCAACTTGCATTGACATCTCTTAGAAATTTGATACAAATTTAGGTCAAGGAGCTAAAACGCATACTAGAAATCAATGAGAAATTATTATCTACTGTTGAATTTGAGGTTTTAAGTGTTCCCATTAGAACAGTATCAAACCACTTCAAGTGCAATCACAGAGTAGTGAGATGCTTGAAAGTACTGAGACTGAAAGGACGAGCTTGGCAACCCTGGATTTCAGCTCCTGAGCCAACTGCAGCATCACCACCCTGCCAGCCCACCTCGCTCTGTCTGTCCTGCTCTCAGCACAGCTGGTGCTGTGGTTGCACAGCACACATACACATCTGAATCCATTCCTTTACAGGGTTTAACTCGTGGCCAGGCAGCACTCCAGCTTCTGGAGTCACATCATAACTGGGAGAAGTGCACGAAGAAGCGACAGATGCCAGGATAAGCTATGGTTTAGTACCAGGACGTCAATCAGGTAGAGAAGAAAAAACAACCCTTTTGTGCCCTACACAATTGATTAATTTCCAATTACTGAACTATTAGATTGGTTACAGGCCTATAGTGTAATAGCTAAAAAACTCAGATCATAATTAGTGTACTTACAGAAAATTGTTCTGTCCTAGGAAATAGACACTTTCCAGAAAGACAAGAAATGTCATTGATTAGCAGATTTGTCCTGTGAGAGAAATGTTCTGCTTGCTTTGAACTTTTCCAAGTTTTTATGTAATATAATCAGAATATTCAGATTAAATCATCTTCTCTGAAACTACCTTATACGTGAGCACCCAGATTAAACAATTAAAACTGTACACAGGAAGCTTCTCATGTGTGTCTACAACTAAAATTCAGCTTTATAGAATGACATAGACAGTAAAAGCATTTCTCTTAGGATTGAGAATCTTGGGGACATATGTTCAAAAGTTTTGCAACAACACTGGTGAGGTCCCATAAAAGCATCAGTTAAACTCTGTGTCAAGAACAAGACTTAAAAATTCTTCCTGATCCCTAATCTTTTCAGAATAACTAAAAAAATTATATACCAGAGAGATATCGAGAAACTCTAACACAAATGTCAAACTTCACCAAAAACATATTTTCATCTTTTTCTTGACAAATTAATATTTTTTAACAAGGTAGATGATGAAAATTTAAATCTGGTTATTAACAGAAGAGTGTGAAAATAGCTGAGGAGTTATTTGGGAATCTGTCTATATACTGTAAGATTAATTAATTCATTGAAGCATACTTTCTCTGCTATGAAAAAATTAATGTAGCTATAGAAAAGAAGCTGTACATAATAAAAGGCTAACAACCTTCAGGGTCTCCATTCACCAGAAAGCTAATTTCACACCTAGTCTATTATGAAATGTGCTATGAAAATACTCTTTGCTTCAAGACATGTTTATATTAGTTTGGACCATAAAAAGTTGTCTTCAATGCTATACAAATCATCCATAAAATAATTTTATAAACAGTGAAACATTGATGTATATCTTTTGTTTCACAAACTGGAAGTTTATGTGGTCAGTATAAAGAAAAAAATCATAATAACTTTTTTCTCTAATATGCAAATATTTACCATAACTGCTAATAGGCATTGAAAATATTTGGACTCTTTTATGGCTTGCATGGTTTGATGAATATTTCTAAGTCTGATGTAACTTAATAAATGATTATTTAACATTTAAACATCATTTAACAATGATTATTAAAGGTAAGCAAAAGAAAAGAGGAGAAGGAAAGATTATTCAGTGAAGCTGACTAAAAAAAAAATAGATTGTATGATGGATCTTTTTCTTTTAAAATTCTGTTTTGTCTCAACTGAAAAACAAACAAAAATATTCAAATAGGTAATAACATAAAACAATGGGATCTAGTGGCTACTGAGTTGAATAGAAATACTTCTGAACCACACTCTAAAATCCAGACCATGCCTGTGAATTGAAATGGCTGAGGAGAGACTGGGAAACTTTATCTGTCTTCTGAAAGACGTGGAAATACAAACACAAAATCCAACACAATCCAAAAACTCATCTAAATCCATGACAAACTTTTGGTTTGTTTGATAGGGAAACCAACCATTTCTTCAACAATATTCAACAAAGTCCAAACAGGAGCAAACTTATGTAGAATATGTACAGCCAATTGCAGTCATTCAGTTGTTTGGTTTTTTTTTAATTTTAAATGAGTTTGCTATTCTTACTGATGGGTATTTCAATCCACTTCAAGTTATGCTAAAATTGTGATTCATGCTTTCTCCGTTTCAAATCCTTCATTACCAGTTATCTGGTCATGAAGAAAAGTTCAGGATACACACAAATACCTGTTGTCATAACTTGTTTATTTTCTCAGTAATTCTATTTGCTTAAGAGGAAATGCTTTGGAAGAAAGTTTAATTTAGAATATAGTATATCCATTTTTTAACTAAAGGTCATTTTTCCATGCCAATAACAATATCTTTTAATGCATTATTCAAAAGAGATAAGCATTTCTTTACAACTAAACCAATAAAAAACCTCAAAGAGACGTAGAATCTACTATAATACATTTAAAATCTATAATGAGTGTCTCAACAAGCATCACTTTTTCTTCTTTCAGCCTAAAATCCTGATATTACACCAGTGGAAAAAATTTTGTTATTCTTTTTTTCTACTTCAATTGCCTACTATTGAAATTCTTGCATTACACACAGAAAAGAAATAATTCAACTGCAAGGTTTTTTTCAACAGTAGCTTATGGATAAGAACAGCATATGTGGAAAGTAAAATGAGTTTTCACTTTTAAGAATTGATCTTTATACATTCATAGCATAAAAGATCTTGTTATGACAGATGTGCAACTATAATGCCCAATTTACATTAGATACTTATATATCTGCAGTATATAAAGAAGACAACAGACATTATCTTTTCTAAGCACTTGTACTTTAAAGAAAAAACCTGCAACATATAAAAAATTATGAATTGATATCACATTTTACTATCTTGCCACAAAACCCTACTTCTTTAAGATTAAGAATCCAATGCCTTATCACAAATAACTTTTCAGAAGTTCTAGTAATACATATGGGACTCAAGTTATCTGGAATTGGGAACTATCCATGTTTTCTGTGATCTGTGATAAGATAAAACATACTGTAAAAGATGTCTTCTTTGTCTAATACCCAAACCCCCTCTACTTTTTATAAGACTTTATAAATCTAAAAAGTTACTCTATTTGGAAGAGAAAAAAAAAGAGTACTTTCAGCATTTTTAGCCATCAGCTGTATTTTAACATATTTATAACAATATACACACAGAAGACACACTGAATATAAATGTTTCTGGTGATTAATGTACTGTAAGTCTAAGTTTTATTATCAGATTTGGAAAGAAAAATTGTTTGACAACAATCTTTATTCAGCAAGCTTTTAACAGCATTGCTGCATATGCTGCCTCAGCTCTGTGTCCTCTTTGAAGGTCATATGAAAATTATAAAGCATAAGCTCAAAGAGAATGAGAATTGTGACATTAAAAAAAAGTAAACATACAGTATGAGAAGCATCACATGAACACTATTCAACAAAGAAATCTCTGCTTGACTGAGAACTGCAATTTGAAGCAAGGGCAAAGAATAAGTTCTTCTTAGCAAAGTCTATAGAGAATGCAAGATAATCATCCAATATACTTGAGATAGATTTTTATCACTGTAACTGGTCCCACATCAGAGTTTTTGAGGGGAATATAAGGCATATCTTGCAACAATAACATTTACCAAAATCAATTCTAAAGTTTTCTTGTCACTGCCTGTTGACCTTCAGCATAGCTTTGTACTATTACCAGCAAGAAGAGAACTAGGAATTCACAAATGGATGATTATGATCAGAGTACAAAGTGCAAAGCATGTCTTCATCTGTGATTGGCCAGTCATACTGGAACCCCTACAAGAAAATTTAATTTTCTGACTTCATGATGAGAAACTTTTTTGGGATGTCACCACAGTGCCGTGAAGACCAATCTCAAAGTTGTGGTTTGGTCATCTGGCTTTCACCTGAACTGGCTTGATACTTTAAAACTCTCACTTACTCAGGTACAGTAACATAAAAACAACCATGAGATGTAACCAAGCGCAATGAAACTTCCACTGGAAAACCTTTATGGACACACTAGCAAATTTTTATGTGTTGGAGAGCCCACAAAAGTGAATGGCATTTCTAGTGCAATTAAATTAAACCTAAACACACAATCTGATCTAAAATATTTTTTATCACCAAGAAGAAAAAAAATTGGCATAAATTGTTAACAATTTGTGAATGCTACAATAGAGTGTCAATGCTAGTTTTGTCATTCTTGACTGAATCATTCATTATTCTGTTCCTGCTAATAGCCAGCTTCCTAGGAATTCAGATATAATGTTCAGATTCTATTTTTTTTTCCTAACTTTAATATTTCAGTCCTTCAAAGAGAGATTTCTTAATCATGAACTCTTCAAGAAAGAAAGAAAGAAATCAGACTTTTCAAAAGTATTTTTACTGGATACCCAAAATACAAAGTCTGTTTATTGTTTTGGTAAATGTTGGCCTTTGACTAACCAGTGGTTATGAATATATGCCTTTTTAATTTCACATATTCTCATAAGAGAAAATGAAGAACAAGAAAATAGAGAACAAAGTGCTGTGAAATACTAAGGAACAACACTATACCTGCTTCTTTTGGACATTTCCCATTCTCAGGGTTTTGTGAACATTTGCAATTTTAAGAACACCTTAAAAACCATGAGATTACCATGGGTTTTTTTGGTATCTTGAACAGTTTAGAGAGGTTTCCTAAACCACTATTTTTAAAAGTAAAAGTTATGTAATTACTAGATTATGTTAGCTTTTTCTCATACAAAGCAATATATTTTTTAGTATAGCTACTTTTTACTCTGTAAAGAAGTCAAGCCATGTGTACTAAGGTACATGACTAGCAGATGCCTGCAAAAATAATATATTCTTCACTGTAATATCAAAAAAGTAGAATTTTCCATATGTTGTGGCAAAGCAATCATTTCTATCATAGATTCTACTGTTGGTACATTTTTTATTGAAATACTCCCTAGGAATTTGACCTTTCTTAATGAAATAAACAAAATCCAGTAAAATTATAGAGGAATAATAGACTTAATAACAAAAATGTTCACAGAAATTAAAAATCAGAATTGTAAGTGCAATCAGAAATAGATTATAAAATCCATTTGAAACATTAGAACTGTATTTATTCACCTTAAGGGTGTATGTTTAGATGATTTTTTTACATAATATTCTTTTTTTTCTATATATTATAAAATTTTTTTGAAGTTATTATAAGAAACATTTTCACACATACTAAGAGATATTATAGCAGCCAGCTGGAATCAGTACAATTTAATTTTCATTTCCTTTTTCTGCATCTTATCTTTATGCTTTGGTGTTTTCCTTTTTTATGAATTTGTAATATTCTACCTTACAATTTAAGGACTTTTTGTTTTAATTTGTTTATAGTATTGTCACAGACCAGGCAAAATTTGCACTTGCCTAAATCTGCTGTGTCTGCTTTTCAACATACAAATAAAACATTATTTTTCAAACAACGATTTCATACAACACTAATGATCTCCAGTGACCAATTAGTTGTGAACTTGATTCTGCTAACAATTTTGCTGAAGAATGACTTGAATAGTTATTTTAATTGTAATGATGTCTACTTAATAAAAATTCAGTCACAGCAAACACAACTCAAGAGCTTAGTGATGATCACGTGGTGGTCATAAGAAATGAGGTTGTCCCACAGCCAGGCCCAAGCAAGACAGTGTGCTAATAGACACATCTCTGCCACTCTCCACTGACACCTGGTAACTCACCAGGTTTTTGAAGTCATGGAATAAATGTGCCTAATACATAATGAATAAAATAGCAGCTGACACTTAAGTCAGTGGAGGGTGAAATGGATATTCCAGGGAGAGTGGCAGAACAGCAACCATCAGGGGTCTTACAAAGGTTTGTCTCATAGACGAGCACTTGTATGGGTGGGAGAAGAATTATAGCACCAGAACAGTCCCTTCAAGAAGAAGGATGTTATTTTTACAACCATAACTTTCAAAACCAAGGATGATAGAAATCATAGCAATTAAGACTAAATCAGATATTTCAAAAGGCCAAAAAAAAGGGGTTGAATAAAGGTGCCTAGAACAGAGGAAACTGTAGCAGGGTTTCTATATATGAAAATGAAATTGTAGATTCTGAAAGTTTAAGATAAAACTGCAGAGAGAAAAAAAAACAAACCACAAGAAAAGAAAGAAACCCAAGTAGCTTCTACAGGACGCCAAGACCATTACAGACTATTCATATCTAGGCAGACAGGCCTTCCAGGTTTTCTTTAGGTTTTGAACGTTGCCATTAAGAACACATTTCTTCAGCATTTCTGGTGGTGCTACTGCAAATATCCCAGCTTTCTTTTTTTATTTTTCTACTTGGGAAGCAGATTATGTGAGCAAAGTCCAGTTTTATAACTAACAGACAAGATGTTAGTGATATTAATTTTACTTGTAACCTTTTGTTTTCAGTTATGTAACTCTGTTATTGATTTTAAACCCTACCATACAAGTTTCTCCTTTTATATAAACTGTGTGTTTTGCAAACAGATGAGATCAGCAATACGGACACCTTAGCTTTCCATAGAGAGAGAAATTTCAAGAAAGATGTGCTGTTGCTCTGAGGGATGTGTTTCATGACAAGAAAACAAAATGCTTTAGGCATAGGCACGATGATGTTAATGCTGCTGATATGATGCTAAATGCTGCTATTATGATGTGCAAGCAGCACATGTCTACAAAAGGTTACAAAGACAGATCCCCAAAATATAATATGCTCTTTGCTCATTTGAGACCCACAACAATTTTTAATAACTGAAACTCTATTATTTATTGTATTGCATTCACCTCTCTTTTAGGAACTTTTTATATCCCCCTGTCACTTTGCTCTTTCTTTCTGCAATTATCCTGTATTCTGTGTGCCTTTACATTGTCCTCCTTTATAATGAATAAAAGGTAGAAAAAATAAATCAGGTTGTAAAATAGAACAAATCAATAGAATAAATCATGTTGTAAAAGACCTGTAAGATCATTGAATCCAGCTATCTTTTATTTTTTTTCAGCTGAGGCAAAATAAATGAATGACAGGTTAACACCTGCTGCTCTCTTCTTTGGTAGGAAGTTCTGAAAATGGTTTTTCTTCCCATTCTAAGTTGTCCCATTATGATTTTCTGACAAATGGTTCATTCAATACATTAATATTTGGTGTGATAGGCAGACATGTTACAGGAGCAACACAACAGCTGATATCACTGTTGCAAATATTCTTGTCCTAGATTAGGGCAAATTTGGGAGAAAACTTCCAAAGGGGGCCTCTCCAGAAAGCAAGCCCACACGGCCCTTCCCCCATACCGGTTCAGAGCCAGTCTTGAAGGCACAGAACATAATATCCAATATAAACAGAACACATGACTGGGGATACAAACATCATAACCTCACCCTAGGACAGTTCTCCAAAGTGAAGTTCTAATGAACAGAACTATGAGGTTCATGTATTCAGCTCTCAGCTTTTTTTTTTTATTATTTTTTCATCAAAATAACAGGATTCTGTTTGCTGTTGTTGGAATTCCAGAACAAATTAATTACCCTTAAAAATATTACATTGGAATATAAACACAGCACATATGAAAGGGGTTTTGTTTCATTATTCTCAAATTAATTGTTTGCTATAACATGTATTTAACAATGATTTTTTTCTGATCCACCACTTCAAAAGCTGAGGTGGGAAGTAGACCTCCTAGACTTCATTGCAAATTTGTGAGGCCTGATAATGCAAAATATATTTGCTTTCAAGGCAGAGATATAAGGGCGTGAAAGCATTAGTCATGTAATCTACTTCCAAATTATATTGCAGGACTGACTACTATTATTATTTTTGAAATATTTTTGTCTATCAGTTCTTGAAAATTTCTAATCAAGGGAAAAATCCTTTTTTTCTTTAATGTGGAAACACCTATCCCATCACCAACCTAAACACAGATATGTGATGATCAAATTAGCTTGATAATTTTTCTTTTCCTACCTCTGGGGTCAATTGACCACTGAGATTTTAACTTTCTGAATATTTCAAGAATTCAGCAGTACTTATTAATTTTGAACTATTGGGTCTTCTGCTTTTGCCATTCACCCAGCAAGTTCTCTCATGACTGACAGACATGGCTTTTTCTTATCAACTTTAATTTATTCCCCTCCAGGTGTTTATAAACTGAATGTTTCTCAGACTGGTTTGGAACTTTTCTTGGTAGCAAAATGCAGCTTTACAGGCCTGTAATTCCCTGTGGCTTCACTTCCTTTCTAATATTGAAATTTATCTTTTCCCATCTTCACTTTTCTGGGACCCACATTTTGTCCTGTAAAACCTCTCAGAGATAATTAGTAATGGCTCCATCATTATTTCAGTTAAGCATTTATGTACTGTAGGAAGAATGTCAAAAAGCCCTGCCTGTTGTACTAACTTACACAACACTTGATAGTTCTTTATTTTTCTTGGTTACACTTTAAAAAAACCCAAAAAACCTGTGTAAGACAGTAAGAATGCATTTACATCTGCAATTGAAATGAATGCTCTAGAAAACAGTCCATTGGAAATCCAGTAACCTATTTATACTCTGCCATCTGTGTATACTATTTGATTCTAGGGTTTTTGGATAGCTCTGATAAGGTATTGATTCATGATGATATACCACTTTTTCACTTAACAGCATGATAACTAATCTTGACACTGAAAGTCCTATCAAAGATGGTTTGGTTTTGGGTCCTGTTTGTGTGTGTGTGTTTTTTTCAACCCTGCAGTGCTGCAGAAAACATTAGGTATGCAAAGCATAAGTCTTTCCATATTCTGCTTCTGTAGGGAAACGGGGGGAAAAAGAAAGATACAGACTTTGTACAGGACAGTCAGCAATTACTTAAAAATATGGAGAATATCTGTCTGCAAGCAATATTACTTGCAATTGTGAGAAACTCTCACATAAAAAGAAAGTAAAGGCTTGATACTTTCCCAGTCACTTATATTTTGAATTATGATGTGTTTATATAAGGATGGTTAAATGAATATATATTTTTTCACTTTTGTGCCTTCTTGCTTGTATGAATTTTATGGCTTCTTAATTTTTATTCATTTGGAATAAAATGTTTGAAATATTTCATTTCAGGCTTGCTTTCTGCTTTCTTTTCATTGTTCTATAATTGCTGCTATAGTATCACTAGCACAGAGAACAAACAATATGTTTTAGGTTCTTTCAGAGGATCTTTATACCAGCTTACTGATTTTTCTTTGGTGCTGAATCTGTAAGGATATGTTTCATCTTCACTGTTTTCCAGTAAATATTTCAAGGTTTCCAGCATAGCTATTAGAATGTTTTGTTCACATGAATTGCTAATGTTTATACTGTTGTCTTTCAAGGCTCTTCAAAGCAGCCCAAAGTGGCCTTGGGGTGTATTACAATGAAGTAATGGTAAGACTGAGAAAGAATTGTATGCAGGGGGAATAATAAAGGAACATCATAACTTTGACCAAATCCCTTTAGGGCATCATGCCTTAATTCATAAGTATTGAGCAAACACAGATGCAGCAAAGCAGATTGTTAGAGACAAGAAAATTTGGAAATTGAAGTTCACAAAGCTTTGCATATATGGATGACAGGCTATAAAAGCAAAGCAAATTTAATGTCTCATTGCAACAGCATCTTTCTACCTTGCTGAGAAGCAGAACAGACTGTAATAAAGGAAGAAAGGTCGCAGAGAGAGCAGCCCTGTACTGACTCTAATGCGAAGAACAAGAACCTTTGCCAGAATTCAAGCCTATGACTCTCTGTGCTCCTCACACACTAGATGATCTGCAAGGAGCACAATAAATAACCGATGAGGAAAGGTTAATAACAGGTTTCAAAACCCCATCAAATCAAAAATTGGGCATAGAAGACCTGAAAAACAGAGAGAAAGCCAAGCATATTTAGAAACTGGCACAATAGTAGTGCATTATTGAAGATGATTCAGGCAAGAAAATATTAATTATATTGCTATCTGAAATATGTGTGTTCACTTTAGGGTTATTTTATCATTCAAATAACTGTGTGCATACAGAAACAAACCATGTCTGTAGACATATGTAGTCAAAGAAGAGGATGATTCCTTGATATTAATGTTTTAATATATGCTAGGTAACATAATGTTCCTTGATCACATAATTAAAGACAATTTAGAAGAGGCACATGGAAAAGGGCAAAATACAACAAGCTGATAGAACCTTAAATGAAGAGAAAATTCTGTGCTGGCAGAAGTTGGCACTACACCTGGTGCATCAAAGAAGCTGAATCAATCTCTAGAGTACCTCAACTTCAGTAACCCAATTTTAATTCTACTGAACAGTCTATCTAGTTTAACAGCCTCCTACATATTTTATTCATAAATGAAAAATATAAGAAACATGGAATAAACAGAGCAAACTATGTCAGTACAGTCAAAATATTACAGAAATATCCAGAAAAAAATTGAAAAGTAACATATTGTCAATTTTAATACAATCAATATTGTATTAAACACAAATATCTACCACTTATAACATCACAGTGCCTTAATCTTAGATGACATTTGCTGTTCTTAATTTCATGGTAGAGGGCATTGACACTTTTGACACTTACTGAAACATCATATTCAGTTTTAGGAAACCGAATAAAAAGTTCTTTCTGGAAAGACATATTTTTTTTACATTTTCCATTACGACAAAAAAAATGGAGAACATGTTCTGTTGATAAATTCTGAATCATGAAGAATTATGCCTTTTCCTTCCTTGAAGTAAAACAAGTCTTCTTCTCTGTCTTCTCAGGCCTCTGAGCAGCTCTTAAGCATAAAGTCGGTATGGTTGAACTGGTATTTGCTCTCGTTTGCACCTTAATTTGGTCAGAGGATTTTAACATTGAATCTTAACACAAGGTATATAAAAGGCTTGATGCATATCACCTTCTGTGGGATGAACTCAACCATAATCCCCAAGAGATCACACGAGGATCAAAACAGGACCTCAAAAGGATCAGAGTGCAACAGCCACGCTTTCTATTATTTTTTTCCATTTGGAAGGTAGTTTTCAATATACTAATTTTCACCCCTTATTTCCAATTTTTGCTTCCTGCTTTGCAAGGTAAAACAATTTCCTGGTGATACAATATTTTATTTCATTCAGAATGCAATCGCTCTCTCTTTTACCAGTTTCAGTCAAATTTTTTTCAGCTGATTGGGATGTTTGACCAGTCTTCATTTATTTTCCACAGAAAAACAAAATATGTAGTTCTGCAAGGCACAATTACTGTTGTATTATCCTCTACTTGTGCATATTATTTCACAGGAAAGTATCCAAATTATTACTGCATATTGTATCAGCACTGTAACTCTATCACCATTTTATTTTATGTTTATTTTATAATAACTAAAGAGAGAACACCAACTGAAATATTTTTCCATAACTCTTTTTACCAGGGGCCCCAAAATGCCAATTTTTTGTTGATGAGAAAAATTGAGATATTATGTAAGCAAAATAAATTCCAAAAAACTGGACTAGCTGTTGCATTTCAGAAGAGATTTTTTAATCACTTTTTAGTGTCCTTGGAACTCATCAGCAGAATGTTCTGCATTTGGCAGAGCAGCCAGTGACATGTTGTACATCAACATGGTATATATTGAGAAAACCACAACATTTTTCATTTTCTTGCCACATAAAAAGACCAAACCCACATATGAACACTGTGTGTGGCTCTGGTGTTTTTGGAAGAGTCTACTGGCATTAGAGAAGAAAATCAAAGGCATGGGGCAGCTGCTGTACAAGACTAATATGGTTGGTGGTCCTTTGTTTGAAGAAGAAATGATGACCAATATTTATAAAATCGTGATGACAAGAGGCTTTTTATGCACAGTTGGTGCTTGCAGACAAGATCAAGAGTGTTCTTGATAAAAGTAGCAGGGGGTCAGATGAAAAGAGATAAAATAAAATATTTCTTCACCAGAGCAGGTGGTAGAATTTTTAGACACAAAGACACATGCACACAGCCGGTTAACATATGAAATAAATTATTGGACAAGAGACTTACAAAAAGGATTAGTGTGACAGTCCCTCAGATATCCCTAACACAACAGTTGTCAATGCTGACAGAGCATAGGGCAAGAGAATCCCAGCATTTCTTCTGGACACAGAATACAGCGCTAGATGGATGAGTGGTCTGCCTAAGAGACCAAGAAATAAACCAGCAATGAAAACATTTTGTGCAAGTTGTAGCAATGCCATTGAATTAATGAAAAAATTTTAGATTTCCTTCAATGAGCTACAGAAGATAAATAAAGATAAATGGGAAGACAGAAGATAAATGGGAAGACAGAGTCCCAGCCTGATTTTCTATACCACCCAAGTTTTTTCATGACCAGAGAAATCCAGGAACTAATTGTAATCTGGAGAGTTATTTGTGTCTGGAGGAAACACCATTGAGAGGAATATGTCTTAAATTCTAGACAAAACTAGACTCTTTCATACCATCTTGAATGTAGTATTTATATCAATGACCCCTCTACTAAAAATAGGTTTTGAAAGAATAATTCCATGTTGGAAGTGCAGAACTTTAAAAGTATATCTAAAAGCAGAATATTCATTTTCCTTCAGGGTAATGGTTATAGTACTTATCTGGAAAGCTGGAGAAGCTTATCCAGATTCTTTTACAGCCTTAGGGAAGAGCTTTAGAAGATACTTTATGTAGGCATACATTCTTTCTAAGAATTTTTTTAAGATGATAGCACAGTTTGTAAGTGGCAAAGTGTTTGTAGAAGGGGTGATACAAGGGTGGCCTCTGTGAGAGGCTACGATATATTGTATTCTTTCTACAGACAAGTTTGGAACCACTCCTGAGGACAGCAAGAACATCCAGTTTATCTTGCAAAAGCAGAAGGATGTGATCAGTGTAATGATATTATGATTTCCTTTTGCACATGAGGTAGTGGTTGGTTGTTTTAAATGTCAGCTAGGATCTGAACAAAGAGTAAACAGCAGAAGGATTCTGGAAGAACATATTCATAAATGCAAAAATAAACCCAACACCTTTCTGTCTCCAAGGCGACTTAATTGTTTGGAACCAACAAAATTCCATGGGCATGGAATTCCACAGATGTACTAAAAAGTACATTTTGTTTCAGAGCAGACTGAAAAATTGTCTTGGATAACTTATAGTCCCTTTTAGCAAATAATTTGTATTACTTGCATATAAAGTTATATACATGCATATGCAAATTCTCATATTAACACCTTAAAATAAAAAGTTCTTTATGATCTTTTGATCAACAAGTGAGTTGGTCACATTTTTCCTTGGACAAAGAAAATCATGTATAAAACAAAAGTAGATTTCTAAACAAACTGAAGGATTACAGGGAATATGAAATGCCATTACCATTTGAAATTTAGACAAGTATTTGTCAGTACCAACTGATCCTATAGGTGAAGAGAATAGTCCTATACATCTCTGTAACAAGGTAGACAATCTGGTTAATAATCTCTTTGTTCTTTTCTATTGTGATGGCTTTTTACAAAAGACTGCTATGAATCTTTTAAACTTACTTGTAAGATAAGTACAAAAACTTCACATAGCTTCAAATAGAAAGGAAACAAAAAACAAGCAAACAAATAAACAAACAAAAAATGAAACAAACCACCAGTGGTTGTAATATGTTTGTGCAAAGACTAGTTTGTCTTCATTTAGTGAAAACCCTTTTATTCACAAAAATATGCTGACACTACACCATGTCTCCCAGTTCCACAGAAACCATTTATCAGTATAAGACCATTTATAAATCAATTAACTTAAATTTCAACATCATTCAGCTGGTTTAGTTGAATCAGGTGAAAAAGTACTGCATTATATTTTTTGTAAATGAGGATGATATATCTCCATAAAATGTAGAGATGATTTTACCTTACTGTAAAACATCTAAAGATCACAAAGCATTGACTACTCTATCAGAGCAGTGATTAAGTGCACCTTTATGTTTAAGGGGATTCTACCTTCTACTGACTTCATTGCTATCAAGGCTTATTCAGAATTAGTTTTAGGATATTCACTTAGTCACTCTTAAATGCATATATTCAGAATGCTATGGTTGGGAATTAAACTTCTGAAAATTAAAATTAATTGCTACTATTAAGAAACTTTACTGGAAAAATATTGAGAGAGAGGTTTTGTACAAACTTGGACTCCACAGACTGGGAAACTTTACCTCACAGATTTTTATTATTACACATATGTTGCTTTATGGTATCAGAAAAGATACTATAATGGATTTGTGATATTTCATCAAGTTAGACACCTACTGCTGAGGCAAATATTCCTAATATTCTGGAGCCACTAGTGAGAAATATAAGACAGCCAAATATTTGGCAAACTGGAGGTTATAAATCTGTTTTTTATTTTTCACGAAATGGTCTTGTCAGAGTATGTGTATTGTGCATTTGGTTGCTGAAATTGAAGAGAACTTTAACTGAGATTCAAGTTCAACTCTTGAATTAAAATATTAATTTGAAATTTCATCAAGTAAATCAATAAGAAAGACTAAGGTATTTTGTCTTATTGAATCTGCTTCAGTAAATGAAAAGTTTCACATTAGTGTGAAAAGAAAGTGCCAGAGAAAGTAGTGAAAATGAGCTGATCATGGAGCTGCAAATTCCACTGTTTAAGCAGGCTTATCAGGTACAAAATAATGCAGCCATTTGCCTAACACGTTCATATATCCAGATCAGAGCACTTGAGCTACTACTGCAACTCTGATTAAATTTACATTTCGATAGATTATGCCACCAAATGGCTCAAGACCACAAAGTATTTCTGCAACACATTCAAACTCGCTACTATTTCTGGTTCACAGGTTTCAGATTATGTGTTTATACTACACGTGTGTAGTGGGTCTAATCCTGGCCAAATTGCCAGTGGACCCACTAGAATTATTGACTCATTTTCTGCTGTGAGATAAGGATTAGGAGGAGAGGAAAGTGGGTTCAGACTTTAAAAGGTATAAAGAAAACTTTATTAACTGAATTCAAAGAAAAATAATAAAAATCAGAATAAACATTCAGAACACTTGATCTCCCCCAGACCCTCTTTTCTTTCCTACTGACAACACAGAGACAAAACTTGGGACTTTCAGACAGTTTACCAACTCTAAAATAGTCTTTCTTCAGTTCTCTCAGAGAAAGGAATTTCTCTTGCCTTGCCATGGAGACTTCTTCACAAGAAACAGTTCTCTCATGGCTATAACTTTGACAAATAGCTACCTCCTGGAAATCTGTAATCATGAAATCCCTCCCATGTTTTGGTATGTTTTTTCCCATAACTACTACCATGGGTCATTTCAGTTTATTGGGGTACAATTTTAAGGATGAGCTCTTCTAATATAGAAACAAAACAGCTCATGTAGAAATAGAAAAAAAATTAGAAAAAAAGCCCAGAGACTTTTTTATTTCCAACTATATTTCTTAAACCATTTCCTCAGTCTCAGTTCATCATTCATGGAAAAGAAATCTCTTCTATTTTTTAATTATTATTTTTTTAATAAGAAGAAAATTGTTTCTGTTATTTCTCTGGAAGGAAGTTGTCACTGGCATTAAGACTTTCTTCTCACTTCAGTAGAAGGACTCAAATGTGGACTACATAGGATTCATTGGGATTTTGCATTATTTCTTCCAGCTCTCATATTGCTTTCAGAAAATGCTATTTCTATAATTTAAGTCTGATAGTTTAAATAGACAGTTTCTCTCTGGGTTCCCATACATCATATGTGAAATATACAGGAAAGACATGGATCCTCTTCCAAGCATACATTTTCACCATTGATTTTAACTCTAATCAAATATTTAATTTTCCCAGCAGATACAGGTTTTGTGACAATTAATCTTATTTTCTCTTAGCAGTTTAGGATGCCAGGAAGGTTTAAAATTATGTTTCATATTATACTTCTGTTTTGTCTTACTTCTGACATATTTATTCTGTTTGGTTATTCCTTCACACTGAACAGAAACTGGTTCAGCTGTGTGGCATTAATATGTCATTATCTTTTATTTGTGGAAGTTGAACTATTTAATCTATACATACGTGTACACGTGTGTTTAGCATATGAACACATAATTGTTAAAGCTAATAAATTCCATGTCATTTCAAAATAAGAAAATTTGGTATAACAACAAGAGCACAATAAATTTTAAATAGAACTACTCTGTTTCAGAAGTACTATAGAAATATTAAACTTGAGAACCTTACCAAATGACCTGTCAGGAATCCCTGGTCTCTTAGTTCAAGATTCAGTGAGTCTTCCTTCTCCCTCTAACACTGTTTAATTCATATATAGTTTTAAAACAAGAAGCTGGTTACCACAGTGTTTCATACTAATGACAAACTTATTTGTAATATGAAAATTAGATGCACAGAAAATACATATATATATATATATTGGTTAGCATGCAATGATCGCTGAAAAAATATAACATCTATTGTAAAAAAGCCCTTCACACAAACAACAAAAAAACAGCTTAATTATGACATTTGGATGCCCAAACTTGTAAAGTAGTGCTATAAGTTTTCTGTAGTCATATCACCCTCAGTTTTATTCCTCACAGAGCCATCAGTAAGTATTTTAGAAAAAGGACCTGCTTTAGGAGGGAATGTTCAAATATGTTGTACAACACCTCTCTAAAAGCTGGTGGGGGTTAACAAACTCATATGCACCTTTCAGTTACTGCTGAGTTTTCCTTCTGTTTCTAGTTGAGGGAGGAAGAAGAAGACTCTTACTCCTTATCCAAGTAATCATCAGTGACACAGACAAGTAAAACAATGGAGAATTGCAGCAGAAATACTCAGGTGATTCATTCAGAAGCTTTCCTCAACAGTCTGTGTGCTAATGATGAATATTTCATATGACCTAGGAGACAGCTAAAATGTTCATCTTAGCGCTTGCTGAAAGAATAGCTCTGGAGGAGTACTCAGCACATTTTCCTCATCCCTTTATTGAGATAGATTTCTGTCCACTGTCCAACTCAATGGCCCTAGTTTCTTACAATGGTATTACTCCACCTTTTATTAACCTTTATATATTCCTAACGTCTCCAGTCACATGAAGTGTATCAGTTCCTGAACAACATAACTTGCCCTTCAAAAGTGTTACAGCTTCAGTTTTGGGTAGCAGAGATAAGATTTCATTAATATCTACAAAATTGCTCCCCATATTTACTAACAAAAATTTGAATTCAGATTTTCAGGTATGTTTTAAAAGAAGGCATGGATCAAGCACAAATAGTTTGCCTTGTGAGCAAAAGAAAACCAGGTGTGAGAAAGTTGCCCAAATCTGTGTCTGCTCCTATTGAAAACTGAAGCAAGTTGGTGACAACTCAAATGATCAATACTAACATTCCCATAACAATATGAGGAAGGATGAAACAAAAATCCCCTGTTGATGGAGCAAAGGGTATTGTGAAGACTGTAGAGCCATTCCAATACTAAAAGGATCCAGGAATGAACAGCTGAAATAATCATCTCTGGAACTCAGGCACAGAGACCGTGCCCAGGCTGTGCCAAAAACATCGCACAGTTTGCAGTTACAAAGTTACATAGTACAGTAAAAAAACAACAAACCAAAATCAAACACAACCAGGCAGAAATTTCAGACCAGTGCTACTACCATTATATGACAAGTTCAACAGTGCTGTCACTGGAAGTTGAAACAAAAAAGCCCCAAATTCTGTAAGAGAAATAAAAAGTTCAACAGCCTTCACTACAACACTGGCATAAATCCTGTGGCAGGAAAACTGCTCATCACAGATGACTTCAATGTTCTGCTTTGGCAGCTGACATCTGGTACACAGCAATTGATCACAACAAAGCTGGCAAGATAAACAACAGTGAACTTATGTTGTTCAATAATTTGCTGGATTATAAGAATGGGCTTGTACTCATCACCAGTCTGACAAGTCATGTTGGGAACATCAATATTTATAAGCAGGTGGATTTCACTGTGAGTGACTTTGTGTCTCAGATCAAGACATGGCACCATATAGTAAAACCTACAGTATAATTACCTCAAATTCTAGTCTTGACATGACTGTCAACATGCATTGTTGCTGTGACAAAAATCTTGCCAAATTTAATTTGCATAACTATGGAGAATGGGAAAACATTTTTACATGGTGAACCCATGTTGGATTTTTGCTTTCTTTTGTTTCTGTTTTGTTGATTTATTTTTTTTTTACTAGCATACATCTCCACAGAGCAGAACATGTTGTTTGTAAAGATGCATGACATACTTTCCCAGAGAGATCAAACTGACTGGAAAAAAGGAAGTGTAATGGATTTACAGTGATGAATTCTGAAGCTGCACAGTGTTGACTTCACAAGCAACTATTTTCAAGAAAACATACAAAATTGATATAAAATCTAACAATGTCAATGTAATAATCACACACCCCCTGCATAAAAAGAAACAATGTCATCACTAATGCTATCACTAATGACATGTCATAAACCTAGCAACTGCAGAAGTATATGATGGAAATCATAGTTGATCCTTCCAAAAAAAAAAAAAAAAAAATCCAATGTATTTTTTTACCCTAGGTAATAGGGAGTATTTTACCCAAGGTGTTTTGGGGAGTAATGTCTCTCCCTCACCTGTCAAGCTCACTGCCCTATAAACCATTTTATTCATATGGGTCAATAATATTTTATATATATATATACATACATATATATACAATTGAGCCATACAAGTATATATATGTGTGTGTGTGTGTGTGTGTGTGTGTATATGTGTCTCATGTTGCTTTATATACTGTTACAGGATTTGCTATCTCTGAAAACTTCAGTATCTGGGTCAGCTCATTCTCAGCAATCCAACCAGTTTGCTCATCAAAGCCTGTTTTGTCATGCTATAAAAATATGATCTACAAAAATCCTGGTTCACTATGTGAAAGAAGAGTGCTTCAAAATAAAATATTTTCATGGGAGGTTTAGTTTAAATCAATTCAGTTGTTTTCTCAGTTTCAGCATAGTCAGCTAAGTTTATTAAATTTATATCATTATTATCACAGATTTACTAATAAGGAAAGTGTTAAAAAATATTATTCTATTACCTAAAGAAATAATATACATACAAGGCCATTTAAGGGATCTCAAAATCTAAATTATTTTCCATAAAAATATATTTTTATGTTATATATATAATATTGTCTATATATATAATATATAGAATATATCTGTTCTATATATATAATATTGTATATATTCAATATATCTGAAAGAGCTGAAGAAATAAAAAGATTTTCAGGTAAAATTTGTTTATCAGTCGTTACTTGAAACCAATATTAGGATTGCCATGTCCTCTTTTACAATTGCATTTTCTTAATTTTGGAGAAAATACAATACAGTATCAGTTATAAGGTAGTAAATTAGAATATTTCAAACATTTATTATGTTTTAGCCTTTTATACTATCGCCAGAACTTATCTTTGAAAGAAAAATATTACTAAGGATTTAAGAATGAAATGACAATGTGTTAAGTAACAGATTTAAACATAGAGAAGTAGTCTCAATTTCTTGTTTAGAAGTGAATGCCATGACTACCTGGTTAGAAAAACCTAAACTTTTGTGGTCTGTTAGACCAGCCTTTATTCAGATTCATAACCCTTATGGAAGAAACCCCTTGTATAGAGTCACCAATAAGACCTTTTGCAAGCCTGTAGTTAACACTAAAACATCATTTTCTTGATATTCATTACTCATGTGCACCTGCATTTTTCATCAGGCAAACGATTCCAAGAATTAATCTAGAGCTGTCATGCAAGTAAAAAGATTGGGTCAAATATGTTCTGTTTTTACTGTAGTATTTTTGAAAAGACATTATCATGTCGAAGTTATTGGCACTTGCTCAAAAATTAAGTTTTTTTAAAAAAGTTAATTTTCTCTGTGTGTAAGATAAGAGCTTAAGCTAGTACTTGGTCTACAGAAGAGAGGGAAAATTTTGAAGAGAAGTTTGAAATTACCTCAAGATAGGATTTTCCGCTTGAAACACATAAGAAAGTGGGGAAAAAAAAGCTGGGAACCCCAGTTTGTTCACCAGGTGACCTTGACTGCAATTTTTTTCCCAGTTTCTGAAATCTGTAAGTCAAAGTCTGTATTCCAGCCATATTCTCATTTAAATTAACAGATGGAATAAGAAACAACTCCTCAGCTTCCAAAAGGTGGATCATACCTACAGATATTTTCTACTCAGTTCACTGCAGGACATTCAAAATCTACTTGAAATGGTCAGGAATGATAGAATAGTTTTTACAAGATTTCAGTGTAGTCTTTAATTATCCTTTTAGTCTGAGGAAGAAACTGAGTGCTTAACAGTACTTTAGAAACACTGCTTCCAGTAGACCCCTTATTGCTAAGGTGTCTTGAGTGATATACTCACAGTAAAACTGTAATCAAATCACATAACAGTTGGGACAATAAATTACTGTCAGAAAAGTTGGTAACACTGTATGTCACAATCCTCCTGTATGATTTCTTGGTGCATGTTATCTGCAAATGCAAGGAAGTTGAGACAAATTATTTTTAAACTATCAATCAAAGTGAGGATTGGAAAACAGTTTAATAAAAAACCTGTACCAGTCTCCAAGGTTTATCATCCGAACACTCTTACTGTTGAATAAAAAATGAATATTATTTATTTTGCCAATCTTACAAAAATTAATTCTGTTTGAAAACCATATGAGATTTATTGAGCTTGCAAAAATATTCCTCTAAATGTAAAGAGGAATTCAGTAACACTGTCCTAATTGCTGCCAGGTTAACAAAGCAACAACAGATACAAAAATGAACAAGGTTTCATACAATTTATGGGTGTCTGAATTCTGCCCTACTGGTCTATATTAGACCACTACTTTAAATGAATAGAGCTGGGTGAATCAATCAGCTAATCATAAAATATGCCACACATTTCTGGTTTCCTTCCTCTCATGGAGCAGATAGAATCACAAGTCAGACTTGCTCAGTTCTCTTTCCAGCACTACAAATTGTTAACCCAATATTCATTAAAAAGACCTCTTAGGGGCCCTCTTATGTTAAAGTTGTGTATAGGGTACTGGAGTTTTCTCTACAGAATTTGTCGCTCTGAGCATTCATTTAGTCATTCAAGTCTTGACAAAATGTGATGAAAGACTTAAGTCTTGCTCTCCAGCACAGCCAGCATTAGTTGGCTGAAAGTGGAGTGTTCACACATTTTCAGGACAAACTGCAAGATATTGTAGAGGAGATGTGAACCGATATGTCAGCCTTCATAAATCTGTGATTCCTTCTGCACCTGCAGATCCTGTGCTCAGAGTTCCACCACAGCTCTGGCTGAGGTGCACATACACAGCTTTAAACAGATAAGTCCTACTGAGAGCTAGCTATTTCCTGAGATTATTTTCACTGTATTTTGTCTTCTAAATAGGCACAAAAAGAGATGCTGTCATTTTGTCTCATTCAATTATCACAGAAGTAAACTGACTCATTCATAAAATAGAGCCCATGCTGTCTTGGTCAGTGAGTATTTAAAGTCTTGGAATATACCTTGCCAGAGAATTTCCTAACTGGCAGGTTAGAACCAGTGTACAGCCTTTATGTCCAACCTGGCTCATTGTATCACCAAGGACATAAAATTCCTGCTGCTGGAAAAAGAGTATGGAAAAGATAGTGCAGGACACATAGCAGGGGAAGAAAAGGGGTCTTAAATTAAAAATTTTTATCTTGAGGCAGTTTAATGTGAACTACCCACAAACTGGGCAATGTTCTAGCCTCCAGATTTATAAACAGTCAAATAGTGGACATGATCTCCTTCTTCTCCTAAGCAGGAATTTTATAGAGTGTAAATTATCACATCTGATAAAGCTTATTACTGACATTAACATTTAGAATGCTTAGGTCCAGTCTATGGATTGGACAAAGATTCAGACCTAAGATGGCTAAACCTCCAAATATGGTAGAAATGCCAACATGACTTTCCTGAGAAATTGTGTGCAAACCTTTGCCAGTTCATGGCATTTCCTTCCTTGCACAACTTCATATCTCCATGGTTAAATTAGGTAATTAGGACTGCTGAATTTTAGGATCTTTTCCAGGAACTAGGCATCAAAAATGCCAACAACAATTTAACTTCTATGTGTTAACAAGTCTCTCTGGAGTGCACAGTTAATAATCAGTTCACATTGGCTTTATTTAAAGAATCCAAGCTTTCCCATTGGCAGAAGAAAAAAAGAAAAAAACCACAAAACATAGACTATAGAAATAGTTTTCAGATTCTTTCAGATGTGCCTATCATATATCAAAAAATCAGGGACTTTAGTATTTATACTAGGAATTGGATGTGACTTTTTTTATCATACCAATCTCAATAATTTTGTTGTTTGGAGTGCTACAAATAAACATAGAATCTGATTTCACTCAGCTTTTATACTCTACACCACAATATACAGATGACTTTTGCTGTGAGTTTACCTCACAGCCTATCAAACGCAGGTGACAACATACATTAAGGTTAATTGTTCAAAGGGAAAAAAAAAACAAAGGAAACCAAGAGCATGAAGGGCAGAAGAAAATAAGCTTCTTTAAAACAATGTGTTTACCTTTCCTGTAGGAACAAACTTCTTTGAAAATATTCCTCCCTTTCTAACACTTCTGGGTCAAAAGCATGAAGAACAAGGCAGAATGCCAGGAGTGTCAGAGCACTGAAAATAACATGCCAATGATATCAAAGAAGGATGAATAATAATGCAAGAAAAGTGAAAGGTCATACACTTTGTCACAAGGATAAGTGAAGAATTTTAATACTTTATATCAAGACAAGCAGGGGTATCCAATCAAAATCAAATTAGAATGAAAAAGTGCACAGTCCACTTGTGTTGCTGAAATTTAGCAGAAAACTTGAAAGAATGTTGTGAGAGTTTATTTGTCACAAAAAATGTGGACATATTCATGTATAGTGAAAACCCAACATTCAGAATTTTGCATTTAGAAAAATCACCCACTCAAAAAAAAAAAAGTACTAGAAAATATATTTCTCCTAAAAATTCCCTTGAAGTTAGAGACAAAGCTCAAATTTGTGAGTCTGCTATAAGGAAAGAAACAGTACTGACTTCAGTGTACTGAACTTATACTTCAGGGAAAGTAGATTCCTTAACCGTACTTGAGAGAAAATTAAGAATATGAAAACATCAAACTAATTTTCACTAAATTAAAAAGTGGCAAGTTTGGCAATAAATGTATATATTCAGAATGCCTTATCTTTTAAAACAAGTAAAAAAAAATATCAGGAGCTAAATGCCTTTAATTTGTTTAGTGCCACCCCAGCAAAATATATCAATTTGGAATCTCTTTTAGTATATAACTAATTTAGTGCAGTAGCTAATTTAGCTGGGAAAAAGAAAATTAAAATATCACCACAGGCCTCTGTTTTTGTATAACCAAAATTCAGAAGTATGCAAAGCATAAGTAAAATAAACCAAAATCAAATTATTAAGATTTCTTTTTTTCTGGTAATATCTGGTTAAACAATCTTGAGTGTAGGTACAATTTCAGTTCAAAGCAGTGTCAAAAGTGTATATATACACAGCTGTCCATCTAATAGAAACTTAGAAAGTCTGTTAGCTCAAGAGCAATTTCTAAACTTGGCAGAGTTAGAGAATCAGGCATGCTTTCACACTGCATTCACCAGAAGAGCAGAAAGGGGGCTGCTTTTCTGGAAGCTCACCATGTAAAACCATGACCTGAAAAGTCTGTATCCATAACATCATATTATAAGCTAATTTCCTAAACATCTAAGAAATCTTCCGTAAAATAATGAAATTCAAAATTTAAAGTCAAAATAATATTTTGAATACAAAGTTAAAAAGCCACTTGAATATTCAAAGACAGATTTTGGAATTAATAGGAAAACAGAATAATAACTATTTGCCTACTAACAACATAAAGTATTCATTTGTGTAATAGAGTCATGAATTTCAAAATTAATTCACTTGTTTCTACAAAAGATAATGAAGAATTTAATGGAACATGCCTTTTCAGTTTTAATAATTTTTAATTTTGGAATACTAAAGATATCAGAGAAAGCACTCTTGTTCTAGTAATATTGTACTATTAGATGTAACATACAGAAAGACTAAAATTAATTGACTAAGAATATGGTACAGCAAAAGAAACAGCTGAAAAATACTCCCAGCCCCTTTTGCCAAAACGCATTTCCAGCTTTTCAGCAAATACAGAATAACAGCTAATTACAATGAAGACAGCTAAATGTGACACTTCTCAAGCTGTAGCATTTCTAGCATCTGCCTAAAAGCAAGTGAGAAACACAGCATTTCTTTTCCTACTTGTTTCTTCTGTTTCTGTATATGAAAGGGCCCAAGGTCACTGCAGTTTCTGACCACAGCCAAGATCTTTAGCCCAATCCCTTGAGTGTTTTCTGAAGCCTTCATAATTTTTGCAGTGTCAGTGATGGGCTGAGATTTAAATTATGATGTCTGTACACATGTACATACTGCCAACATGAGCCAGGCATTTCTCCAAGGTGAGGGCTACTCCTACCTTTTGACTTGCCCTGATGCATGCAGGGTAATGGGACACCATGAAGGGACTGCAAAACTTTTGCAAGAAAAACCCTAGTACAAAAGATATTTTACCCCCGCTCATCTCACTCTCAGGGGCTCATCCAGCTGCAGAGCAGCTTTCTCTTTAGCCACTTCTTCAGGCAGGAATAGTTCTGTGGCTGTTGTCAGAACTATTCTGTAAGTTCTCTGTGATCTCAAACTGAGCTCCCTGTACCAAAACTGTGGGGTTCCTTGAGGTGCTGAGGCAGCTCTGCAGGACTCCAGTGTGTGCCAGTCCCTGGATCCAGGCAAACCCATGAAAGAGGTGACTGAGCCCACTGCTTCTGGGCCAGGAGAGACATGGTGCGGAGCAGCAGCAGAAGTCACTGATCAGGCCTTGGGGCTGTGTCCATCTTCCAGCGATTACACCTGGAGCAGGAATATCTACCTGTCTTATGGGTCTCTCCACAAAGGCACAGTGAGGTGGAAGCATGTGGGTGATGCTTTTGACCTTTCTCAGCTGGCACCCCATAGACCCCACCTCTCTCATGCACATTTTTATGCACACATTGGCAGGAACCACCCCAGGTGCTGCAACCTCTCCACAGGGTTGGAAATCTCTGCCTGTGTCTACCCCCCTCAGCACACCAGCCATAAGGCAGTGCCTGTGTCTTCATCTAAACTGGGAACAGCCTGTCCTTGGCACACCTCTGAAGGCTCACTTCACTCAGTATAATGAATTCTCCCTGTGTCACACTATTGATCCCAGCCTGCTTTATATGTGCTGCTCTAACTCAAGACAGTGCTGTTGATCATCAAGATGTTATGTGAAATAAGCACCCAGGCAAAGCTGACCGTGTGAGAGCAGCTAAGCCTATTATTTTAAGCCATGATCATGGAAAGAGGTCCAGGGCATCAGGGGTGCTGTTATCCTTGCTCACTTACACAAGTCCTTCACCTGTAGCCAGTGACAGTCAGACACTGAGGCCCCTCATGGAGAAAGCTGAACAGTGAGCAGCATCATTCCCTGAGAGTGGGATGGTCTGGGCAAAGGGCATGTTCAGCCCTTTTTGTACCAACCATACCTGCCTCAGAAAACCTGAAGTCACTAAGGTGGCCCTCCAACAGAGAGCACATTATTCATGATGAAAAAATGTATTTGACAATATGAAACAGGACCACCCAGGAAACCTCCTCAAAACCATCTTAAGGACACCTCCATTTTAATAATCTTTCCTGTTCCTCCTTCCTTTCAGCTATTATCCTCAAGAATTTGAAGTGTCCTTGCTAAGAAAAGAAAGGAATATATTTCAGAGGCAGTACTTTTTCTCCAGTTGCTACACTGTAGTCCAGTCTTCTTATAAGATGGACTATGCAGAAAGGAGGAAAGAGAATAAAAAAAGTGGAAGATAAAAAGAAATGTGACTTTCTCAGTTACAGCCCTTTTCCTGGAAAGTCACGGTTGCAGCTGACAGCACAGACTATTAGCTATACCAGGAGCTTTTCCTCCTAGTCCTGGTCAAATATTTTGTTTTCCTCCCAGTTTCAGCCTTTGAAACAAAGTTCTAAATTAGTAATACCAATATATCAGTGTGTGCTGATGTTGCTTTTCTACGTACAGTTGTTACATCAAATTCTTGTAAGCAGCAAATATGTGTGTGTCTTGGAAAGTAAGGAAATAAAGTATATCATGATGGAAGCAGGCTACCCGCAGAAAGAAAGTTATTTTTCATAAATTTAGCAAGAATTTTTTTATTCCCTTTTTCCTCCCTTTCAGTTTTCATTTCCTTCTTTTCTCTCTGTCTTTCTAGGGAACAAAGAGTACAAGACTAAAGAGACAAAAAGGGTATTAAAAACTCTTTGAGGATCTGATAAAAAAGCTTGAGCATACCTAATAAGGAACTATTCAATAGAGTTATTTTGTTCTTAATTCCACTGCAACTATCACTTTTGTAATCAAAGACTTAGATGTTTTAATTAACCTTGATTTCATCCTTCAGTGTATTCAGTGTTTATCCTATATTTAGGTTAATATAAAAAATTAATACTTCTATGGAAGGAAAATCCTAATGAAGTAAAGCCCACATCAAATTCCTTGGGCCTTTAACACCAAATATTATTTTGAAACTTTCAAACTGGCTTTTCATCTATATGAATGACTTCTCCTTCCACCCAAACCCAAAAGCAAGTATTTCTACTCTTCCCCCTACTCCATTCTAGCCTCTGTCCCGGGGGGGACACATTGTTCACTGCTGTGTTCCCTCTAATCAGAATTATGCAGTGAAGGACTACCTGAAATTTCTAACAAACCCGGACTGTTAATCAGAGCAACATGGTTTCCCACTTTTTTTTTCCTACTTGCATTTAAGGAGGCATCTACAGAGACTGAAATCATGCTAATTTGATGAGGTTTGGTATGTTAGACTACTGAAGAAATGCACATGCTTATGTAGAAACAAATGCATAATTCTTCCTTTGTTTGAGGGTGCTGCTCTCAAGAGCTTGGCTCTTGTTGTGGCACCCTTGTTCACAGCAGAAGTAAAATTAATTAGGGAAAATTTAGGAAGATACTTATTTTCAGGCCTTTTCTGGGTAGAAAATGTGGAAAGGGAAAAATCTCCTGTTTAATTTAAAGGAGTGCCTTCAGAGTTTCAGTTTCAGAGTGCCTTCCTAAACCTAAGTAATGTAAATCTGATGTGTGATCAAAAACATCTTCTTTTGGAAAACATGACTTTACTCAGCTCTGATGAAACAAGATACATGCCAGTGGGAGATTATTCCATTGAGGGGCTATGTTGAGCAGCTGTGAGAAATTATTCAATTGAGGGGCTATGTTCAGCAGCAGTGTTGGAGATGACCTCTGGCAATGTTAGAAAAAAACATACATCTGTCTTTTATTTTTTGAGGTATAAAATAGAGGGAGAATGCTAAGATCATTAAAAAGAGAAGAACTTCTTGTATATGTCCTTTATTCAACTTGGGACTCTTGAAAGTCAGTCACTAAAAGTGTTTATGAAACTCTTCAACTAGTTTAAATGTAAGAAATGGTTTTTCAATGTACTCTTGCCCTTTGTTGCCTTAATCTTTCTTCTAATACAAAATTTATCAGATTTGGGATTTTGTTGATCTCTGCAAAATATTATCTGTATCATTTATATTTCTCTAGTAAGCTCATGCCTATATTCTGGGTGTTTATTTTCAGATCTATAGTGAGCTTTACAAGGCATATATCTTTTTCATTGTTCCTGCTCACTGTAAAAAAATCCTTTTTCTTTTTTTAATGCAGTAGTTTTATAAATATCTGATGCGTTGTAATAAGGTAATGTCCCACAAAAAATAGAAGTAATCTTTCATAGCTTTCTTAATATAAGTTAGCTATCCAATAACTGACTGCTTTGAGATAGAGGGAAGGGAGGGAGAGATTAAATGTATAAAGTAAATATTGCATATATTGTTCAAATCTCAAAAGGTATTGGATTCTTTCTAAAAGCTCTAGTTTTATTTAACAGGGACGGGCAGTAAATACATGTAGTATTAAGGTGACTGTATTTTCAAATAAACAACACCAGCACTAAGATAGTTTGTGCTGACATTTTTAGGGTCATAAAGTAGTCACATTGAATTCTAAAAAAGCATATTTTAAGAAGTTGCTGCTCCTGGCTTGTGACTCAGCAGTGTGTGAACCTTTGGAATTAGATGGTTGATTTTACTCTGTACTCTCTATAGGAGAAGGAATATTACAGCAATGGACAGCACTGATGTATTCCTATTCATATACTCTGCTATCAAATTATGACAGAGATTAAAAAACAGCTAAGCCATGTAATCACAGCAAAGTCTGTAGTGTTCAGAAGTCCTCTCTCTCTGATTCAATCTGTGAATCAGCAGATTAACCATGCAAAAAGAGAGATAAATATAATTTTAATATTCACCTGATGTAGTGCTTGAAAATAACTCAACATTCATTCCAACAGTCTACTTATTCCTTGATAAAAAAGAGGTCTAGCTAAACTAGAGGTTTAGAACCAACCTACTGGGAATACATGCAGAAAACCCCAGAGGAAACCCTCTGTCTATCCTGAAAGATATCCCAAAAGATATCCAGCCCATTAAAGTTCACAACTTTGATATAGCTCTTACCTTCTCATTATTTGAGCATCAATGTACAATGCTATGAATCCTCCCAATCACAGAGTAAGAGGTACTAAGTAGCAGAACTGTTAGAAAACTATTCATAAAAGATATCTTACTTTCTCTTGAAAATTGGTACAATCATGCCATATCCCCACAAATGCAACTTCTTACCAATACCAGATAGTATATGACCAAAGGAATGCACAGTAAATGCACAAGTCATGTTCAAATTCTCTCCCAGGCATTGCACACCTAAGCTTGACTCAGAAATTTGTAGGTTTTATCCCCATAGCTGCCAAATGTGGTAATAAAAATTTACTCAAAAATCTGTCTCTGAGAAAATAATTTTAAGTTTTGCGAAGATATGCATACTTTCCCAAGGGCTTCCATGTCAGTGTGCTCTTTGTTTTTCCCAGTTCATAGCCAGCCAGCATGATATCCTTCCAAGAAATCGGCACATACAAACCAATTCAAACCAATTCACCACAAACTTTGGCACTGCTGCCTCAGTTTCCCAGCTCTCTAACAACTAGGAAAACCATCTTATTGCTGTCACAAAGCCACTGATCTCAAGTTTCCTGGAAGCAAGCACTTTTCATTTGGATTTAAGTGGAAGCTAAGTACTACTAAAGTTAATTATGTCAGCAATTAAAATCAATGCAAATGCTCTATGTCTGGGATTTTGGAATTTTATTTCTTCTAAAAGTATGAACTCTATTGTATGAATGAAATTATTTTCTCCTTCAATGAGAATTATGATATCCAGGCATTGAAAGAGCTAAGAAAATTTATTTTCAGCTCTGAATTAGGAGACAAAAATCTCTTTTAAAAGTTTATAAACATGCTATTTAAAAGTTTTACATTATCACCCAAAACCCTCATGGTTTATGATATAGGTGTTATGCACCTTGAGGCAAAGAGCAATGGGATGCACGTACAGGAGTCTAGAAAAGGGCTTAAAAGAACCCTGATGGCATCAAGGAAAAAGTCTGAAGCACAAGGACAGGTTGAGAACTCCATTACTTACTTTTCCTCTGTATTTAGGAGTTACTGTTTTTCTAAATTTTATTACTCTTAGACTTAGGAGAGGCAGCATTCAACATATGTAGTCATGTTGAATTTATAGGAAAAATGAGAATTTCTTCATAACTGTGAGAGACTTCAAGGTCACTTGTACTGCAGTAACTGCAAGTATTTTGCCCAAGTGAAACAAGAAAAAAATTCTAATTGTTCTATTTTGTGGTTTATCAGCTGTGTTTACCAATCTGAGTGCATACTGGTGGCATTGATAGCTGCAAATTTAAACAGGGAATGACATTAAATAACAGGATAAATAATCAAAATGTAATGATAAAATCATCCTTTCCATCATCAACAATGGTGCTTTTTGAGATCTATCAAGTTATTTCAATTTTGTATTTTCTTTATTTATTGGAGCAATAGATTGCCATTACGTCTTGATAAGCTGACATGAAAACACTTCATCCTCTATATTAGAATACATCAATGTGCATTATTTTTTTCCTTGTCTTTGGTAAACATCCCAAAGCATTAGCAATAATTTAATTAAGTATCTGCTAGTATACAAAAAAACCCACCAAAAATATTTTGTAGGAATCATCTGAGCTATCTCAGGTGAATAAAGCATCTTAGTGATAAACCATCTAATGAATGAAACACATTAGCAGATAATTTTGAAATTAAAGAAAAACTCCAAGGTGGATGAAAAGCCATCTGTATTTCCTCCAGGTCTCTCTGTCTGACATGCTGCTTACTGTTTACTGTTGCCCAGGCCTAACTATACTGGGACAGGAACTACAATGCCTAAACTGTACAGATGAAACTTACTCAAAAAAAGAACATGCAACAAAGAGTCATAATAAATTCTTACTGGTCTTGTGAGCTTCTCAAGCAAGGTCTGCAAAAAATGAATAAGAGAAATTGTAAAATATTCATATTTTAAGAGAACAAAAACCAATGAAGTCAGTACCAAGCAGGCACTAAGTCATCCCTCACCCATTTTTATGCTGCTGTTCTGCTGCTTTGAAACCTATTTCAGCCAAGATTCAGGGTAACTTTCTCATGTATATATGCAAGGCTTATAACTCCACCTGTTCCTGAGGGCAAACTCACAAACTTTCTAAGTACCTAAGTAGTTAGAAGACTAAATTCCCTAGTAGACATGTTGCTATGAATAAATGAGTGGGAGGTATATTTTACCAAGATCTTTTTAGCATTGGGCTTCTTTACTATTCTCACATGGGATTCAAAATTAACAACTTCAGTTCTTAGTATTAGAAGCCAAAAACTGCCTGTGGTATGTTTCAGAAAACAAACAAACAAATAAACAAACATACAGGTAAACAGTTTCATAGAATATCCCCCTCCCTCTCCCCATGCAGCCAACATCTCCTCAAAAGCAACAGCTGGGTTGCCTATTTATATCCAGAAATCATGAAGGTGTGCACTACTCCAAGAGCATCCCAGGGAAGAAACTGCTCCTCAGAGATTTACCCTGGGCAAGGTACAATCACAGGCTCCCTAACAAACGTGTCAGAACTCATTAAGAAGGAGGCTCATAAATACCAACAGATTATTCCAGCCATAAAGTTATAACAGTAAGAGCAAATTATTTCTATGGACTTTGAATCAGGTATTAATGGTGTGTATCCAGATCCCTAGGAGGTGTAAACCAGTGTAGCTCCATTGACTTCAACACAGAAAGACACTGATCTGCTTGAAAGAATCTCCCTTTGGGGAGTCGTTTTTGAGTTGAGAGATTTGTATCCAGCTCTTTGTTTTTATTATTTCCCATTCCTCTGTACATTCATCAGTTTTTACACAGATACAAATTAAACCCTTTGAGGATGAGTTCCTTGCAGAAATAATTTAAAAGTCCAGAAATGTCAATTAAAATAAGGTAAAGCAATCACAAATTGAAAACAAAACTATCATTATAGGCCAATAAATTAGACTATGTAGAATCAAACCACCAAGGATTTCAGATCAAAAGAAACAAAAAGCAAGCAAGTAGTTCAGTGAAACTGTGGAACTGAAACTAATGAAGCCTGTCCTCTGATTTGTGCCCTGTGGTAAGATGTTTTCTGAGTCAAGAAATGTGTGAGCTGAAACAGAAACTTTTCCTGAAGTAGACTTACATATAAGATCTTCTCTAAGGATTTGCTGAAATATCTAATAACAGATGATTGTTGGCTTTTTGTTCACCTGAGACAATTTTGTCATCTATATTCCAAGTACAAGTTTTCATTAATGTGTAGGTCTTAGCTTTCCCTGGAAACTCTGTTCTTCTATCAATCAAAAGGGCTCCTCAGACATGAATAAAAACAGGATAGTTCTCAGTGTTTTTTCACAGGAAATTATCAACTTGATTCCAAATATACATGAATTTGAGTTAGCAAAAACACAAAAAACTAGTATCTTTATACTCTTAGAGAAATAATTTATACTCTTAGAGAAGAAAGTTGTTTACTTTTATCTTTGCATATCTCATTATCAAAATGGATGTTATTCAAGTCTGGATCATAAGAATGATTTCATGGCACAGACCTCTTCCACTAGATTAGTTTGCACAAAGTCCCATCCAACCTGGCCTTAAATGCTTCCAGGGATGGGGCATCCACGATTCTCTGGGCAAATTGTGCCAATGCCTCACCACCCCCACAGTAAAGACTTTCTTGCATATATCTAACCTAAATTTCGCCTGTTTCTGTTTTAACCCATTACTCCTTGTCCTATCACTACAGTTCCTGATGATTAATATTTTACTAGTCATAGGCAAAGCCCCCACAGTTCCCTAGAGCTTGAAGTCTCATGTAGACAGTAAGATTTTGATCAAAAAGTATAAAAATAACATTCAACTATCATGTACTCATATCACTTGGCTGTTAAATTTCTAAAATTCTCATGCATTTATAGTACATGACAGCTGGATGAACTTGTAAGTATATGGAAGACATTAATTATTCATTTCTAATTCATTATGCTGACTATTTTGCTTCTTGCACTGTTGATCATTATATAAACTATCATCCTGCAGTTACTTGAGTGATGCAACATCCCAAATGAAGATGGTTAATGCATGTCACTAATAAGAGAGGTGCACCTCAGCTGAAAGGAACAGCAATTTGATAGTGTGCTGTGTTGGCTGGTAATAAGTCTCTGATGAATCTGCACTATTGATTGCTTTTGGGAAAGTATGTACATGATATTTAAGTGCTTAAATGATATTCATGATCCTCATTGACAAATAAATATAACAATTTCAAAAATAGCTTCCCCCTTCTTTAGTAAAGTGAATACAGGAGACTACCAGCTTGGTAGTTTCTGTGATCATGTTTTATTCATATAGTCCAGCAACTCTTAAAATCTATTACTAAGCTAAAAATTGTTGACATTTTGAGAAATGTCCTTAGAAGGTTTTTCTGGAGTACCTGAGACCCCTACCAAGCCGACGTCATGGACTCCAATGCTGGGAAGTACCTAGATGCAAAGGAGCTGGGATTCTTAGGATATTCAGATCCAAGAAAAGCAACATATAAGTATGTTGTTTAAGCATTGTGTTCACTTCAAATATTTGACAGGCTTTTTCAGCAATAGAGAAATATGGCATTGAATAGATGCCTTTGCTTGAATCTCCAGAAAGGTTTTGTTATCTCACTTCTTTGAGTTCATGATTATTTTGAAAATAAACTGTTTCAGTAAAGTACCAAGTGAAGGTCTGTAGGAATAATGAAACATTCTGTTCTATATGGAATATTGTGTGCTAGAGTTTTTTTGCATTGAGTTAGAGTGAGGTGCTGCTTTTAATGAGGTCAATGCATTATTGATTTGTTATGTCTTGTTTTCTTTTATGACACCTTACTTATCATAAGATCTAATAGGGACTTTATGTTAGTAGGAACATTTTACACAGTTTAGATTAAGCCTTTTTTCACAGTTTTTTTTTTTTGTTTGTTTGTTTGTTTGAGTTTGTTTTTTCCATTTATCTTTCCATGTTAGCTCCCAACAGTACAGTATGAACAGAAAGCCAGGAAGATAAATGTAAGTCAAGAGAGGCAGAATTTAAGTAAGAATAAAATAAGCCTCTCTCTAACCACCTCTTCAATTCCCCTAAAAATAAACATAAATCAAGAAAAAAACTCTTTGATTTTGATAGTGTTTGAAAATATTTTGTATGCTTTTTACAACTCAATGAATTTTGGTTTCTCAAATTCTTTATCATCTCAGTAAATCATGAATTTACTTAGCATGGTTTTGCTAACTCCTGCTTGGATATTGTCTTTTTCTCTGTATCTCTCCTTAAACTTACCTTTGAATCAACCCTTCCAAGTAAATAATGATTGTAGAGCATTGTTCTTCTATCATATGACCCTTTACCTTCAAGAAAAACTACTTCTTGTTCTCTCCCAAAACTGTAGCTTTTTTTGGGGTGCTAATTTATTTCATAGGGATCTACACACCCTGTTTTATTAACCTCTCTGGATATTGTCATAGTCTCAAGCTTATTTTGTGTTGACCTTGTCAAAACTGAATATCAGAAAGGGGTTAGAAAGGCACTATGCTGCAATTCAGGGTGTCATTCCCCACCTAACTCCTCCAAATATTCCCTTGGGGTCTCCAAGGGAATCAGGGATACCCATCCCAAATACCCCACAATATACCAGCCAAATTTCCCTGACCTGCAATCATTTAACTAAATATTTTTCTTCAAGATACAAATCCATAAAAAAAACAAGCTTCACCTTTCCTTTTTATAACTAAGACAGTGATTATAAGGTTTTTAAAGGAATTAAATAAAGTATGACATTTTTGGTTGTATTTCTGAGCAAAATTTCCATTTTTTCAATTACCAAGGCGAGAACTAATATCTATCAATAATTTGTACTTTGCTAAAAGAAGTAATTTAATCTTGCAGTCTTTAGCTGCTGTCAGGGAAAGCTGTATCTCAAGTCTAAATCAGTACAGGGACCGTTAACATGGTTAGTTTACATAATGAGCTGCTATAGAGGATGCAAAAATCATCAGCATAATTGCTTACAAATGAATAATTAATAGCTTGTATGCAAGTTAAGAGGTTCATCAGGGTGACACAAATTCACGAACATTTATGAGCAATTAATAACCAGAAAGCCATTGATAGATGAGCCACATAGTGTATGCAGCTTCTTCAAATGGGAAAAAATCACTTTTCCAAGTCATGAGGTTGCCAACGGTCTGAATCAGAGTGGTGGAAGGCTGAGCTTCAGGGCCTGCTGTGTGGGAATGGAGGATCCTGGTGCTTGCACATTAATAGTTCATTTGTAAGGATTCAGCAGTGATATAAACCTTCAAAGAGAAAAATTGGTGTTAATGATTGACATACTTTAGAGAATGAAGCAAAATGAAGGGAAGGAAAGAAAGAAAGCAGAGAGAGAACAGAAAAACATGGCTTTCTTATACTTGTTCAAAGCTAAGTTCTAAACCACAGCACAGTAAATCCTCTCTAATAAGCATAAGCAATAAAGGACTTTATGAAGTTTTCTTTTCTACCCAAAGGTGACTCATCACAGCAAGAGCAAAGAAGAACTCCTGCAGTGCTGTGTAAAGCTTGCTACAAATGTTCTGGTTCCCTACATCTCCTTAATGTCCTACTGAATGAAGTCCTGCTGACTGTAATAAAAGTCTGTAAAATTATTAGATACTTAATAACAGTATATTGTATAAGACAATGTCAGCAGATTGGCATTAATAATAATGTAGATCCTTCCTACAAAACTCTACTATAGCAGCTTTTGGATAATATTCATGCTAAGTTGGATCTAATATTACTAGACTCAGTAATGAGGTGAGCCTTTATTGTGTTTTAAGTACAACCTTCTAGGGATTCAAAATTCACATTATTTTTAAATAATTTTTAATAGCAAAACCATCAACCAGTCACTGGGTAGGAAAGCTGTTTTAACAAAATTTTAATGACTTGTATCAGGGTTGCTGAATCATAAAAGTATAACAAACAAACTGCTGGGGTGAATGTGTGTCTGTGCATAATGGCTGTAAAGCAACAAGGAATCAACTGCTCCTGGAAAGGAGGAGACTAAGGAATGCCCTGATTTGTATTTTACTGTGGTAAAAGTTAAATATGAGCAGTAAAGGAAGTGAGGCTAAAGATGGAATATTCCCAAGTTTAAAGGATAAAAGACCCTTTGTTTAAGCATTATGTCCATGGCTGAATTCTTTCTAAGTAGCTTAGAAAGCTCACATACTGAAAAATAATAGTTATCAGTTAAAACAGGCATTAGTCCTTTCATGGAAATAGACATTTGCTCTCTTAAGTCTCTCTTCTTCAACTATTCTCCTCATGAACACCTTCCTGTGTTTCTTTTTTCGAATCCCACCAGGTATTTTCCATTGAAATGCCTCAGAAGGGATTTTCTAACTTTGTGAGTGCTAGCAAAAGAAAGAGAGTTTTTAGAAAAAAGGTGAGGGAAAGATTAGAGGCCAATAATGAAATTCTCACAGGCTGTGACCATCTCACAAGGAAACACACTTAAATTATCAGACACAGGTTCCTCCCTGGCCTAAAGAAAATGAATCAGGATAAAAAAGTTATCCTCTATGTCAGAGTGCCAGATGAATTGCCTAAACAATTATTTTTCATCTGGCACTCTGACATAGAGGATAACTGGCTATTTTTGTTCAGCAGATATGGGAATACTGCAATTAGATTTTTCCTGTCTTGTCTCTTGGGGCTACTTTAATATGCATTGGGTAGCTTTAAATTAAGCAAATAAAATGTTCATAAATATTACTATGTATAATAACTATACTTTAAAAAATCAATTAACTAGATATGTACAAATATTTCTCTCTCCCTCCTTTTCACATCCTCCTCCCCTCAAAAAAGAAATCAATCCAACAACCCTTTATCATAAAAAAAAAGTTATCTGGAAATACTAATTCTTTTGTTTTCCTATATATGGGTAATAATGTATTACTAAATTAAAAACTGGGGTTAGGGGATTGATAGTTTTTCGTTATTAGTATTTTTTAACAGAATTAGTAGTACTTATAATTGCTGATTTGTTTTCATGTGATTTGATATGCTCTTATAGTTTCCTTATGTTGTACTGATTCCCTTTTATAAAACCTTTGCTTTCAATACTGGATACACATCAATTAAAAAAGTTATTTTCAACCTAAAAAGTTGAAATATGACAGAAAAGATAATAAGCATACAAAAATTATTTTAAAAAATCCAACCTCTTGGATTAATTTAAAAGATTTTACAATACATATTTCCTCATTCAGAAGAAAAGAAAAAAGTGGTTAATACCTTAATAGCTAAGCTTTGAATTTAGCAATTAATGCAGTGTATTAACCTCAGTCTTAATTTTCTCTTCCTTTTTGATCTTCAGCAGTGAAACTCCCATCTCCTGTTGAAGAAATGCCTTCTATTACAGATAGGATGAAACTAAAGACAAGCTCTCTGTGTAACACTTGGTCATAAAGCTGGTTCTAGAAGACTTTTTGCAAAGTCTAGTTTAAGGGTTGTGAGAAAAACTGAAGGTCAAGACTAATAGAATTGCCAGGCATGGCCAAATCACTGATTTAAATTACATTAAAAGCTATTTTCTTCCCTAAGCAGATCCTTACTCTTCCTCTTTACTGTGAACTCTGGTGTCATGTGCATAAAATATGTACCAAGAGACAGAGAAAATTGCATGTCAATTACTCGTGTTTCTCCCAGGTTTCCAGGTCTTTTTTTTTTTTTTCAGGTAAAGATTTCATTCAACAAAACGTTCTTCCTTTTGAAGTTGCATTTAAGAATATGACAAACCTGGAAATTAAAAGGATTACAGGGCTTTGCTTCCCACACTGAAGTCCCGTAAAATGCATGTGGAAAAACTATTAGTTGAGTCCAAGAAAAAGTGCACACAGTTTATAAAGCTTTCATGGTCCTATGTTTCACCAAGTTTTAACTAAGCAATGCATTTAAGCAGAATGACATTTCTTCACTACTCCATTTACAAGACTAATATGAAAAACACTCTTGTTCTAGTTTTTAACTATTCTATTAAAATTAATGAAGATCTTAGCAAAAATTCAGACAATCAAAGGTTACAACTGAAAGGTACATATTACAGTGCATATCATTCATCAAATTCCTGTATACAACTTGTTTGTAAAATATTTTTTTAAATTCATCCTTTCATATTAAAATATACATTGGTTTCATTTTCAGCATGGTGAGCCTTTCAATAGGCTTTATTGTAGTGAGGCAATTTCTTAATCTTGGAAAACCACCAAAGCAACGGCTGACACTAAGTTCCAGTAGTATTTATACATCTAACATAATCAGTTTTCCCAAGCTGAAATGAAAGAAACTCCAGTCAAAAAAATAATAAGAATTCACTTTAATATAAACATTGCCAGAATGTAAGATGCAACGAAAATTCTTTTTACCAGTTCTCTAAATCAGTGTTATAAAATTATCCATTTTGTCAAATAAATGGAAAAGGTTTTATTGCTCATACGTGGGTGTAACTCCACAAGCTGAGTAAACTTCATTGTGATATATACCAGTGCAAAGAAGAATCAAATAAAAAACTGCAGATGTAGGAAACTAGAAAAAATGTTGAAATCCTTTAAAGGATCCTTTTAAAATATTGAAATAACTTTACGATTTTTAAAGATATTTTTGTTTTAAAGATATAATAGAAATATTCTTTAGAAAAAAGCAAATACCTATTATATTTTAATGGATAGATGGAAAAAAAGGTAAAATGGTTCAATGCTTTTCAAGAGAACAGAGTAGAAGGCTAGTTAGCAAAAAAACAGACATCTGCCATTTTAAGACTATTTTTCAAATAGCTGCTTTATTAACCTAAAATACAGCTTCTGCCTACATTTCCAAAAGGTAACCACAGCAGTTGACCTGATGTCTACCAGGACAAGGGGCACTTTTCTTTGGTAGACTACATCTTCAGAAACCCAGCTAGTTTGTTCAAAGGTAACATAGGTGGCAGTGATTATTGGTTTGTAGGTCATTGGTAAGATGCTTGGTAGGGCATGGATGAAATGGTTGATAGGTCATCAATAGCCTCCACCTGAAAACAGTTTGTGCTTGGGGGGAATGTCTGCACAGCTATATCGCAGGGATAGCAAACATTCTTGATTTTGGTTTCTAGCTCTTGTTAGAGTAGATTTATGTGTCCTTCAGAATCCACCATCTTTTTTCCTTGAATGTACTTGTGCAGAATAATCAAATTGCCTCTAAATCTTTTCAGACTGAGTTCTCTAAAGCTCTCACATTAAGACATGTCTACTACTCATTGAATAATGCATAGATCTTTCCTGAAACCTACTTCAACTTTTTAACAGCCTTTAAAAATTTATCTGGCAGGAGGAAGTCCAGTGTATTTGACTCATTAACATTGTTAGTAATGCCACTAACAGCAAGTAATTACAACTAATGTAATTAGTGAAGAGCAAAGATACTGAAGAAAAGCCATATCCACTCACTACCACCCTGATGAAACACCCTAGGATGGCTCCAACCCTTTCTGCAAGGAATCACTCCTGAGCCTAGGATAAGGCACACAGTCAGAGTTGGACTTCCTTCACTCATCTATTGACTCTGTCAGAGCTGGCAAATAACACATGTATATAAGATTGTGAATCCCATTCTTACCCTTTCACCATCTTGGCATCATAAAAGATTTTACTGTAATGCAGTTCTCATGCAAATTAATATTAATTTCCCCATCAATCATTAAAATGTTGAGTCCAACAAATTCTAATGCAGATTGCTGCTGCCCCTCTCGCCTTAATTATTTGTTATTATTTTGTTGTTGTTAAAATATTTCCTCCATCTCTAAGTAGTCAAATTCAGTCTTTTAAAAAAGTTTTATTTATATAAATATAAATTATTCATTATTAATTATTAATACTATAATAATTGTTTTATATAAATATAAATATTTATATACAGTTTTAAAAGTTTAAATTATAATTTGTTGGATTTTTTTAATCATCCTCCTTTTACCTGCTTAGAGTGGCAATATAATAGTTTTCCCAATTTACTTTAGCCAGATTTAGAAATTCAAAAAAATGCAGTAAATTCACCTTATTGTGACCCACTTTCTATTTAATGAAATAACTTTCTGAAACTAATTATACAATTTCATTTAACTGTTTATAACCAGTATTTTATCTGAATGTTTATTGTGCCTTGATGATAGCAATATGACCAACCTAATAAAACTATGAACATTTGATCCACTTTTGCTTGTCTTCTTTTTTCTGCCAAAGAAAAAATTTCTTTTTTCTGCTAAAGAACTACTTCTTTCTACTCACAATCTTCTGTCTTCCTCTCTTTAAGTGTGCCTATAAATTCGTGTAGAATTTGCACCTCAAGTTAACAGATGAAGACATAAGTGTCTATAGATACAGATATAGAGATGATATAGATATAGCTGATATAAATATAGATAGATAGATCCTGATGATATTGATATAGATGGAATGTAACATTATAGACAGAAATCATTTTTCTACAATACTGTTATCAGCTGCTGATTTTTAGTCTTCAGGCTTTGCTGTTTACTCACGTGCCATTCTGTGCTCCAAACTTTTGATATTAGAAAGTTTTGTACTGTCTTTAGAAACACAAGTTAATTTTTGTTGATGCCTCCATGCATTATCCATTATCCAAAACAGAGCATTCGTTGAATCACAATTGTGCTTAATGCATTTCAGAAATTTTTAAAAGATAATCAGGTGTTCCTCTCGCTTAACTTGGTGCTCATTAACAAACCTACACTATTCTCTGTGAGTTCTCTATCGCCCTACATGTAATGAGATTATGTAACTCCTATCCAAATGTCTCATCTAGTAATTGTGGCAACTCTTCTCTTTTAGCCAGATAGTTTATGAAGTAACCATCAGAAAATGAAAGACAATTTCTTTATTTAATTCAGTAACAGCTGGATATATTTGAGCCTTTGATTTCTGACAAACAGATGACATTTTTCTCTGGAGGCATTATAGTTCAATAGTAAATTATTTTACTTTTGGAAAGTGATTTAAGATATACTGAAATTAAAATGTACTGTGATTAAAAAATGATCTGGTTCTATGCTTCATAGAAAATTAAGGTGGATTACAAATACTGTGACATTCCAGCACTAAAAAATACATAGAACATTCAAATTTGCAGCTTTTTCTTTCTCTTTTCTGTTTTTTTTTTTTTTTTTTAATTTGAATATCACTTTGTTAAAATTGCACTTCCTAAAACTCCCCAGCACTAAAAAATACATAGAACATTCAAATTTGCAGCTTTTTCTTTCTCTTTTCTGTTGTTTTGTTTTGTTTTTTTTTTTAAATTTGAATATCGCTTTGTTAAAATTGCACTTCCTAAAACTCCATTTTAATCAACATTCATGGAAATGTAATAAGACCTAAAAATTTTACAACTGTGACAGATAAATGTTAAATAATGATAGAGATTGAGAAATCATATATTCTTAAAGCTGTTGAAAATAGTAGTATTATACTATCATTTTAGAAGTAACTACACATCTTTTAAAATACTACTTAAAATACTTGGAAAAAGCAACTTTTTCCCCTAAACTTTTATAGTTTTGCCCAACTGTGCAATAGTAACACAAGCTGTGATTGGCAATTCTATTGCAGCTGAAGTTCATAGTTTACAGTTATAAACCCAGTTTAGCTTCATCCCACGTGGTCATGCCATCAATTGTTTTCTTAAAAAGCCATGTTTTCTCCTCCGGTGAGAGAGAAGGAAATATATATGGTATATATTCATCCACTTCAGAACTACATCCAAACACCCACTTCCAAAAAACTCAAATTTAAATACTAGCAATAAGACTTCAGCAGGAATTTAGATATTTACCTGTATCTGAATTCTCTTAAAGGCATACCTTTAGACATTTTCAAAGGTAAAAGTGACGTGAGAGTCTCAGTTTTGAAAAGCACCAAGATCCACCTTTGAAACCAGATCTTCTTTACCTACTGTACCTCTTTCCTCTCTGAGATACACCTATGTTAGGTGTATCTCAGAGAGGAAAGAGGAACAGAAGGTCGGGGGAATGGATGACAGGTTTGGTTTGGCTCTGTGCTATTCTTGACACTACCGATAAAGCGGTGTTAAGACTTGTGTAGTTTCACTCTGAAAAAGTTGTCCAGTTGAGCGATTCAGAAATACAGAGATGCAGCAAAATCTTCTTCCTGCTCTCCTTTGGACAATTCACACTATGTTTTGTAGATGAAGGCTTGGGAGAAGAAGCTAAGTGGGTCTTGTGTGCCCTGAAAGACTCCATAACCCTTCAGAATAACCACTTCAGTGTGCAGAGCTTCAGATACAATCATCTTTCCAGGTACCTCAAACTATTTGATATGACAACAGAACAGGTTAAGGTAAGGCATTTAATCCTTCTTAAAGGTCAGAAGATCTAAACATAAAGAACTGTTTGTTAGTAACAAATTAGACTAAACACTATAGAACTGAACTGAACATGTAGGGCTTTGCTCTAGAGCCAACATGGAAACATTGATTTGCCTGAGTTAGCCTACATAATTAATATGAAGAATTATAATTTCTCTGATGAATTAAAGCAGTATGTCTGCAAAATATGCTCACTTATGAGGCAGACTCCTTAAATCTCCTGTCAACATAGATGTCAGAACCTATACTGCAAAGGATGGACACCTATAGTAGGTAGGTACTGCCCCTTTCCAATTTCTGAACTGCTTCTTTTCAGACATAACTGAAAAGGAACGTAGAAACAGTTTTTCTGCCAAGCTATTTGATAAAGTAACTGTACATGTGAACTAAAGTACATTTGGAGACATGAAAACAAAGGGTAACAATTATTTTCAGAGCATTTTATTTTGCTGTGAAATCTTTAATACCTTCTAATGCAGGGTGCAAGAGAATTTTTTCTGTCAAAGATATCTGCTCAAAGTTGACAACATATTTTAATTTTCTCCTATAATTATAAATGTAATATGTAGCTTGTTGTATTTCATTCAGAAAAAAATATACTATTTCACAGATGCTCTGGTTTCTCAGTATTGAATCTTTCTTGTTTCTAGAGGAGCTCTTTTCTCAGTCATATTAAACATACCTTGTTGAATGTATTAATCTGATCTCATTTCCTACAAATCTTCTCTTTCATTCTCAGTTTTTCAAATAAATGACAAAAAGAAGGAGAAAAGGAAGGACAGAATATAAGTAAAGGAAAAAATCCTTACATAAAATGAGGGACCGTTAGAAAAAAAAGTGGGTGACCAGTTGCATTTTCGACTCTTTTGCTCATATTTCTCTGACTGAAAAGCAAATTTTAATGTATGCACTAACCACTGCTGGCTTGACAGCACCTTTCCAAGGCTAAGTGTGATGACATGCACGTGACGGAGGAAAACATTGTGTTGCTCTCACTTTCTTCAAATCTCTTCCTACCTTTTGTGATATATAAGTACTCATCATCCTGCCATTTCCATGTTATTTATAAACCTTGACAAGCTGTGAAAGACTGAGGAATTAACAGAAATAATGTGTTTTCATTTGCATTCATTTTAACATACCTGGACTAGCCATTTTTCTTCCATGAGTTTGTTGCTGTGAAATTGGCAACTTCACAATTAAACTTTTCCACTGAAAACTATGCTAGTTACAGTATAACATACTAGCAGTATGTTTTTTGATAAATTTCTAGTTTATATCTGAAAATACTATCAATGATGCTTTGTTAGTTAGTTTTTTCTTTTTTTCTTTCTGACCTACTAAAGCAGCTACAATAGGAGCAGCAGCCAATACAGGCACTGAAAAATTGCATAAATATAGTATTTCCTCTAAAGTACATATTGTAAAATCAAACTGATGTTCTGGTACACAGTAGATCCAGAGGGATTTTTATTTGAGATCTAGGGACGCAGATGACCTCAGAAGCTGTAGCTTCAGAGAAACCAGTAGCTACCAAGGAACAGACACCTCAGTTGCACTAAGCACATGGTTCCCGTCCTTGCAGGGACACAGCTCTGGCTGCCCCATGGATAGACTGCATGAATTCCCAAGGTTTTAAAATCAATAAAATTTTCTGCACTTGTAAGAGTCTTTCAGTTTTCAGCTTTCCACTAAATTCAGTTAATCAAGCCAAAAATCTTTCAGATAATACATTAATTCAATATAATTTTGTATACTTTCATTTGGGAAATTTTATTTCAGTTAGTTTTCAGAAAAAAATTCCACTCAAAAGACTTGCAAGTTCTGAGGAAAATGTTTTTGCTTTTGTGGTTTGTTTTGTTTTGGTTTTTTTTGTGACATCCGGTACACTCAAGACTTTAGTGGACTCATGGACTATAATGAAACCTGTATTTGGACTTTGATTTTACATTCACTTCCCTGTAAAACTGGGCAAATATATGCTTTTGAGCTATGAATCATGGCAAATTTATCTGATAAAAAGTTTTGCTTCCTGATTTCATAGAGTGACTTTTTGATGCTTGTATCCACAATTGTCTGGTCTGTTTATGCTGGATATTAAGTTCTGCACCTTTAAGACTTGTTGTGAGAGTGAAGGTGGGGAAAAAGAAGCACAGAGTTTGTTTTTAGAAACTGCACTTGATCCCCCACATTCTTTCTCCCAGACTGTCTTTGCAGCACAGATGGACAGAGGGACAGAGATCTTCTTTGCTTTTTAGTTCGTGTTTTTTAGCTAGCTGGGTCAGAGAAGTTGCCCGGACTGTGACTTTTCTTTTCCTTGGAACTGTTCTGAATTTGCCATCTCTTCAGAACAATGAGAGGTTCCATTGTTTAATACTATTCATTCTTTCACCTTTGTTAGTACTTTGATTGTTAAATAAACAGGATTTTTTCCACTTTTCTTGAAGGAGGTTTAACCCCCGAACAAGTAGGGGAAGGGCTGCTGATTTTTGCCCTTTAGGGAATCATCCCTTTGGAAGTTCCCTTCCAAATTTGTCCCAAACCAGGACACCTGTTGTCTTTCTTTGTCCTCTTTCTATTTCTTTATATTTTATACTCATTGAGGATTTGAGCTCTTTTTGACACCATGGTTGTTAAAACATTGACATAAATATTAACACTATTCATTCCAATGCTTGGTGTTTTGGGAGATGCCAGAAGCCACCACATAATCCATCAAGGAAGGAGGCAACTTCCGGTTCTTTGCTAGAAAAGGTAACTAGGTGTTAGTGTCCTGTTTATTTCCATGTTACTATCAAGTTCAAAAGCTATAATATTTTTTGCATAAATACTACTAAAAAAAGTATAATTTCATTAGTGTTAGTTTTCCAGGTACCCTTTCATATTTTGGCAAGAGAGAAAATGGCTGTAATAGATCATATTTATTCTGTGCATTATATTATAAGCATGGGTAAACTAATGGTTTCAGTATTCTTAAAAAATAAAAGTAAATATATTTTTTCTCTAATTGCGAAAACAATACTTCCCATATACAAGTCAGCATGTGTGGAAACTGTTTTTAATTAAGAAATAGAGCGAAGTCTTGAAGTAAGTGTAGCAGCCAGGCCTGGGAAGCAGCTGCAACAGAGAAATCTATATCTTTTAAAGGATTTAGATCTGCTGCACAGTTTGGTTGGCATGTGGCAAATTAAATTTAATGTTAATTCATGTAAATTTATTAGCCTCTTTCTTTAGAGTCCCCCATGTTTTTATTTTACTTTGTCTTTCAGTACAGATGATAATAAAATTATACAGATGCCACCAGTAATCAGTGCAACATTAATTACTGACTTGCTCAGAAAGCACTTACAGCCAGAGCTGGGTCTGGCTGTGCAGAACTGGCAGTGCTGCTTCCATCACCTGGAAAAACAGAGAGTTGTTCAGCAAATGCTTCTTCAAATAACTAAGGGACAGGGGTAGGAAAAAGAGCGAGTAGGGAAGGTCACATTGGAGGTGTTCTCTGGAATTTGAATTACCAACTCTAAACTACAAAGTTGACAAATGTTATCTCTGGACTCAAAACCTGCATTCCAAATGCAAATAGGACCCAGAAAAGGTCTGAGATTTTAAAAAACTATTTTGTGATGTCAGCTCAGAGTCATTCATATTAACCCACCACATCAGATCCCACTGGGAAGAGCAAATATAAATATTTATGGTTAGTATGCAGGTGAGAAAAGCAGAAGGTAGGACGGATAAAGCATCTAGCATATGACAAAGCTACCCCTGGTTTAGGACTGTGGAACAAATGACTAATGGCTTGTGTTTTCAGAGGACACTAGCAGAGATACAGCTTATTTTATAAAGCTCTTGATGAGATCACCATTTTATAGGCACTTCAGCAATGGAATAGGCATATCTGCTCAAATGTAAATTTGAGTTCCAGGTTGTGTTCAGCCTAAGGGATTCAAATATAAAAGAGCTTTGGGAGCAGCAGTCTGTACAACATGTTAGATGAGGCCCTTTTACATCCTTCTCATTAAGTTGGAGTGAAGTAACCAAGAATTATTATAAACATTTACCTTTTTTTTCCCATACATTATCCAAACCGTAGTGAAACATCATTATTATATACAGTAACTCTGCCCACATATATATATAGCGACAGAAATGAAATTATCATGTCTATCCCCATTTTATCAATAAAGATGGTTACCTCACAGAGGTGACCATCCAATTTCCCTTTAGAGCATCAAATAACAATTTATTGCTATTTAAGAAAATGTTGCAGTTCTACATATTGATTCATAACTTAATGAACATCAGTTGGCATCATGACAATATATTTTATCTCAAATTTTATTGGCTTACTCTGTTTTCTCAGTAGAAGAAAACACAGGTTAGAAATATGTAATTAAGTAACTCTAGTTCAGGAGCCTGAGTGTACTCATATTAGGAAATACAAAAATCTGTCTTCCTGGAGATCTCTCATGCTTGGACAGAACTTATTTCTTTATATTGAACACATCAGATTGACAATAGAGATATTTTTTAACTTGTTTATTGTTTCTATACAAAATAATCACCTGCAATTTTCCTATACTTCAATTACAATATTAAGTAAAGTCATTTTCACATCCATGTGTACTAAGTGATCATGGTATCACTAAGATTGATTTGTAAATAGAACAGTCCATGCTGTTTTTCTCATGGAAGAATAAGGTTAAGAAAAAAAATGGAGGAAAATAGAAAAATAAGGAATGCAATGGTCTGTTTGAGAAGACAAGATATGAGCAATCCTCATGTCTGCCTAATTAGTCATAACATCTGTCAAATTTCTATCTTCAAATGAACTAACATGTATAATGTTGAAATGACAATAATGATTGTGTTCAAATTGTATGTTTCTAAAAACAAAAACAACAAACAGACCACAAAAAAAATTCTGTTATTTTATCACTTTCTGCTTCATAACAACGAAGAGTTTGATGCCACTTTCTTCTGCTGTTGCACATATTCCACAGCTGTCACAGTTTGTAGAGTGGTGCTGTTGTATTCTTTGTGATACACAAAGGTGGAAATACCTTTGAACCTGGTGAATTAAACTCAACTTGAACGCAGTCATAAAGGATTTGCCATTTATTTTTGGAGGGAGAAGCTGCACAGACAAGGTAACTCTATTTCAAAATGATAACTGAAAACATCTTAAGCTTTCCTCGTCTTCAGCAGGAATAAATCCCAGAAATCTGCAGCCATACCTGTCTTGAAAAACCTAGCAGAACACAAAGGTTTGACACAAATATGCCACAAAACTTCCTCAGAATTACAACTCTACTTATGCATTTTCCTATCCCGCTGGAGCTTTGTGGCAGCAAGAAGATAATGTTCTATAAAAGGTTTAGAAATTATAAAAGGTAGTTAGTTTACTATTTTGTAAAAAGACCAAATAAAAATGAACCCAATATCTTTGACAATGTACCTAAACCAGGAAGGTTTATGCTGTGGAATCTTAAAGGATATGTTTCACTAACAAACTAGAAGTTTATGTAATTTTCATTGTGTCACTTCCATTGCATGTCATGTGACTATAAACCATGGAACTATAATCCTATTTGACTTATATGGATGTAATAAGGAATAGGATATTATATAATTTATGACAGAATTTATATTTTAAGAAAGTTGAACGAGTATTTAAGACTCAGTTTCTTAAAATGCACCATTAATTTGTAGTTAATGAAGTATAAGAGGACTTCGTGTAAATTTTATAAAACTTCTTCAGGAAGCTACCTAGGGCTGGAAAGGGAACAAATCTTCCACATCATTATAATTTTCAGAACTTGTTTTCATTTATCATAAGTGCAATAAAATGAGTTTGTCTCTTTGGGCCTTTTTTACACCAAGAAGATCATAGGCAAAGGGGTAACTGGGTTTATATGTTGAACACTTCCTACAAGTGCCATTCAATATTCTAAGCAAGAATCCTTAACTCATTCAACTATGGTAATATAGAATATACTGTAATTTGTTCTAATTAGCTCCAGCTCTGTACTATTTGGGGATTCATATTGTGAAGCAAGAGCTATTGCCATATGGTTCAGTATTATGGGAAGGTGTATAAAGTTTTCAATCAGCACTTCAAATATTTTCAAATAGATGGCAATTGTAGAATAGTCATTTACTACCAAATCATTTCCTCTGATCTTCCTAGTTTGATACTTTTTGATCTCTGCTTCAAATGATCTCCTGTACCACCTCCTGCTCTGTCTATCCTGTTCTTGTCCTATTTCTCCCAATTTGTTGTCCTTTTAAAAAAGAGTACCAACACAATCTATTATGATGATATTTCTTCTTTGTACTTTGTACTTCACCACATCATCCATTTTTCTATGTCTTATTCAGACATTTCTACTCCTAGACTGACTATTTTTTTTAAGATACTCTTTACTTTGCAAGGTATTTATTTTGCCATTATTTTTAGATATGTTATTTGAGTAGCATTTATGTTCAGTATTGAGTTCAGGACAGTATCTTTCTAAGGGAATTTAAAGACATAGCATAGTATATCAATTGCTAATTTCTCTAAATTTAATAATTTCTAGGAGAAATAATATTTTTCCAAAACTAATATGCTGATTTATAATTCTTTAGAGAAATTAAAACTTTAGACCGGAACTGTGATTTTAAATGGCAAAATGGTAAAAATATAGACAATTTTAACTCTACTTCTTAGCATGAAAAATATTCTTTTACCCAACAACTGCTTCGTGTGAATGCTGTTATTGTTGTGCATCACACCCTAATGTGTCCAACTCCCCAGGCTTCACACAAGGAAATCAGTTCTGATGTGGGAGCCCGGAGAGAACATTGTGAATCTCTAAAATCATTTTATGGACCTGTGCCCAAGATTCTTAAGCTGTATTAGGTAGGCCTTGAAACTGAATCAACATTTTGGTAGTAGTTTAGAAGGCTGTGTCCTGAATTACTGACAATGTCAAAACATGAGCTGCACTAATGACATTTCTCCTGTTCTGTACTTGATTCTTTGAGTAACTTTGTTGCATTCAAACCAAAATTGGAAAGCAAACAGCAAAGCATAATGATATAGTTATGACAGGAAGGGAAGGCATGCGTCCAGGTAGATCCAGTGTGATCCAATTCAGAAGCATTTGTCTTTTCTGTGTCCAACTTTTGAATTTAAGGTGTGCCTATTTGTTGTCAAACTCATCTTTCTAAAATAAATTTCTGTGAATATCCAAATGAAATGGTTCGGTGATTCTATAAACTCTATTTGCTTAACAAGTAAAAATAAGCTGATTGAATTTTCTCTGGAAATTTCAATTGTATTAAATTATTACATGTGGAATAAGAAATGTATTTAATATAAAATATTTCTCCTTTGTCCAGATATGCTCTGCTGAAGTGCAAAAACAGTAGCTCATTGTCTTGTTTTGAAAGAAAGATGTCTGCCAAGAAAGGCAGGAACCTCCCTTGGGATGGAAAATATGAGCCCCTTCCCTTATAGTTATTGAAACTGTGGAATTAAGGGTCTTTCAAGAAAATATATGGGAGAAGGAATAACAGTTCTTTACTAGGGGAGATAAATAAATAAATAAAAATAAATAAAACCTATTTAATAAACTTATTAATAACAGTATACATATTAACAGAAGTATTCATTCATTCCGGTCTCTCAGTCAACAAAAGGCAGAAAAATTCCCAAAGAGAAAGAATAAAAAAGAACAAATCCTAATCTCCAAGACCCATTCACCTTTTTGGATTTGGCTCAATGCAGAACTCTGGAGCTGTGAAAGGAATGTGCCCAACATTTCCAAACCATGCAGAAATGTGTTATGCACAACATGTGTCAACCTGCAGACATCTGCAGACATTCTCTTGCCTTTTTGTACAGAGTATCTGATTGTTGATGACAACTGACATTTTTTATCATAAGGTCAACAGTTTAGTCTGAAAACATTCACCATGACTTAGGGAATTTATCTTGATAAGAGGACACTGCTAGGCTGAGTCTGGCTTTGTCATTTAGAAACAAATGCATTGAAAAAGACGAGAGGGATGAGAGCAGAGGGGAAAAGTGGAAATAAAAGGCCTGTTTACCTTGCAGGCATTTTTGTTGTCTTGCTCACTAAGTGCTACTTGCAGCTGATCATCAAGGTAGGCAGGCTTCTTCCAGAACAAGAAAGCTGCTTTTGTAAAATTTTTTAAAAAAATTTTTCATGGAGAGAGGACATGAAAAGCTGTCCTTGTGCAACCTTGGGAAATTATTTTCCATAACTTTAGGTATGTGTTTTTAGAGACAGTAGTGTTACGTGCCAGGAAACTCACTCATGTTTCAGATATCCTGCTTGATTCAGTATTCACTATTTGGTTTACATAGCCTCTGTTTTCAATTAATCTTTTTTTGATAACTACATACTATTTTTGAAATATTACATACTCCCATAATCCAATTCACACAAAGATTGAATTGGCATTAATTTTAAAATGTGTTTTATGGGGTTTCATTAATTCATGAGGAGGCAAAGGTTATGCTAAGAGTGAATAATATTTGCATAATAGCAACCACTTACTTCCTGTTCTTGCAGTCATTCAAATAAGGGTCCAGCCTGCATGTTTGACTTTTCAATCCATTTTTCTCAGTCCATTACAAAACTGGTATACATATGCAGTGTTCATAAAAGTCCAGGTATATTCGTGTATCCAGAGTTCAGACAAATGCAGGAAGAATAGATGCATTCCATACATGTGAAGGATGTACAGTGAAAGAAGAAATTCTGAAAGAAATTGTAATCTGAAAATAATTTATGCAGAACAGGATGGAATCAATATGGCCTTATTGAGTTTTTGTGTAACACTAAAAGCAAACCAGTTTGCATGTGGATGGAGCAGAGCAGGAAGATGGAAGGAACAGCCACTTGCTTTGCTTCCACTCTTAAAATGTCTTGGAAATGACCAGCACTCAGCTGGTCTGAGCTGCATCAGCCAGCCTCTAGGACCTTTGGAGGGCTCCCAATGTGGCAGACTGTTTTCTATGCTGCTGCGCTGCTGAGCTTTGTTACATTGTCCTACTACAAAACACAATGTTCCCCTCTAATTTCAGACAAACTTGTTTGGGCATTAAACAGGTTGCCAAGAAAGTCACAGTATTCACCAACATGTAAGATGAGCACACATGAATATAGGATTTTGGTGCAAAGGAAGTCTGAAGGGAGTGTCATAAAATCATCTCCAGTTGATGCCCAGTGCCAGATACTCCTGACTGGTAGATTGCTTTAGTTCAAAAGCACAAGGTGAGCTGTGTACCAAAATAACTATAGCTGTATACAAAACCTGAAATTCCCAGTACTCTTATGCATTAATATCTTTGAAGCAGCACAGTTTTAACTGAGTACTATATTAAGATACAGAAATAAGTTTTAAAATTTCTTCTGGTTTATTATCTGACTGTGGAAACTCCTAGTCAGCTAAACATCCAAACTTAGACAGAGACAACTTGACAGCAAGGTTTAGAAATCACAGTCATTAGACACTCTTAAGGGACTTTTCTGCAACCTGGAGGCAATACCTACAATATGTTGAGATGGGTAAAAGTTTTCCTGATGGTAAAAAAGAGATAAGGGCAGAGGTTTCCAGAGGCAAAGACAGATGTCTATTTTGATTTCTCTCTTCCTTACTGCTGGAGGACTTGCACCAATTTTCCATGAGCAACAAGAATTAGTAATAGCTGGCCTCCAGAGGCTGACATTGACAGGCTGGAATGAGTAAACTGAGTCACTTACTGCCCCTGAAGAATGGAGACACCAGCTACAGGCACTTAAAGTTTGTACCACCCCATTCTCTGCTCAGATGCAGAAGAACTTGTGTTTGATGGAATTTTCAGACTCAAGTAAAATACAGTTTCACACTGTTTCAGAAAAGAGCATGAGGAGGTACCATAAATTCAATGTACCTACACTCCTACACTCCTATTACCTGTAAAAGTGCTGAGATAACTTGGGTATTGTGGGAATCTTTTTTAAAGAAATAATCAGAAAACATAGTTTTTACTTTCACTAATTTAAAAAGGGGTATGATATTTTTTTTGTTTGTTTTGTTGTAGAAACCAATTTCTTAATTGTTCCCAGGGGATAATTATTTCAGAGAATGTCCTCATATGCAGTGACTTAAGAAACATTTGAATATGGAACCTGAGCAGACTTGAAACAAACATATGGCAGACAGGATGTAATCACTGACCTGCAAAACCTTCCTAAGATTCTTAAGGAGCAAATAACAGGGCAGCACTACAGAGATGCAGTGATTTTTGCTGCTGAAGTGTAAGTTAGATATGGTACTTCTTCATCAGTAGCTACAAGTACTTTTTAAGAATCAAAATGCTATTTACCTCATTTTCTTTTCACTGCCTATGTATAGATAAGCTTTATTTCTCAGGAAGGAAAAAATTTATAGTTTCCCTAATGAGTTGTGACAAGCTCTGTTCATCTTTCAGCTTCTTTTTTTCTGGTATGTTGAAGCCTAATGGTTTTCATTTATTATATTAAAACAAAAATACAGTGAGACTTTAAAATCTACTACAGAAGAAAGATCTCTTATCATTGTTTGCCCATTTATGCCTTGCACACAAGCTTTGCCAAAGGTAAATGGGCTAATGGACACTTTGAATTCTCTTTGCAGCTGTGGTGCTGACCTGCTATGTGTGCAGTTCACTTATTATTCTTTCGTTCATCCCTTCTTCTTAGATCAGAAGCTCTTCAGGGCAAATGAATGATGTTGTCATTATGGCTGTCAAAGAGATACAGTGTTCTAACTTCTTACTCCAACTTCTTGCTTCTTTGCTCAAAGAAGATATCTTCCCCTAAGTCAAAAACTTGTATTAAAATTGGTCTACAGTGCCAAATTTCTCCAGCAGTATCTATGAACCATAATCTCACAACGAATTTTGTACAAGCTCAACTTCCTTCCCTATGAAAATTCTGGCAACATTTCAAGAGAAAACAGTTCCATTTCTACCTCAAGTTGATTGAAAGTTTTTCTAGGATACCTCCTATTGCATAGTTTACAAAGAAATAGTCAATATTTTTTAATTTGCAGTGTTTTATGAAGTTTTCATAACAAAAACTTATGCAACAATTTGATATTTTGAAAAGAGGACTGTTCTAAATACAAAGTATTTGTAAAAAGGCAAAATAAAGTGACAATTTGATCTATTGCTCATTAATGCTATTTACATAGCATCAGCATCATGTAGACAAGATTGTAATTGTGCTTCAGGAAAAATTCTTCCTCTGCATAGTGGCAAAACTGAGAAAACTGCAGAGAGACACACCCAGGAGCATCATTGGTTGCTGAGTTGTAGAGAGCTGTTTATCTAGAGAATATTTTCTTTATTTATACAAAGAAAAGCTATATCTGTCTTACTGATGACAACATGTCAAGCCACCAAAATGCAATCTTACAGGCACTGTTATGAATTCTGCTTTAATTTGCCACCCATCTTTTAATTTTTACAGTATGCATAAAGCATTTAATGACACAGGAAATATTAATAGCCTTACATCTATTACTTATCCTGTTGTTACTGCAATTCTCCTCACCTGGCAAAGGAAACATGAGCAATTCTAAGTGCAGTACAGAAGGTAATGAGAGAAATAACCCAAATTAAGATAATAAAGTCCAACAATGTTACAATGACTTTAATGAAATAGGCATTTACCTTATACCTAATATTAGCAAATATTCAAATTATATTTCTCATTTCTAACTGGAACATTTAGCTGACTTAAGGTGCTTTTAATGATTATTCTACAGAACATGATAAATCTCTAGATTTTATTTAAATTTAATATTTGAAGGGTTATTGAGAGTGATATGAGTTTGCCTCCTCAAAGCAGCAGGATTTAAAAAAAAAAAGGGAAGGTTCTGGGGCTTTTTGTTTGGTTTTTTTTGGTTAATTGTTCTTTAGTGGGATCTCTTGCAGCATGGAAGGTAGTGATTCCTCTATCTTTCATAAGTTAAAAAAGTGGAATTAAAAAAAATAAAGATATAGAATAGGATGAAATATTAAAGGTAATTTCAAATTTTGTACTTTTATAATTAGCAGCAAAAACAATCTTGAACATAAACTCAAGTTTCCTACATATAGCTCTGAGGCAAATCTGGAATTTTCAGTTGCATCCATATAATTAAGAAATTAATTTAGTCAGCCTCATTTTGTGAAGGGATGTTATCAGCTCCACTCTTCATGCACTTTGATATCTCCTACTCCCAAGCAGACCAGGCTTCAGTAGAATTTGAAGCAATTGTGCAGCTTGACCTTATCTCTCTCTTCAGACACCATGTGCATTTGAATAGGGATTTCTGGGTGCACAAATAAGTAAAGCAGCCAGAGATCTGCAGAGAGCTTCAGACTCATTTAATAGCCACTGCAGCAGATATCTAAGCTCACCTGACATTCCTGAGCAATAGTATTAACTCAGTATTGCCTTATATTCCTTCTCCCCTCACTCACCTCTACTTGACACTGTTACAGTCCAGTTTTTAAAGTTACTAGAAATGCCTCTGACCCAAACTAAGATGCAAAGAAGACCATATACCAAAGTCAATATTATGGATTTTATTTGATAGCAAATGTATGAGAGAGAGAGAGAGAAAAAAGAGAAGAGAGAGAAACAGAACATAAATGGGGGACAGAAAGAAAGTGACAGAGACAGAATAAAGAAAATATCACCACTCCATGGATCCCACCAATGCCTCAATGACCCTCTCCAGCTGGTCTTCTTGGTGATGAAAGTCCCCTGAAAAGCATAGAATATACACTCAGGCCAGGTGGGAATGCCCAGATACCTTCCTTGGACAGGGGCAGTTTGAGACAGTCTCTTGCAGCAGACTCTGGATCTGTTGCATCATTTTGCATACCTTGCAGTGCTCTGCTGCAAGGCCTCTGGAGATCACTTTAGGGGTGTTTGATAGATTATGATGCCTGCTTAGCTGCCTCTCATGGCAATGTCCTGTGGATGTGGCCTGTGGGGTTTCATAACTGGACTGGTTTGTGTAAGGGAGGATGGGTGTCCACTGCCTCTAACAAGAGGTTATGCCACACTCCTGAAACCTCCCCACTCCTCATTTTGGGGGCATCTGTGGGCTGTGGTCTCCTCCACCCCAAACCCAGGCAGGGATGATTCTCTCCTGTGTTTGGCTTTCTTGTGGATGCATTCCTTTTCTTCAGCCTTGTTTATTTCTCTTTAGACTGAGATGATTGAACAATAGTGTTGCCTTTATCTTATCTAGGTAGCTTAACTCACAGTCCAAAGTTCCAGTCAGGAATTTTTAAGGAGGGGTGGGCTTCTGTGGTTGTAGCTTCTTTATGCAGTTTTCACTATAATGAGCAAAACTCCTTCATAACCGTGTTTAAGGCATGAAGCATTTCAGTCCCTGACCTACACCCATATTTTTAAGTCAATAGGGAATATAACTGTTTTCTACTGAGGCTGATGTAGACACTAATAATTTTAAAACTAATTGATTCTAAATTCTTTGCCAGTATGTCATTATCTTGCTGAGGTGTTTGGAACTCTCAATTATTTTTGTAATGGCCAAATTAATTGCTTAAATATAAAATGCACAAAGTTTGATGTTTGGTAACAATTATGACCAGCAGGCAAAGGTGTTCAGTTATCTTTTTTAATTACCATATCAACCATAATGAAAAGCTACTGTATTTTTTGCTTTATTTGTGTATTTTATATAAACTGCCAAAATTCTCATTCAAATGCTTTTCTTTCTCTTCTGATGATGTCATTGGGATGATCTTTCACTACAGCTTGAAATTTAACATCCTGGGAACATTTCTGAAAACCTCTGTCTAATGTGAGAAATGACACAGCTTTAGTAAACTTCAGTACTGATTCAATTATGCACAAATTAACGTAGTTAAATGGAGCCATACCTACCAAGAAATAAAAATCCAAGCATTGTGTTGAGAGTATTTTTCATAATGATGTTTTTCATATAAAAAATGTCTGAGCACTTTCCTCTAAGTTCTATATTATAATTGGAAATATGATTACAGGTTGAAAACATATCATTGATTTTAAAATTTAATTTTTAAAAACATAATTAGAGGGGATGTATGAATTTTTAAAGGAAAACCCTAACTTTTTTTTGCCTTTTCTATATTGAAAGCCTTCATTAAGTACTATATTCTTATTTTTGTACTATATTCTCATAACCTGTCTCTCCTTATGAAGTTTACACACTATAAACCTGCAGGAAATAGGATTTTGAAGCTTTAGGGAACAAAGATCAAATTCTAAAATGATTATGCTGGTTAATTTTCATGTCAAAGAAAATATGGAGTGGAAGTTTACATTGCAAACTTTTTTGTGCTTCAGAATAAAAACCCTAAACCTAAAAAACAGAATAGCCAAGTGAATCAATATGAATCAAGAGATAGAAAATTTTCAGTAAAGTGGTAGCAGGAAATAATAGATGGAGGTTGGAATAGGAGAGAGTAGGAGAAGATAGATGTGGGATTCAATCAACTGAGAAACACTTGAGCACCTTTGGGTAGTTCTAGAACTACCTTTACTATCTTATTTTTTATATGCAACAAGACCCTTAAATGTCAATCTAAATTTAATCATCCTCTATAATTTAAAAACAAAACAAAACAAGGTAGGAAAATTTGGGAGAAACAATGTAAAAGAACAGAAAGGCAACTTTAACCTTTACCCTAACAGTTTTAAATAAACTATTCTAGCTGTACAGTCTGCAAACATGAGCGTGTCTAACTGCTTTCACACACTAAATGCCGATCACTCTTTGAGTGCTATAGGAGTTAGAAAATGTCTTAGCACATTAAAAGTTAATTAAACTTAAAAACATCTAAGTCATGGAGTCTTCCAAATATGGTAAAGAATTTACTGCTGCATTTGGAGACCTCTCGATGGAGAGAGCAGAGAATACAAAAACTGATCCTGGAGAGACTTACTGGCATCTCCTGGCTTGTAAAATATTTTTATATATTTAATGATTTTTCTGATGTTTTATCTAGGAATTCTGAGCCATAAGGCTACATAAACACCTCACTGCAATTTACTGCAGCTGCTTTGTAACTATGTTGTAGTATCTGCCCAAATGCTAGGTAGGATCACTTTCACTGTGTTAAGTTTCCAAGGATAACAATGTGACATCTGCTGCAGGATAAGCTCATTCTTGAGAAATTACTAATAAGAAAATAATGAAGCAATTAATTAAGAGTCCTTTCTTATATTTCTGTTTTCAATTCATATTTCTGGATAGAAATGTTTTACTTGTCCTGGTTTAGAGCAAATTTGGGAGGAAACCTCTGAATGAGGTCCCTCTAAAAAGCAAATTCAAGTGGCCCCTCCCCTAACTGGTTTGGGAAAGATTTCCTTGGAGAAAAGTGGAAAAAACCCTGTTTATTTAACAAGCAAGTATTCACAAGCATATAAAATGAATAATATAAAAAAATAAAACCTCTCACTGTTCTGAAGAGAATGCAAATTCAAAAAGTCCTTCTCATGGGCTGTAGCTCGGCTCACTCAGTCTGTTATCAGTCCTTCCTGCACTGAAAAATGCTGCACCTGGACCCTGGTGGGCCACAGGGGCAAGATCCCAGTGTTTTTCTGGGTTTTCAGTCCAGAGTAGGTTTGAACAGTTCCAAGAAAAAGAAAAACCACAGTCCAGAGAACTTCTCTGCCTCAGCTAGCTAAAAAAAAACTAAATAAAAAGCAAAAGAGAGCTCTCTCCCACTGTCTGTCTGTGCTGCAGACAACACAGTCTGGGAGAAGAGAAAGCAGAAACTCTTATTTTTATATTTTGAAAACAGCCACCTCAGACATTTCACCATTTCTCCTTCTCCTCCCACTTCACTCTCAGACCTAGTTTTAAGGGTGGAGAACTTAATATCCACCATAAACAGAACAGACAATTAAGGATACAAGCCTCATAAAGTTACCCCAGGACAAATGTAAATTCATGTAAGCATTTTATTGTTATATTTTATTTTTCTGTCTTCTGTTTCAATAGTGTTAATTATGGATGTAAATATAATCTTCAAGTGAGCTTTAGACTTCTTTTTACCATTTAAATCTGCTTCAACGTCTTGTGTTGGAATGGCATTGTACAACATTTGTCCCCTTGTACTTGGTGTTAGAACCAATATTGAAGGGAGGGAGTTGCAAGGGTATAAGAAGATTGATGCTTTCCTTTGAGATTTAGGACATCTAAATTTTAGAAGAAAAAACAAATAAATTTCCATAGCTCTTATGTCTACCCCATTCTTCTGAGTGGTTTCATTACAGCATGTGATAGGGAGATGACACTGGCTGCAAAAAACAAGCCAAGCGAACATACTGGAGAAATTTCCTAAATCATTTCTCTGTGGGACTCCTACAAGGTTTCAAAATAAAAATCAGCTTCTGACTGTAAACTTGGACAAAGACTCCTCTCTTCTTCCTCGTGGTTCCATTACTGGCATCATGTTAATATTCCTGAGGTAGCACATTTCTTTCCATAGCAGCACCTTTTGGTAGCCTGGTAAGCAATAAGATGCTTTTGCTGTTGCTTGAAATCAAAAAGAAATAAATTTTAAAAGAACAGATATGTTGCCAAAACACAAGTATCACAATATCAAAAAGTGAATAGAGTATAAAATAAATATTCCAATAGAAATCCATATCTAAATATTCTCACATCTCAAATATGAGCTATTAGATAAGTTCTCAGTTAAAAAAAAAGTCTACCTAAATGAAATTGCATTCTGACAACTTAAACAGATCTTCACCAATATAGCTAATATGTGATAACTCTCTTTCAAAATAATATTACAACATTCTGTCTTGATTTGATTTCAATTTATCCACATGTGAACTCTTGTGCTGTTTACCTATATAGAAAAAGTGACCCACACTTCTTCAAATTCTCTTTTATAGATATAGCATCAAGGAATAGATGTACTTTTTCTATTAGACAAATACCCAGTTATAGATTTTTTTTTACTGCTCTTATTCATTCTGGCTTCACAGTCCTCAGTTACAAGCTGCAGGATATACAACTCTTCTGTGCTAGTACTCTATTCAGAATGCAAAATGAGCTTGTAGCTGTCCTTTCTAATGAAAGCTTCCAAATTTATAAGGGTATGAAGTAGGTACTGATATAATAGTGAAACTTTCAAACCTTTACATTCTCAAAGGAACCTTTATCTTAAGTTTTGTCTGAAACAAGATAGCATAAGAAACCAAATCTGATAACCACAGCTGTGCCTTCCCATTTGTATGCAGTAATGGAACTTGAAGAACAATGGGAAGAAAAACAACATGCCAAGATTCTGGAGTTAGGAAACTGTGTACAAAAGACTAGTCTTGAATCTGTAACCTATAAATATTCCATTCAAATTCACTTCAAATGTATGCATTTAGAGTGCTGTGAGCTGAGTTAACATTTTTTAATTACTACTTGAAATACACCTCCAAATTTTTTACCCACTCCTCCCAAAAAGAAAGGAGAAAAAAGTCATATTTCCAGCTCTTATTGCAAATCAGAAGAGCTAGAGTGGAAAACATTAGCTGTGTTTTATTAAATTGTTAGGTGAATTATTTGCCCCTTTAAATTGCAGGACATAGCAGCAAAAATGAATAGAGGTAGGGAATGAGAAGAATATTACACCTGCATGCTGCTGATGCAGGTGCACCCTGCTTCACCCACCATCTGTACTGCAATATTCTGATAGTCACGGGCTCTTAGCTCTTCTAGAGTAAACATCTCATTCCATTACACTACTTTTCTAGGATGTCCTGGTTCAGGGCAAATTTGGGAGATAACCCCCAAAGGGGCTCCTCTAGAAAAGCAGATTCAATTGTCCCACCCCCCCGTCCAGGAGCAGGAATGTGGAGGAGTGAGTGCAGTCTGAAAACAAGCTGCACACTTCCGCTTCTTCCCTCTTCACTCTCTGGAAGAGAGTCGTAAAGGTGTAAAACTTATTATTCAGTATAAACAGAACAAGACAATTAGGGATAAAAGCATCATATAGTCAACCCAAGACATTCCACCCCTTGTCCCCATATCATCAGCTTACTACTAAAAAGAATATACATTCTAACTCTACAAACATATACATTATACATCCAATATACAGCTATACACAGTGTATTAACTCACCAGGTGGCCTTTGCCAGATGCTGCTTCCAGTTTTTAAAAGATCCCCCACCTAAGTCTTTTGAGGTGGTTTTTAGTAGTCCATTGTACCTCTCCACTTTGCCTGCAGCTGGTTCATGGTAGGGGATATGTGCCATGCTCCCTAGCCCAGGTGCTGATAAGGCTGTTTTTGAAATGAGTCCCATTATCTGACTCAACCTCTCAGGGGTACCATGTCTCCACAGGACTTGCTTTTCAAGGCTGAGGATGGTGTTATGGGCCGCAGCATAAGTCAGAGGGTAGGTTTCCAACCATCCCGTGGTGGCCTCTACCATTGTGAGCACGTAGCGCTTGCCTTGGCGTGTCTGGGGCAGTGTGATGTAGTCAATCTGCCAGACGTCCCCATACTTGTACTTGGACCACCGCCCACCATACCATAGGGGCTTCACCCTCTTGCCCTGTTTGATGGCAGCACACTTCTCACAGTCGTGGATAAGCTGAGAAATACTGTCCATGGTTAAATCTATCCCTCGGTCTCGTGCCCGCTTATAGGTGAGATCTCTACCCTGATGGCCTGAGGCATCATGGGCCCATCGAGCTAGGAATAAACCCCTGTGTTGCCAATCTAGGTCAATCTTTGACACGCCTATCTTTGCAGCCTGGTCTACCTGCTCATTGTTTTGGTGCTCCTCATTGGCTCTACTCTTGGGGACATGGGCATCTACGTGGCAGACCTTCACAGGCAGCATCCCTTCCCTGGTAGCAATGTCTTTCCACTCATCAGCAGCCCAAATTGGTTTTCCTCTATGCTGCCAGTTAGCCTCTTTCCACCTCTCCAGCCATCCCCACAGAGCGTTGGCTACCATCCATGAATTGGTGTAGAGGTAGAGCTTTGGCCACTTCTCTCTTTCTGCAATGTCCAGGGCCAGTTGAACAGCTTTGACTTCAGCAAGATGGCTTGATCCACCTTCTCCTTCAGTGGCCTATTCCACCTGTCATGTGGGGCTCCATATGGCTGCTTTCCACTTCCAGTTCATCCCTATAATGCGACAGGAACCATCAGGAAAAAGGGGGTATTGTGTTTCTTCCACTGGCAGTTGGTTATACGAGGAGTTTCTTCAGCACGTGTCACTTCTTGTTCCTCTTCATTAATGAGACCAAAGTTTTCACCTTCTGGCCAGTTTGTAATTATTTCCAGAATCCCAGGGCAATTCAGCTTTCCAATACGGGCACGCTGTGTTATGAGAGCAATCCACTTGCTCCATGTAGCACTGGTGGCATGGTGGGTACAGGGAACCTTTGTTTTGAACATCCATCCCAGTACTTGTAGTCGGGGTGCCAGAAGGAGTTGTGCTTCAGTGCTTATTACCTCTGAGGCAGCTTGGACTCTTTCATAGGCTGCTAAAATTTCCTTCTCTGTTGGAGTATAGTTGGCTTCAGACCCTCTGTACCTTTGACTCCAAAATCCTAGTGGTCAGCCTTGAGTCTCCCCAGGCACCTTCTGCCAAAGGTTCCAGGACAAACCATAGTTCCCGGCTGCAGAGTAGAGCACATTCTTCACATCTGGTCCCGTCCTGACTGGGCCAAAGGCTACTGCATGAGCGATCTCCTGCTTGATCTGGGCAAAGGCTTGTTGCTGCTCAGGGCCACTGGAAAGTGTTCTTCTTAGGGGTGACCAGATAGAGAGGGCTCACGATCTGACTGTACTCAGAAATGTGCATTCTCCAAAAACCTATGGCACCTAGGAAAGCTTGTGTCTCCTTCTTGCTGGATGGTGCAGACATAGCTGTGATCTTGTTGATAACATCAGTGGGAATCTGACGCCGTCCCTCTTGCCACTTCACTCCCAGAAACTGGATCTCTTGAGCAGGTCCCTTGACTTTGCTCTTCTTGATGGCAAAGCTGGCTTCAGGACAATCTGGATTATTTTCTCTCTTTTCTCAAACACTTCTGCTGCCATCTTCCCCCATACAATGATGTCATCAATATATTGCAGATGTTCTGGAGCCTCACACTTCTCTAATCTGTAAAAAAAAAAAAAATTAATCTCATTAGCTATAGGAAAAGATATCCTTAGTTCAGGTAGGTAAATGTTTTCAATCTTCAAAAAATCCTGCTAGATGAAGTCAATGTTGAGTTAATTTAAAAACTTTTTCTTTCTTTTTAAAAGACAGGTGTGAATATTTCAGGTACCTGAATAAGTAGACTACGCTATAGTTCAACAGGAAGATCTTCCTAGTGCCATAAAATCATTAGGCCGTCCCAAGACTCAGTCATTGTATTGATATAAGAAAAAGTCTCACTACCCAAATATCAGCCACCCTCGACACAATCAAATCAGAACTCAGAAGGCAGCTGTCAGTCTAAAAACTTAACAGAACAAGATGGGGAAAAGGTCCCAGAGGTTTTCATCCCTCCCAGAGAATATTCTTCCTCCTTTCATCTTCCATAACAAGCCAAATGACAGCCCTTGGAGCTGTGATCAGGAGTTGGGAAGACTCATTTGTACAAAAATGTCTCTGGCTTTAAATCTCCCTTCAGCTGTAATTCTCAGTGAAACTGTCATACTGTACAAATTCAAAGTAACACAGAACCAATTGCAAGAGATTCTTTCTTTAAAAATCTTTATGCATTTACCTTCCAAGCATTTAAGTGGGGATTCTGCAAGGAAATTTACAAAGCCTAATGGTATACAATAATTTTTGTACTGCATTTAGAAAAGTAATTTTTAAAGCCTGTTACTAGAATGCTACAAATTGTAAGAATAGGCCAATACTATATTTAATAAGCTGCTCTTGTCTGAACATGGCTATAGAAATTGAAGGTCACACATACAAGATGACAGCATTTTGAAAAATAATGACTCAAGAAAAAGACTGAAATACTACAAAAAATAAAATAACTGAACATTAGTTCCACATACAATGCAGTGGTCACAAGCAGTAAGGCAGTCCATGTTTTTCCAACTCAAATGACAATGCTGTTGTTTCAAACTTCATCTTAAAACATTCACAGCCTAGATAGATGAACTCCCAGCCTTGGATAAATGCATGGTGCTTTATTTTCAAGCTCTCTTGCTTTATACACACTGCCTGAAATCGTTCATACCTGGATTTAAATTTAACTTCAACATTAATATATCTTGTGCTATTTTGTCCTGTCTTGTCTAATGTAATCAACAGTGTGGGTCTTTTATCATTGTCACTTTGTCTTCAGCATGCAGGAGCTGCTCAGCAAATAGGCTTCTGGAAACTTGCTTATTGTGTATCACCTCTGACTCTAGCTTCTCATAAAGCAGACAGTACAAATTTGCAAAGTTTTTTTATTTATATATTTATCACAAAAATAAATCAAAATCCCCGTTGCATTCATACTGCAATTTCCATACCTTCTGTGATTTACAGTTTGAGATAAGCTCAAAGAATGACTTGTAAGAGAGGCAACTAACACAAACATTTCTGTTTGTGTTAGATAATGATTCTATTGTTATATCAATGATCTATAGAAAGTTTATACCTAAATATTATGGCACACTGTTATCACTGTAGAATATTAGAATAGAATCAGTTCATTAGAATACGGATGAAAAAAATACACTAACGATGTATATCACATTTCAAAGTAATCTCTTAAACATTTTGGGTGAAACCCTGGACACACTTAAAGCCAATGGCAAAACTGCCACTAACCTCAGAAGTCAGATCCTATCCTTTATTGCTGTCTATATTCATTTTTGTCAGCTGTATGACAAATTATTAATAAAAGCACAGGATATTATTCTTAGTCTCAGCAGAGATGGTAAGAACCAGAAAAGAAGCTTTTCAGATACATTATACATGAATCAAGCTGATATCTTTTGAACAATTTGTTCAATGCGTTGGCATTCAACCAGATAGAGAGATGGTCAAATACTGCAAAAGACTATTCTTGAATAATTTATTTAATGAATAACATCTACTTTGGGAGGATAATGTATTCTGTGAGTATATTTAGCAGTTTACAGCCAAAAGTGTTTTATCCAACATTAATTGGTGTTGTTTTGTTTTGGGGAAGCACAGAAGCACTGTAAGGTTTTGTTTGTTTTGCTTTGATCTTCTATCACTGCACAGTTGCCAGCACTCATGCTAGAGTACACAAATAACAGCCACCTGACTTTTGTTAAATTTGGTTTCACATTGCTTCAACATGTAGGATTTGTTAACTTTCATCTAGAGAATTGAAGTGACATTTTAACAGTCTGTGTATCACCTATTCAAGCAGTACATTTTATGAGACTTCAAGCAAAAACAAAACAAAATAAAACAAAAACTACGAAAAAGCCTCAGCTTCCAAGCAGCTTGAATTTAGATAATATTGCTATGCTCATGCTTTCTTCAACACCTGTCTAACAAGTCCATATTATGATTTTCTAAAAATGTTGGTTTTTTTAAAAAAACTGCATTAACTAATCTACATAAACAGCTGTTTTGTTTAATTTCCAAAACTAGAAGAATTTCATTCTTGACACAAAGGCATGGAAATAAGCTGTGTGTAGTTTTAAGCACTGTTTCTTCCCTTAGAGAAAGTTTAAACAAATATTCACATCTCTAAGTCAGTCTATGCTGTTGGCAGTTCATTAGCATTATGGGGCATCGATGCCCTTGAGATCTCTTCTCCACCGGACACAGGGAAGAATGTTGTGACTCCCATAACTGAGATGTGCCCCAAGATATTCATTCCAGCCTTCTTTCTGAATCTCATGGTTAGCCTTAATGCACTTAGGTTCTTACACAATGACTAACACATTTTATGAGTACTACTCTCAAAACACAAAGACTTCATCAAAACCATAAGGAAACTTCAGGGTAATGTGACTAATAAAAACAAAAGATGAGCCTATATAGTTTGTTGTTCGGGTGTTTTTGAAGTAATTTGTGTATAGCAGCAGGATAACCATGTGTAATGAGGTACTGGCATAACTTCTGTCACATTTTATATATGCAATACTTTCCAGGCTGAGGAAAGTATCCTCATATCCACTGGGCTCAGGTTGGAAGTAGAATATGTGCCTAGTGAGGATCCTTATGGGTATACCAGCACTGGCCACAAAGAATACAACTTGTTTCATGAAAGATAATTTGTGATTTGGAAACGTGACCTCTCAGAGTTTTAGTAGAAAGTTTAGTCTACTGTGGAATGTCTCCAAATGAGCAAGTCCACAAGAAGGACCATTGTCAATCTCACAGATGCTGTCCCTGTCCCATCTGGGTGTGCTGCCATTTCCTCTTTGCTGGGGAGGGGGAAATAGGAGCTGCTGCCTTTCCTCCCTAGAAAGTTGCCTCACCCAGCTTGTTCTCTAAATGAACCACAGAATCACAGCCCCATCCCAGCACGCTCCCTGCTGCGGCTGAAGATGACCCATCTTCCCTCTGCTCCTGGTAGGCAAGTTGTGGTTTCAGCTGCGCTGTTCAGCACCACTGGGCATCCACAGCACCAACCTGGCGGGGAGGAGAGGAAGAAAATCATCAGCAAGTAACGAGCTGAGACAGTATCTCACTTCCCCTGCCACTGCTCAGGCCAAATGAAGCTTGTGGCATGGCAAATAAGACTTCTAGCTGCAGAGCTGGGGTGGATCTGGCAGCGCTACTCTGCTGCTGAAATTCTTTTTCAGGGTAAAATACCAGGCGTTTTTTCACTGCATTGATTCTCCCTTTATTTACTTTTTTATTTTTAAACAATTATTTTTCTCGCAATGAATTTGGGAAAAAAATAAAACTAGTATTCCTTGTACAAATATATCTAATGGATTATTATATTATTCAATATCTGTAAGCTTTAAAGCTCTTTGGTAATCTGTCTGCAGGCATCATTTATTACCTTTAGTAACACAATTTTTTTTGTTGTTTTTTAGAAACTTCTTACAATACACATCTTACAGTATTTTCGCTCAAATTACATTTTGAAATTTATTGACTCAATACCTTCTCTGCAAATGGAATCTAAAAATTTCAAATACAAAATATTATTCAGAGGATTTTTAGATACTCTAGAGTAAAACTATTCTAAATTAGCTCTTGGGAAATATTCATTATGATGCAGTCTTCAACAATACCAATTTATGGTCTCTTTTTTTCCTCACAGGCTCCTACCTCATACTGATTAAATATAGAAAGTACTAAGCAGTGTGCAAAGTATTGTATTTTTAATGAAAAGAGTCTCGAATAGTCCTGTAGAAACAGTTTTGAATAGACTTGAATTTTTCATGTAGAAAAAATAAATAATGACAAGATAAATATTATTTTAAATAGTCTTTATGAACTCCCTTTGTCTTAGTCACTAGAGTGCTCCACTCTTGTTTCCAAAGCAGACATTATACTAGGATTTTCTGATTTTTATCACTAAAAGGAAAATAAAACAGTAAATGTAACATGTTTCTATCACAATCCCCAGACTAAGTGTCTCTTATTGAAGGAAATTAGAAAAATTGTTCTTAGAAAGATTATTTTTTGATAAAGCACATTTCTTTTGATAATCCAGATCTATATATGTTGATATAAAATGAGCTTTCTTTTGGTGAATAAATCATCTGAAGTTACCCCTGAAAGAGTAATTTAACAAAGATGGAAAAGTGAATAATTTTTGTATTTTCACAGATAACTATTTTATGAACAAATCTAAGCAAATTATGAGCAAGCCCTTGGAAAGGGGAAAATTACTGAGAAATTGACTAGAGAGAAGCAAAATAATTGAAATCACCTTAAATGTACTATTTTATTTAGTCCTTTGATTTATACAATTTTCAAAAATAGTCTGTCTAAATGATTTTGATATTTGACATGAGAAACTGTTATTATCTTATTTCACAAAAGAGTTTGAAATAAATAACCTCAAAGAATGTCTGTCAAATATCCTTTCCCCCCAATAATGTCATTACAAACTCTAGAAGCAGTGATCTGCTCTATAGACAGTAAGGATGGAAGAATTTGAAAAGGTCCTCTCTTCTTGGTGCTAAATTATTGCTTCTTATTTCCTTGCAGATGTTTATTCTGGGAAGGGATGAGATAATACTTTGAGATAAAAGGAGAGTTCTGCTTTCAGGTTTTTGAGGGAGAGATTGGAGTAGTGCAGTTCATAATGTAGACATGACAAAACTCTTTAAAAGGATTTTATATTTGAAAGTGATTATATAAGCAAGAATTAAGATACATAAATTATTATTTCTTGAAGATCATATAGGATTATTTCTATTATTTATAGATATTCCTTTGGATACTTAATGTGTTTTGTAGTCCATGAAACAACGGAGGCCTATATGGAATGCGTCTTTTTTCCCATGTTCCTAAAATTAGCATGTAGTTTGGGGTCATATTTTTTTCTTATGTGACCCTGTGTTTCATGTACTACACAGTGAGCATATGTAGTTTCACAACAGAGTTCTTCTCTAGGAATTTGTCAAGAGTATGATCTGAATCATAAGTCACAAATATATCAAATTAATTTTGTTATTTTCAGGGACAAAAAGATATTTTCATTTTCATTATAGAAATAGATGGAACAAGAAAAAATTAACAGCATCTGGTCATCAGACTTTCTGATGAAACTTTCCTCCTCTCTTGAGGCAGCACCCAATACCTCTCTCACTCTGGTTTTATTGGTGAGTGTTCTGATCTGTGCAGGAATAAGAAAAATTGTAGGATTAAGGAATTCACATATTTTAATGTAATATTTTATAAAAGTTTTAAATCTAACTACTATAAAGTGCTGAGTTTTCAAACCTGTTTTTTGGTCTGCTAATCCAATATCAAATTCCTAGTTTACTTAAGGACACCCTGATTTTAATCTTTACTACATGTTCAAAAATATGAATGCAAACAGCTTCATCTTCCTAGTTAGTTTAACAGACTTTTGTTAATGATCAATTAAATTTTTTTGCTTAGCGTCAACAATAGAAGAAATTATTTATTTCTCAGCCAGCTACCAAGTGCAGTTTTCATGCTTTTTTCTGTGAATGTTGAAAAATAGCACAAGTTTAAAAAGAAATGGGAAAAGAGATAAGAAAACCACAACATTCTATGGGATAGAGTGATATACCAATAATAACAGTAAGAGAACATTCTCTCTATTATAAGCAGAACTAATGATGTGCATTCCAGTTTATAAAAGTATCTTCAAGTGGTGCTTGCAAGTTTCTTTTATCAAAGATGCTGGTCAATACTTTATAGCTTCTCCGAGCTTATTTGCTCTGATCAAAGTATGGAATATAAAAGATTAAAGTCTTCTACTAATTACATGCCTGAAGGCACATTAACAACATAAGTGTCAAAGCTTTGCCGAAAATTCATTTCGCATTTTTAATAAAAACTGATAGCAAGGTTTTGAATGCATCTAACTGGAAAAAAGTAATTTTTGTTTCAGCAGCTTCTTTATGAGGAGAGTGTAGAAGCCCTGAAATCCCACAAACACTAGAGTAGAAGCAATTTGTGCTCTGAAAACCGAGTCCTAGAAATCTTCCTGTCAAACAACTGACAGTGAGTTTCTCCTTAATAATTCTTGATGGTACCAAAAAAGAACTCAGCACTGGAAATCTACACTAAATTTTTTATCAAAACCATCAATTTCATAAATTCAAACAATCAAATATTCAAAATGTTCCTCTTAGCTCTATGGAACAAAACACAACTACTACCAATTTGTAGATATTTTTCATCCCTTAAATCTCTCTTATGAGTTTCTACAATATTCTTTTTGATATATATCTCTTCTCTCCTGCTGTAGCAGCCAGTAATTTCCTTAACTACACCTAGTGAAAGCATGAAATGAAAGCATTTTATAAAGATCCTGAAAACCTATGTAGTGTAATAGATTCCCGTGGAAATTTGGACATCTGAAGGTTAGCATATTGCAAAGATGTTTTGCCTTTTGCCATAGCTCTCATTTATTGTGATTGCCTATGAACTTGCACTGTGTTTTTAGGGAATTGGGATTGTTGGACTTTGCCATCAATGAAAAGCAAGCCTTGTGTCTCTAACTCAGCCTTGCCAGGGATACCAGCCCCATATTCCCTCTGAGCATGGAGCAAAGAAGCAGCCAAGGTGCAAGTCATGATACAGCCTGTGATATTGCTTGTTGGTCCAAGTGTACTACAAAAGGGATCTACTGTTTCCATCATTTGCCAAAGACAATCCCGAGACTTTAAGCCATGTTAGAAAAGAAGTCACATAAAACCTATTAAAATTTTCAATCAGCTCTATCTGAACTACATTTGTAAATAAGTGACTGGAGTAAATCTGACATTTTGAATCAGAAATACAGTCCTTTAGGATACACAGTAAGGCAAACCTTGATTTTCCCAGATTGTGAGTATTTTAGCAAGTTTTTCCATCAGGATTTTTTATCTGCATCTGAATGCACTACTCCCAAGTGACTCAAGAAATTTTCTTCTTTGACTTTAACAAGACTTTATTCTAAACATGTTAATGTTGGTTTGGAGGGTAATTGTGTGACCTCTAAAGATGACAATTTATGACTGACCTATTAAAATCATTGAGAACAGCAATTTACAAGAAATTATGTTTTGTGTGCTTGTAATGGATGTCCAGGCAAGACCTTTGAATTTTTCTTACATCACACAGAAGAATAAACAGCTTAATTAATTTGCTTTGTGAGCATTTCTGACAAAAGTAAGAAATTTTTTAAAAAAAAGTGGAAGAGAGAAATAAATAAAAAGCAAATAAGTAGTGCAATTATGTGCACTACTTTCAATTCTGTGGTGATTTTCTGACCCTCTGCCTCTGTAATGAATCTCAACAAGAGTTTAACAGTTTTTAAGAAATATTTATTCTTTTGTTCTAGAGGGAAAATAAAACTATTTTCAATTGTCTCTGTGCCTTTAATTTTGAGAGAGAGAATAAGAGAATCCAGAAAAGCAGTATGAAAAACAGCAGATGTTTTCTTATTTAAGAGTTATGTACTAAAAATGTCCCTTAAGGGAATTGCCAGCTCCACCAGTTTTGTCAAGCACTGTCACAGAGTCAAAGTGCACCTCAACATGTCTAATCAGCCTGCAGCCTAGGAAACCGAGAAAATCACTTTACACTTTCCTTCCACAAATCTCTTCAGATGTGACAAAACAAAGGGGTGGAGGCTAAAGAGTGATGGGGGATGGTAAAGCCACAAGAAAAAAAATGAGATTATGAATTTATCTCTAAGTCATCACACACACATGCTCTTTCTTCTGATAGCTTAAGAGAATTTCTAAATAAATGTTTTCATATTGCAGCAGACCCTGAAAATGTCAAGCCTGATAAAACTTTTGAAACACAAAATTGTACAGAAGAAACCATTTTGTAGTTTTCATGAACAAAATCATACATGCAACATCCCTTCCCATGCAACACTCAGAGGAGGAACAGAGGGACTGAAGACAGCGTAGTTTCCCCTTTGACTTCAAAAGAAAACAAATCTAGATTCTCCTATATAGCTATAAAACAAAATAATAAATACCTGTCATGATGACCCAAGATGTTCCTGTGGCTGATATTTTGTGAGAAGTGTGTATCTAAATCACAGTTTTTGTTAAAAAAATTACAAACAAAACTGTTAAATAACAGCTCAATCTTCTTGAGCATTGCTGGGAGGTTTATCACCAACCTTTTTCTTTTCCTGTTAGGTCAAACTGTGGTATCAACATTTATCATTCTATTTACTTCAAATGACGAAGATTAAGATAAGCAGCAAATAGAAGCTGAGGTATTCAGGATCTAGAATACGTGTTTTCCTTCATATGATTAGGTGACTCTTTGACATTGAGGATGAGAATATTAAGGAAAGAATTCTCTGTTTAAAAAAATACAGTTGAGGCATTGTTCCATGCTTCCCACACCACTGACAACAGTGACTCAAGCGGACAGGGAGCAAGAGGCAGTCAGATCATCTGCCTTGCAGTGTGACGTAGCCAGCAGGCCATACAGTGCCGTTGGTTAGCTAACACTCATCTCTCATGAAAAATTGCTGGAAAATTACTAGGAAAAAACTAACTCTTGTATTTCTGGCAAAATATTTGTGAAGAGAATGTTAAAGAAGGAAGATACCATGAAGAAACCACAGGTACACAGACTCATGGCATGAAATAAAGTTGGTTTTAATGAAGGGCTATAACTGAAGATCCCTGGTCAGGACAAGAAATAACATTGTCCTATGCAACTATACATGTTTTCATAGGTAGGATAACTCCCCAACAGCCTATTCTGCTCATGTCTCCCTGCTGTGGTGTGATGTTCTGCAGCCTACTTTCTCAGCTTATCTCAAAACACTTAGCTTCACATTCATCAAGTTTTCAATTCATATTTCCATAGGAGTAGGAAGTTGCAGTGATACTTGGCTTTTTGAGACACACTTTCAGGTGTGTAAGTTACATTTCTCTAAATGGTGTTGTAAATTCTTTGTGTTTTTACAGTAAACACCATGGCATGAAATTCAACATATCTGGTAATACTGTACAAAAGAGTTATTTGATCAACTGATTGAGCAGCAGTTGGCATTTCAAATGCAGTGGTAGCTTAGAATATAATTATTTATTTATATAACATATTTCTCAAAAATATTCTAACCATTAAGCATTAAATTTTTTACATAAAACAAACAAGGATAGAAAATAGTAAGAGAAGTTACAGTACTGTTGAATAAGCCAACTGGATTTTAAATTCCACCCTGAGAAAAGGGTTGTCTGATATATCCATAACTATATTGAGTTATTCTGCTTTGTGAATTATTAATTTGCACTTTAAAAAAAAAAAGAGTATTTGCATAAGGAAACTAAGGGAGGGTAATTTAAGATAAAATTCAAGTATTTGGAAAATCTTCAATTATGTAATATTTATACTAAAATTCTTGTCTTGGTATGGGCTGAGATTTTAAATGCTTTTGATTTAGACACAGGTTCAGGAAGTATATAATTCACTGAAAGAAATATTGCCAAATTTTATCCATTTCTGGTTCTAAATTCCTAGTTTCTGTAAAATTCAGGAAATATCAATTAAAAATATATTCTCAGTCTAGTAAATTTTAAGAGGGCAGAATTTAGATAATTTAGGGTTAAACTTCAAGTTCCCAATCTTCATTTCCATGTTGACTCTCAGTAATGTGAAGTCTTAATGAACCTAACAAAGTCTCTATATTACAACTGTAAAATGAAAAAGAAAAAAATTAAAATTCTCATGTCTCTTTTTGTGGAAGTATCATGCTTGGGTTGTAAAATGTGCTGACAATAACAACTCCATTAGGGTTTATTTGGGATAATAATTTCCCAACTAAAATGAGAAAATAAAGACAGCATCTTAGCATTAATAACTCAGAAGTTCAATCCAAACATTTCTCTGGCTATCCAAGCAAGTTTAGGGCAAAATATTATGTGTTCTGCATCTGTGTGAACTGCTACACTGATATTTCTACTAATTTGTATACTGCTAATGTTTTCGTTTCAGAAAAAGAAAAGGGTTTTTTAATCATTTATAACAATTATGTGCAGACTGCAAGAATAAAGATGACTATGACTGAATAGATCCATTTACATTTCCCAGTTCTCCTGGTCTTCTTTTATTTAAAAAACTGATCATATAATTGAAGTTGTTTTTGGAATAACTGAGGTGAAATTACCAAGGCAGCAGCTTCCAAAGGCCCTGAAACCAACAAAAAGGTTTTTCTGCACATATTAAAGCTCAAGGCAAGCAGTTGCAATAACAATCATATCTGCAAATTATCCATTCAATCATCCTGTCTATCTGGTTTGGAAATAGCATCTCCATACAGAAGCTTCCCTGGAGGTTCCGCCTGCCCTGTATAATTTTAGACAAAATTAGACAAATCTTGACTGCTATATTGAACATAGGTCAATAGGACAATGACTCATCCCACTCAGCTGGCGCTAGTTCATTAAGATACATCAGCTGGGAAGGTATACAAGAAGTATCTGTGTTTTAAACATTAATAGCAACACTACATTATTCAAATAAGAGAAAAGTGCTTAAAACATGCCAGCTAAGTGGTTCACTGCAGCTATAAAATGCTCTGCAAGAACACTGAATATACTCTCAAATTGTTTATTTTCGCTCAGTTCCCCAGAAGATCCCTGGTGTCTGAATTTAAAGATTGCTCGTATTCTGTTGCATAGTTTGTGCTTTTCTTTAAAAAATGGTGCTGTAGAAACTGTAAACTCCTGGATGTCCAGGCTGTTACTGACTGCTGGCCATGCTGGCACCTTCTTCAAGATAGAATGACACTACACAAGCTAGACTGTGCTTCAAACTGAGTGTATTTAGCAAAGCAAAATAAAACAAACAAAAAAAAATCAATAAATTTGAGATACTTTCTAGGGATAAAATGAGCAAAAGATTCATTTTCTGGAGTGTATATTGTGTAAGGACCCCATGTGATCAGGGCTGAGGCCTCTTTCCATCACTCTTACTCGGGGAAGGAGAGGGGAGGCAGCACAGGAGTCCGGCCCCTTCTACCATCTGTCATTGTAGAAATGCTTCACTTCCCTGTAACTAACTCACCATAATTTCATAGGTTTCAGGACCAATGACATGATCTCAAGGGATAGTTTATGCAGCACAAGAAAAAGGATGGATTGTGAGGAAGCTGTATCTACCTGGTTTCCCTGTTGACCATACATTATGTTCCCTTGAAAGGTGGGATGAGATGCTCCATCTGCCTTTCCCAAGCTCCTGCATCCTGAGCCTAGTGCACCCTCTGGTAGCACGGGCAATTTAACCCTTTCTTACAAGTATCTACAGGCTGACTATGAAAAATCTCACCAGTTCTTATTAGCAAGATCTACCCATGTCTAAAAAGAGAATATTTGGTAACATCTGTTTCATATCTTTTCAATGGTGTATTACCTCCCATCTGATTGAAGGTTTCTCAAATTAATAATTTGTTACATAATAACCCATTCCTTGCTTTTCAAGGTAGTTTTGGAACTAGACTGGAAATAGTGAACAATGTAAAAGGTGTTTCAGAAGAAAATTACTATATCTTTGGCAATGTATCGTTGTTTACTGTTGACATAACATTAGTGAAAATATGGGAGACACTCATTTTTCTGGAAATTATTGAAAGATATATATATATCCTTGAATAGTTAATTGCCTTCTCATCTTCTAATAGCTAATTGTAATAGTTAATTGCTATATATATCTTCTAATAGTTAATTGCTTATCACATATCACTGATCAAAATTTAATCGACACTCATTTTTCTGGAAATTATTGAAACAGATATATATATCCTTCAATAGTTAATTGCCTTCTCATCTAATAGCTAATTGTAATAGTTAATTGCTATATATATCTTCTAATAGTTAATTGCTTATCACATATCACTGATCAAAATTTAATATAAATAATTCATAATTTAACGGGTTTTGTGTTTATAAAAGAAAACCATTTAAAATCAGTTTTCCTACTTTATCAAAGGAGCTGCAGAACTACCAGAACAGAGTTGAGTGGAGGCATGTCAGTCACCACAGCACTACAATCATTTTGTTGAAAGCCCTTAAAATCTCCAGCTGCTGGAACTTATGGATGATTGATGCAGATTGCTCCGGGTGCAAGCTAATGTTCCTTAGTGATTACAAAGATGAGGATGGTGAAAACAAAACTCAGTTCCTGATTACTCCTTTGCTTTTATCTCCCTGATAAATAATAGTCTATGGTATTATCTTAAAAAGATCCATGCAAAACAAAAATATGGGGAAGGGTTGTCATGAGGAGTTGTAAGTTAATTCTCAAAGGTCTTGCATCACTATAAAATAAAATAACTTTACCTTGTAATCTTCATGAAAAATAGTTGATTTTTAACAAATCATAAGCATTACTTTAATCTAGAAAACTCTTCTTCACATATTAATGTTATATAATTCTATATAATCAAGGGTCAGAGTAGGAATCTTCATAGCATTTTCCCTCTAAAGTTCCTGTACTCTGAGCATTTTGAATTAATTATGACAGACATTATGTCAGATCTTATAGTCCAAATGAAAATGGCATTTTCATTCAGTAAATAGGTTTGAAGCTTTTTGGTATTTTAATTTTTTTTCTTTCTTTTATTTTTAATATGACAGATACAAACATTTACTTAGTAGAATGTAGGTAAATCATTATGAATAAATTAATAAAATCACATAACTGGAAAGCTTTTTTTAATAGAAATGTAAGCTGAGGATGTCTGACTTGTATAAGTGCACAAGTTAGTAGTAATATATACTTTAGGAAAACCACAGTGTTTTCCTTTCAAATCTTTAAATCATTGCCATTCATGAAAAAAGGACAAGACTTTCTCTCACAGCAATGAGATCAGGCAACTTTTAAATGATCATTTGTGCTTCCAAAATACATAAAACTGTTACAATATATCACTTTGAAATTTCAAATATTTCAACAACAATGGTCTAATAGCATTCATATCTGTAAAAGATACAACTCCACCTTGGTACATTCTTGTGTGTCACTCAGCTAGCTAGCTAGCTCTATTCCTAGTGATTAAGTTTTAGCAGAAAAAAACCTAGCACAATTTTGCTATTAGCAGGTTTTACTGCATTGTTTCAACTTGTTTCTCATAATGGTAATGACAATAATTTACAACCAAAAACATCTTCCACTGTATTCGCAGTGGACATTAACAGTGGAGTGCATTTTCTAGTAACACAACCACACTATTGCTACCTTCATAAACACCTGTAGAAAGCAAATAAGTGGTTAAAATTCTTGAAAAATATTTCCACTTTTTCATACTGTCATTTTTGAAGGATATGGAATATTTCTTCTCTTTTCTTTCCTTTCTATGTTGTACAAAAGTGACATACCTAACTGACAGGTTTGGGAATGGGCTTCTTCCCTGTCTTGAATGTTCCCATAGGTATTCCCTGCCTTGGAAACCTTCAGAAAGATCTTTGATAACATCCCTTTGCCAGACTATTTTAAAGTATCCTGTCCTGATTTAAAGAAAAAAATATATCTTCAAAAGTTCAATGAAATTCTTTAGCTTGTTTCAGGAGAGGTTATGGCATTGCTTTGCACTACCACTACAAGAGCTCTTTACTCAGCTTGCAAATCCAGAGACATTTTTTCCAAAGAAAGGACTCTGGCCACAAGGCATTTCTCCACAGAAAGTCTCAAACTCCTAAGCACAGTATCCACCTTTACAACCTCCATAAAAAATTGGAGGAAACCAGACCCTTCAAAAGACAGCAGCAAACTCTGCTCAGTTCCTTTGAAGAATGAAGCTGCCCTGTGCTGGAATAGGTAACCCTGGATGGGGGATCCTGTGGAGCCTGGTTTTTATCTTGCAGTCTAAGCCCTGGCAAGACAGAGCCACAGGTGCAGCTGTTGCTTGGTCCCTGACCCCCGGTGTGCCCTTCTGCTGTTCCCTGTCACCAGGCACTGAAACTTTGTCGCTTGAGACTTTTTCCATCCATTTCTGCATTAAGCATTTGGATAGTAATAGGAGAGCTAAAACACACACTTCACTTACAGTTTTGTTTGTTTTCTTGGATCTAAATTAAAGACTAAAAAAATTGAGACAAACTCTGTTCCTTCATAAAACTATTGTCCACCCTCCTGCGAGTCAGAATATTTACCATTTTGAATTATGAGAATATTTGTGCATGCCATAAGGCTCACACAAAGCAATGCTCTTAAATCCTGCAATCTTTGTTCTTTCACACTTGGATTACTACAGCTCTTTGGTTCTCTGCTGCAGGATCATGACATGACATTTGAACACACATAGTCTGCTTCCGGCATTTTAATTGGTTTAAAACTGTTGGTAGCATCTTTTACTGTATTAATTTATTGCTTCAGCGTTAGTCAACTGAAACCTTTGCCAGATGGCAATACAGCCCCTGAATACTGATGAGGACAAAGAAAATATTTATATGATGCACATGTTTCCTCATTCATTAAGTATTTCTGAATTGGTTTTTAGAGTTTTTTGGGTTTTTTTCTTTTTCTTTCAGTTGCAATGCAAAAGGAGCCTAAAGGTTCAAATTTGCATCTCATATTGGCATCATTATTAATAATGTAGCTCTCTATCATCTACCTAAAAAATAGACAAAAATATTTGAAAATTTAGTACAATTCTTTTACCAACTGGATATCAAAATAAGTGAAATATGATGAAACTTCCAGAAATGTTATTGTGTTATCCCTTCCCAAGTGCCAAAAGAGCAACAGGGAAGAATAAATAGAGATGACCTTCTCATTTCTAAGTACAGCCTTCTCCACAGAACTATTTAATATTACGCTCCAAAAACACAGGCAGCATTAAAATTTGATGCTTAAGTATGTTTTCTCAGGAAATTTGCTCCCTCCACTACTGACAGGTCCTTCCAGAAGTCACCTGCATCTAGCTCTATTTCTAATACTATCTGTAGTGTTCAGAAATCACTTGAGCTATCTGCCAAAACCCATGCATTTCTCCCTATTTCTGGTAAAACTCACAAGAGAATTAAACATACAGACAGTAAAGAAATTTGGGATATGCTATGACTTGATCACAGCTGAAAGTACCTTTGTTGGCCCAGTGATTTCCTGTTTTGCCCATTATTTTTCTGCCTGTCTTACCAGAAAAATCTATCCTTTACTGTGTGGTGTATAACTTGAAAAAACAGTCTGAATTCAGACATCCTCTTGGTTCTGAATATTTGAAACCCACGACTTTTTGCTGCAGCTATTTGTTAATCACAGCATGTCAGAGCTACAATGCTTGGCAAAATGTACCTTTAGTTTTCTGATCCTCGGTCACGACTAAGCTTCCTCAGAATGTACAACCCTGTGAACCAAACTAGTAATCTTCTGATTAGAAAGTTGCCATTCTCTATGGAGCATGGCTTTTGGGTTTTCAAGCCTTTCAGTGGATTAAAAGTGGGATTGCACAGATCTACCTCTAAAGCTTATTTGTCTCACCTGCCACTTATTGCACAATACACATTGTTGAGCAATGCTCTCACTTGACTGCTCTTATCAGAACATTTGGTGATTATTTCATGGTATCAGTTCTTAAATCCTTCTACTCAAGTAATTTTTAAACAAATGAAATATAAAATAATTTAATTAAATATTAATAAATTTAATTAATTTACTTAATACATGAATTTTGCACAGCCTCATGGTGCAATAAGTGTAATCTCCTGTGCCACTGGGTTCTGGTTATCCTCAGCACCTGAACCTCTTCAGTACCTTGCTGGATTGCCTGGAGCCAGATGCAAAGGTAGCAAAGCACGTGGATAGACTTTCTCTCTTGTTCCAAAAGATGTGCCAATCAATGTTCACTTCCAAAATCCCACTGCCAGCAGCTCATTCTTTCTGAGTACCTGTCACTCCTGCCTCTGCTGGTGCTCCACTGGAAAGCACTGCAAGGTGCTGGGTTTAACTCATGCGCTCTTATGTTTTACATCTTTAGGCCTTTGCTTTATGGAGCACCAAAATACTTTAAATCAGGCTCATTTATGGTTTCTTATTACTTGTGTAAGAGGCTCTGGCCAAACCAATCCTGCAAACTCCCGTTTTTCAAAAGAACCAAGAACTGACCATCTTTTTACATTGCCAACTTTCTTTTGAATTACTTGCTCTAAGAATACACTTGAAGGGTCTCAAGCTCCAAACCTAAATCAGAGATCAAACCTAGATGCCTTATTGGTTTTAACAGCTCCAGTAAATCTCATTATTTGTGGAGAAGTTGTCACAATTTGCTGGACTGCATCTTGGCACATAAACATGTTGTCACCACTGACACTCAAAGACACATCCTATCTGGTACCTTAGCAAGTATTTGGGGTGGATACATTTCTGCTTCATCACATTGTTGCTTTTCTATCTAACTAGAAATTCTGCTTTTTCTGTCTAGACCAATGCATTCTACTTCCTGAAGATGACACTACAGAGACATCAAAATCAAGACAATTCAGAGCCTAACTTTGAGATTTCTGAAGATTAAATCTCTCAAGCTGTATCACCAAAGGAAAACCTTGGATTTGACAGCACCTGATTCTAAAGTTACTATGAACTATAAACATTTCATACATTTGAAAATACTACAAAGTCAATCACACTCTGCTGAATTTCTTCAGAGGTATGAATGGATATGTTCTTCTGCACACCTGAATCTAAGCAAAAAAAAAAAAAAAAAAAAAAAGGCAAGACACAGTTTTAGCAGAGTTGAATTGTTGAATTAAAATTATTAGCAAGATAGATGTGTATCAATTCTTTTTTTACAGTAGTCAAGTATTTAGTAAGGAACCAGCGTTTAACATTTGCTTTAGGAATCAAACTATAAAATAAAATATTTGGATAAACTATTTGGAAATTATTCTGAAATTTCCCTACTCATTATGCTTGTTCTGTGCCTTGGAATGAGCATATTCCTGAGGTTAGAATTCATTTGAATTGACTATCAGCTGATTTCATCTTCTCGTGATATTTTTGGCTATATTAATTTTACAGCATCTGGTTGCTGGATGGTATAATTGTAGTTAATCAAATGACCACATTTGGTTTAGTAATTATATGTCTAATATAATTCAGTTCAACAAAAACTGGAACAGGGCTATTTATTTTCCTGTTTATTTGTTCTTTTTTTTATGTTTTTCTTCCCACAACTATCATTTGGGTTTGGAAAATTCTTTCAAAACAGAAATAAAAATCCAGAGAATTAAAATAGATAGAACAGTTACAATTCTTGAGAAGTCTAAATTCCCTGCCTTGTCAAAACTAGAAGTCAAAAGTCAGATTTTCTTAAATTTTAAATTTTGTAATATCTCAGTTTTAATACTTGTGATTTGCATGAAAATTTTATTAATTTTTTAAAAAACAACCAAACAGCAAACCCAGAAAAAAATGGCACTCTGCCTCTTTTATAATCATGCTGTCTACAATGACAATACTAATTTTAAAAAATTATAAGCTTTTTTAACATGTCAGGCTTTATTCCTGGCACAGATATCTCCATTTTTCCTCAACTTCCACTTCCTCTCTCCTCATGAGATTGCTTAGAAAAATAATTCACATATTAAATAGAAAAAAGTTACCTTTTTAAAAAATTATTTTTAATAACCAGGGTATGTTCTTGCATCTGCAGTTTCTGTGATACCTTTATGTGTCCAGAAAGTTTTAGCTTTCTTCATTGAAAATTTTGTATTCCCAGTGGTCTATCTCCATTCTAACTTCTATTGCTTCAGTCTGCTTTTGTTAAACACTGACTTGCTTAGTAAGGATCTCCTGCACCAGCAGTCATCTCTTCATGTACTGCACTCTGGGTAACAAAACATGTTTGTAAAGATAGTCTTGTAAAACTAACTAAAAAAAAAAAATCCCTGGACACTCTCACAATTGTAAACCTCAAGTGCCTCTTTGTAAAGGAAAGTATTTCCTGAGATGCTTCATTCAGCCACCATCATGTGCTTTTCAGGCAGGGTTTCCATATTCCCAGCACCTCTGCACTTCCCTCTGAGGGGACTGATGGAAACTATGAGTGCTTTCACAGAGGTAAGATGAGACACTAAAAAGCTGATTCTTCCTCTCTAATGTTAACCTTAAAAAAACCAACCAACCAACTAAACAAACAAACAAACAAACAAAAAACTTCAAGAGAATAAATAGCATGTGTTAAGAACATTCAAAATTTGGGGCTTTTTGTGCTTTTCTTAACTTCTACCCCTGTGAAATATAATAAACAGGCTGTTGCAGCACAATTGAATTGAGTTTATTCATTTAGAAAACACTCCAAAATCATTTTTCAGAAAGTACTTGCCACTTCAAAAAGTCTGTTTAATCAATGAGAAAATCAGATTTTTCACTTCTGTTTTAATAACCCTACTGACACAATTGTACACAATTGTACTGACCCTGTGTACAGCTAACAGGGACATGAACGCCAATAAAGAAATGCAGGAGCTCACCTGAATCTTGCCTTGAGGTTGCATAATTGGGAAAGGAAAAGTTCAGGTCCCCACCTCATCCTTCATATTTTGGCAGGATGTGTAAGAATTATAGCTACAGAAAAGTCAAGTGCCATCAGGTAAGCATCTGAATTCACACTGCAACCTAAATGGAAGCATTCAGGAATGCAGCCTAAGCCTCAAACTGTTCAGCACATGCACTTTTTGCATGAATCAGAAGAGGAACCACAGGCACTTCTGAAACCCAGGGTAGTTGATCTGAATGCTTACTATATGTCAAAACAATTCACTAGTAATTCACCTTCTGCCTGGTTCAAGCATTTGCTATGGACACTGTTTTTTCCCAGCATGGAAGAGAGCAGAAGGTTTTGTGTATTTTGATGAGATAAAAGTATAAACACACATAAGATCACAGTAGAAAAGTATGAAAGTACAAATAATTTTACAGTTTTTCTGATAACAAGAAACAATTTGGATTTTTTTTAAACTTTCAATATAATAATAAAAAAATTTAGCATTTAATTGCTACAGTAATGAGTAAAAACGCATTTATTATTAGTCAAGTATTTGGAAGATTTTAAAGTGCTGATTAAAAAGTCTAATTTGGATTTGAATTTTAATCACAATTTTTGAACTTTTCAAATTTCCCTGTCGAACGTTTGCATCCGGATAAATGAAAGTTAAACAAAAACCACACTTCTCTGATTTGCATACTTGATGAAAATTGCATAGCTTATTTTCAATTATCTTCCTTCAAAATGCAAATAATCAAAAAAATGCCATTAATTATTTTTTCAGGAACACATAGCACAGCAATGTAAATCGATATATATGTATATACTAAGATTAATTGTATGAAATAGGAATATGGAAGGAAGTATCCTCCTATCTCTCATTTGCAGTAATTTATAATACAATTATTACAGATGTATCTGATTATATTGTCTCACCAGGCTAAGCTCATGCTATACTGAACAATATACAAACTAGTTTTCTAAATGTCATGCAAAATTCTTTGGAATGTTTGGTTTTCTTTCTTTTTTTCTCCCTTTTATTAATATCTAGATGTAGATTGAGAAATGAAAGGAGTTTTTCCATTAAAAAAAAAATTCAAGCAATTTGAGAAATAATTCCTATTTTAAGTTAACATCATTCATATATTTTTGCTGCTAGTTACAATAATTGCTGGGCTGTATTAGTTAGTATTGGGACATCCAGTCCGTCTCCTGACTGTAGCTTTCACCCATTTAACTAGGTGTGATATGTTAGAATCTTAAATTTTGCTGCAATATAACAAGAGTGATATTCTTGCACAGCAAAATATTTTGTTGCAACTCACTGGGGACAAACAGAAACAGTTTTTTTACATAAAGACCAGGAAATACTGTAAATCACACATAGAGCACCTATATATTCTGTAACATGAGAACCACACCTCTGTCAATTTATATTCAGTCAAAATGTACAAAACAGGAGGAACAGGAAAATATACAGTGTTATAATAAAAATACCAGAATGTACAGGTTGACAAAAATTAAAGAGAGTAGTACAAAACCACTAGCACATTCCATGACATCTCGACTATACTTATGCTCAGTTAAAGGAATGGAAAGATAGCTATTTGTTTTGTCTTCAGGAAAGAAACAAGTTTCTTGTGGCAAACAGATTTCTTACAGTCACTCTTCCCGAAAAAAACATGGAGGGAGATGTGGGGATGTGAGTTCTTTCTTGTGGATCTTTTCTTATGTTGTTGTTTGTTTGTTTGTTTGATTGACTGATTGATTGATTGATTGATTGATTTCAAGGAAAATCCCTCATACTGTAGTGGAGGTTTGGACTCTTCTCACAATGATAAAAACCCTACCTGCTAGTACTCTTCCTGAGTTTTATCTCCTGTTAGCACATGCTCTGTTTTTTACTTTTTCATGCACCAGATTAAATAATTTTTCTTCAGTTTGCCTACTTTGATCTACTTTCCATTTTAAGACTTTCTAAATTGAGTGATGTTGGTCAAGGTATATTTCACAGATTTTAGCAGAATTTAACAAAAAGTTTATTTTTATTACCTCTTTTATTATTATTAACACATTTTAAAATGTATATCTTAGATAAGTTAGTTTAGAGGTCTTTAGAAATATCTAGATGTGGTTGACATAGAAATCGTCAATGGTCTTCAGACAGTTCTGGTACAGATGCCTCACTTTATCCATTATAATTCTATAGCTCTGCCAATTTTATTTGATGTCCAGCTCCAGAATGCCAAGATAATATAGCTGTTGCTAATGCCTGGAAACACTTTCCTGTCTTTTTCTGACAAATTGCTGGAAAAATATGTCCATGTCCCTTCAGAGTAGTAGCCAGCAGTGGTGCTCACTCTTTCTCCATCCAAGGTTCATTTGGCTTATTATTTCAAACCAAGCATAATAAACTTTCCAAGTTGATTTTTCTTTAAAGCTTACTGCTCTCTGAATTGGTCAATTTAACAAATCATCTGTGTAAGCATTTGTCTTGTGTTACCATATCAAGAAAAGTGATTCCACACTCACAGAGAGAATTGTCATTCTTTTCTATACTAGGCATTTTATTCATTGCTGAAGATAGAATTATGTTGTTAAGGATAAAGTGCGTAATTTATGTTATAGTTACAAGTATTTCACACACATCAACTTTGCTAGCTAAGCTAAGCTGAAAAATTTCTGTTCACCCTTATAGCTTAGAAGAATGCATAATATGACACCTAAGAAGAAAAATGCTACTAAATTATGGTTTTTTAGTTAGCTAAGTAAATTGTTGCTTCTGTACCTAAATTTTGTCGTCCCCTCCATGTGCTCACTTACTCCCTGCTGCTTGCTGAAGTCTGCAACCAGCAATCCCATGCTAGCTTATGTAGAAAAGTAAGGATATACCTCCAAAAATAGATCTATGTGTAGGCTTCAAAACAGCAGATGAAATGGTAATGAAAGCTTTTCCTGTCACATTTCTATCAGATTCTCTTTACATTCTACATTTCTCTTTTACATTTCTGGAGCCTTTCACAAACAAAATTGCAAAAGGGCAATTTACAAAATTAGTTTCATTCGCCTTAGATTTTCCAACCCTTACAACAGTACCTCACCATTACACATGCATTTGGCTTTCACAACAACTAAACAGACCTTTCATAGCTGGGGTTTCTTTTGAAAGTTGACATTCTTTTAGTTCTTTAAGGCAAAAAAACTTGTTTGTATCTCTACCACAGTAATTAAAATGTTCGTTTTTTGTCAAATTAACAAAAAACATTATTTTTTAGTTCTCCTTGAGTCCCTGTGAATTGATAAGCAATTCATCAACATACTAATACATATTTCATTAAGAGAATAATTCCTTCTCTTACTATTATTGGTAAAATATGTCATTTTTCTCCATGTAGCAAGTAGGAAAATATTACCGTCCTTGCAGATTTTGTTTATTACTTTCTTTTGTCAGTTTTCATCTGTAATTTTCTTATATTTGCTAGGTTTTGCTCACCATTGCACAGATATTGAGTCAATGATACAATGATGACATCAGTCTCAAAAAATCCATATCTCTAAAGTCTTACTTCAGCCTATGAATTCCTACCAAGGGTGAAAAAATGTTTGAACTTTCTGCATACTTCCTGGGAAACCTTATACCCCTTTCAAAAATAATGACATCTGCAAGTACCATCCAACTGAACTTTTTGGGAAAACTTTGTCAGTTTGGTTTTTTAAGAATTAAAAAATGCATATGGCCTTTTTAATACAACATTTTTGATGTCTGTGTCAGTTAATCTATTGAAACAGATCTAAATCTGTTTATTTATTTCCCATCCCATATTTATTTCCCACTGAACATCAGTGGGAAAATTCTACAATTAATCTGATAAAATTTTCAAAAGTTTTTTCTCTTTTTATTAATTTATGTTTCATTCAGAAAAGGGAACATAAGCTCCAGATCTGTTCAGGTCCTCGTAAATGTATTTATTTCCTTGAGATGCCCATATTAAAAATTTATCTTAATCTTAGTGACACTTCCTATCAAAGTAAAGCCTTTACTTTGCAGCTTTGGAGGGTGTTAGCACAATTAATTTATTTTAGCTGTTTTAAGAGATTCTAGTGAAACTGATGATGCCATATTTGAAAAATCTAAGGATATGTTAAATTTGCATACAACAAAAACTGCACAATCCTCATCTATTCTTGAAAGCAGAGGCTTAAAAAATGCAACAAGACAGATTGCAGGATTGAAAAGCTAAAAATATTTTTCTGATAAAATATCAAATTAATTTTTAAAAAAAAGCTATGTAAAGGAAGACTTGACATGTATAATCCATTACAGATTAAACAGTCATGTGGTTAGATACCCCCACAACTCATAAAATAGGTCCCTAAGGATGAGTATTTAACAGTGATATTATACTTTGAAATAGGTAATTCCCACTTACATTTTTTTACACTCATACTTCTTCCATGTAAGGTGGATTAACCCAAATTAATTTTCACACTAATCTATCTATCACACTAGAAAGGCTCATTAAGCTTTTCCATCTTCAAACAATTTACAAAACTAGTGAAAGTATTGCCATAGTAATTATACTGAATTTTACAGTATAAGGTGCTAATATGGTAATTTTGCCTAGAGAAATTTATGACAAGCATTTTAACCAAGAATAAAAATACTCACTAAAGAAATTAGGATGAATTAGAATGTCTTACCAGTGAAAATTTAATTTGAGCAGAATACCCTGAATATAATTTGAAATGTGTTTGTAAGAAGAAACTTTGTAGCCAGTATTCACACAGAAATTTGAAGACAGCATAGCTGTTTTGCACAAAATTATAGTTTTTACAACATCTCCATTGTAGTCATCTAGTTCCTAATCTTTTCCCCTAAACAGAGCAATTTCTGTGAAATTTGAAGAAAGAAAGTTAATAACATTTTGTATTGGAATTCAAATTAAAATTATGTACAACTGTCATTTGAAGTCAATTAAGCATCTATATTCTTGACTCCAGCTTTTCTACTGCTTCTCACTTTTCTTTCAAAATTCTGACACAAATGTGGAACAAAACCAGGAGACATCAGAACTTTTCATTGGCATTAATTTACTATGTAAGTCAATTAACCAATTGGAGCTAAAATAACAATCTAAACCAAAAGAATAGAAAATACTCTGAGGAGACAGGGAGATGATTAAGTCATTAACCCTCTTGGATAGAAAGAAAAAGGTTTATATTGATTTTAGAACTTTGATGGCTTAGTTGGATGTTAGGTGTGGGGAAATTTTTCTTATGTCAAAAAACACATACATCTGCTGAGTCTGTGATTTGTTAATCTTTTTTAGATTTATGAGTCCAGAGTCAACTTCTGAGGGTAATTTGTTGGTTTCCCTTAGGAGTCAGGACTAAAGGAAGGAGGAGGAGTGGTTTGGTGAGAAATATAACTGATTACAAAATGTTTTTTTTTCCTTTACTTATCTTGAAGAAGTGTTTTCTGTTACATCATGGCAGAGTGCTTTTGTTCACAGAATTTCTGGTTTAACGTTTGGTTCCTTGTGTAAAATTAATTTCATTCTGTTTGGATATAGGCTATCTGTTCACGATGTTTGCCATTTATTGCACTGTTATTGGAGATTAATTGATAATATTAAGTTTGTTTCGGAAAGAACTCTTGCCATGTCAGAAAACATAGATGACAGAAGACTAGAGTGGGAACACATGTCTTAAAGTTAAGTCTTCTAGCATTGATTAAAAGAGCCTTATTATTTTCCATACAGGTTTCAATAAACAGGGATTATGACAATGACATATATTTAATCAGTTTATATCTGAAATAAAATTTAATAACTTCATGTACTTCATGTAGCCAAGCATTGAGATTTTTTTTAAAATTCCTTAACAATTCAGATCTAAATTATCATCAGTTAAAGTTCCCTTCACCTTGACTATCATGCTTACCACAAGCACAAAGATTTTATTTGCTTTATCATGTTTAAAATGTATATAGTCATGATAAGCATATACTAAGTGCTTACTGTAGGGGTGCATTAGTTTTAAGTTGGTTTATTCCTGTGCCCCCCATTCCTGTTTATGGTTCTGCCCCGGGCTCTCTCTCTCTCTCCCTCTTCTTACCTTACTTGAGATTGGACCAACTTTTTATCACTCTCTTGTTTTGTGATCCCAGTTACCTTTGTGATCTTCATTGCTCTTTATTAATTCTTTAAACCTGTGTGTTCAATGACTGAGCATACAGTACAGTCTAAAACAAGATCAGGGTTTTGGTGACACAATTAGGGAATAAAACAAAAAGTAAGAAAAGACCACTTAAGTGAGTTAGAGAGTTAAAGACTTACCCTGTGTTTCAAGTTCACAGTAATAGCTCAGCCAGGAATGTAAACGAAGAACATGAAAAATAAATGCATCACTGGAACTGAACAACACTATGTGACACAACAGAGAAATAGCTCAACTATGAATGAAAAAAAAAAATGGATGGGTTTTTCCTATCAGCTGATGAAGACAGCTGAAGCTGATGAAGACAGGAAGTCCATTCATACTGTATTATACTCACAGTGATTTAAATAATTTTTCAAAAGTCTGAGACCTAAATCTTCCTTAAACATTTGGAATAGCTAATATCCCTACAATCCAGAAGGTCAGGTTCCACTGCAAAAGGGACTTTAAATTTACCACATACATCCCTTGCCATTTTTAAACGCTTCTTTCCAAATTGTCATGAAAAGCAAAGGTGGCACTGGTAACATTTAGACACATGTTGTAGATATGAAGAGACATATGGTCACCATCTGTCATCCAGCAGTTGTCTAAAGAATGCTTTGGAAACAAGAAAATGGTGATGTGGGTTTTTGTGAAAAAGAACATGGTAATAACTTCCTGGAAGCTGAAAAATTACCAAAATAATAAAATGAAAAATTAATGAACATCAATACTGCCGTTTAAGAATTACTTTGAACTTACCCAGTATAAGTTAATACATTTCTGGGATAAAATAGTAAATTAAAGTGTTCACAGATAAGCCTACACATGCCTATGTGGTACTACACACTTTTCAGCTCCATCCATGTTGTGGTACATCAGTTTAGTTGTTCTCTTGCACTGGGTGATTGGGAATTTGCACAGAATAGTTTTATATTGCACTGTATAGCTTATGTGGTTTGTTACCCCTTTCCCCCATCACACGGCCTTTCCCTCACCTGACCCAGTACCACCTGGTGGTCTCTCCCCTGGGTTACCCCTCCCCTCGCCACTCCTCACTGGTGTCCTATTGGCTGTGGATCTCTCTCTCTCTCTGTCCCCATCCCAGGGGTATAAAAGCTCCCTGCTGTCAGGGAATGATCTCTTCCTCCCATGGGTTTGCCTGCCTGATGTGTGTCTTGGAATAAAGGACAGCGTTTCCCACGTGGAGGAGAGCGCTTCTCAATCTTTTACCTTCGTCTGTGTGGACAAGGGTCTATAGCTAGCTGGAGTGGACCCCAATAGCCCAGGCAACATGATTCTTCACAACCAGTCTCTGTATCCTCCAGATAAACTCCAGTTTTCAAAACTGTGTGTTGCTTTGTGTTGTTACCCATTATATTTGTTTCTCACACCATTAAACACACATATAAGACAATAAGCACATAATATAAGCATTGCAACCTGTTATCTACATGAAAAAACTTCTTGATGGTTTTGGTAATATTCAGATTGCTGTCAACTTGAACAATATTATATGACAGCATGTGGTTGTATTACACGTGTAAGATATCTGAGAATAGAGTAAAAAATATTTTCAATTAAAAGAGGAAGTAAAATAAGTTTGGTGTAGTGAGGCAATTGTGTTTGTCATCAATAAAAGATATGGCTAAATTTAACAGCTTTGATAAAAGGAGAGTAAAGCCTTTTATGTCAAGTTCTTCTGTAGTGAAGAGTGTTACAATCCTTAAAAGTATCTCAGAGAGAAAATAAGAAAACAGCATATTCAGAAAAATTTTCCACAAGACAATAATTTTCCCTCATCTCCCCCCACCACCACCCCACTCTTCCCCTGCCACCACCCTCCCCCTGCTTTTTCCTTCTTAGAAATCAAATATGCTAAGCAATTTTACTCAATGTTGAAAACAGTTCAACTGTTTGGACCAGAATTGCTCTACAGAAAACAAGTTCTCCACTGCACTGAGAGAAATAAAGTAATGCATTCCAAAAAAGTCAATAGCAAAAAGCATTTGAAATAAGGTAATTTCACTGTACTGTGTTTAAACTGAATAGAAGTGTGTTTATAATCCCCAGCTATGCTGCCTCCTGAGGCTGCAGCACACATTTCAGTTCATCCCTTATACTAATCTTGTACAGACTGACATTTTGCAACAGAAGCTGATTGCTTAACTTTGTAGGACTCTTATAAATGCTACACTATCCTCGTGTAATTCCTTGGGCTAAATAACTGCTTAGAAGTTAGTGTGCTTAATTCTTTTCCTTTCTTTATCCATTTGGGAAATTATTTTTGTAGATGGTCACCATTTAGAGTGCTACATAAACTTTACTCTCTCTCTGGCTTGGTGATGAGAGCCCCCAGAGAGTATTTGTTTATGCCTGTATTTGTATTTGTGAAAAAACAATACCTGGGAAAATACTATTATATGGTAAATATGGCACCTTCATCCATCATTTCTACAAGAGAAGAGATATAAATAAATCCTTTAAGAGATGGCATCCATAGACACTGCTTATCCATGTAAAAATGTGCACAGCCAGTATCAGAATTTCTTCCATTGCACCACATCTTATACAAATGCTCATTTCAACCATCACAAGGGTTTTTCTTCAAAACAGCGTAAAATCCAATGTGCTAAGAAACAAGTAGTGTAGTGAAAGCAAATGAACTGTTAAAATGCACAGACAATTATTGCTTCAGGCTAAAAGGGAGATCATTGGCCAGATACTTGAAGGAAAGCACACTTTGTGATTATTCACTGCACACTTTGACTATTCAGACATCTAAAGCTAACAAGCTCTCAACCATATTTAAATGGGTATCCAAAGTCTGCCTTTGCACAGGAAAGCAAGCTGGGAAGAAGCTGAGCACCATCATCACTCTTGTAATTTCTGCTGGTAATAAACAAACAAACCAACCAGCAAAGACCTAATTTCACACTTTCATCTAATATCACTTTCATCTGAGTTTAATGTACAGTTGTGTTTAAGAATTCTTATCCCCCACCCAGATATGCTTCTCAAACAACTGACAGATAGAACTTTCTAATGTTAGACATAATTCTAAACAAAACCCTTGTGTCCAAATGTTCCTTCTAAATTTGTTAAATGTGCATAGGAAACTGTTTTGCATTCTGTTCTAGGTTAATTCTTAAACACAAAATATAAATGCAGCTGAAATACTTAATTTACAAATACTTTGTTCAGAAGGGCCACAGAGTGCCAGAATGCAAAATATATCATGCAAACAGATAATTTCTGTAATAATTCACCTCCATGGAAGGTGAGTGATTGACAAAAAACATATATAAATAAATGTCATCTTTTAAAATTATCTCTGTGTATGTTATGCATGAGTTAAAATTTCCAAAATACAAACACAGTTATCTCAAATTTTTACATCAGGTATGTTGTGTATCAAAAGTATTTTGTATTAAGAAAGAAGGGTATGGGAAGGAAAATTTGCTCTGGATCTACCTAAAATGGGATGTACTTTAAAATATCTACCTGATTCAGATGATACGTGAGTTGTTTTTTTTCAAGAACAAATAAATTTCCTGAAACCTAGAAATCCAGGCTCTGAAATTCACGGGTGTTTTGAAATTAATTAGATCAGCTTGAAGTGAAAGGAGATGACTGGTACCAATTAGCAGATATTTCTGGTAGCTCAAGACACAACAAGAATTGTACTTTCTAATTAACATTTTTGAGCTTTTTTTCTTGGATTATTTCCCACTAGCACAGCTTTCTCATAAATCTGAATCCAATTTTAAAATGTCACTAATTTAAAAACATACTTTTATTACAATGACATCTTTACAATGAAAAATTATGATGAAAAATACTCATGTTCCTAGATTTTCATTCACTATTTGTACAGAACAGTGGGCCTTTATTACAAATTTATTTCTTCTGCTTCTCAGGTGTTCTTTGATTTTTGTTTTAGTAAGTTTGTTTAGAACTGTGTTATAGCAAAGAAACAAATTTAAATGTTCTTATAGGCATACAGATTACGCATGTTTTGAAATATATTGTAACAACACACTACTGTATTCTGTGGAAAGTGATTTTCTGTAGTTCTTCGGTCCTATTAGATGAAATTATTTTAGAAATTTACTTAGAGATATTCTCACAGAGGTGCTCACTGATAAATAGTTGGAATCTGTGTGAAAAAAAAGCCCCACCACTTTACAGAATCATAGTAAGATTGCAAGAAGTTTCATCAGCTTAAATTACAGTATTATGTACTGTAATAGCACATGGCATTGTTTAGAAAGAGTAGAAACAAGACATTGTGTTTTCAGTCCTAGAATTGGGGTTTTTTATTATAACAATATTCTCAGCTGTGGAATGTTTTAAATAGAACAAATTGTGATTGGTTACTTTGGTTTCTAAGTTGTGTTTGTGAAGGAAATTGTTAGGAATATAAGTAGTAATTCGTGGAGATAAATAGTGTATAAAAATATATATGTCTGCAAGGAGTAGGTGTGGATGGGGAGGGCTAGGTACCAGTTGGTCCTTTCCTCACGTTCACCCGTATCACTTCCCGGGGGTGATACGCTGGCCGTTTTGGTGGTAGCTGTGCAGACTGTTTTTATGGTCGCGAAATAAATTTTATTTTTCATATTTTTATTAAAATTGGCTAATTCGCATTTTTTATTTATAACAAAATACTTGTGTTACTTTTTAAGACCTTTGCCAACACCTTTCCTGACGGCCAAAACAGGCATCATATGGGAGCACAGACCATGGTCTGTGGCTGTGCACTTGGGCTGAGCAGGAAAGCTGAGAAGGCACAAAGAATTGCACCTGTCTGTGCTCTCATTCAGCTTTTTCCTTACCTTCCACTACTCACAGACAGCAGCAGTACAGGTCACTGACAAACACTGTTAATTGCCAAGGAATTGAAAAGATGAGATGGCAACAGTCTCTGGCTTTGCAATGATATACAAAGAAAGACCAAAGAGAAGAGGACCACTGCAAATAAATCACTGTGAATTCTGGAACCTCATATGGGACTTTTTCAGAGAGCTTCCTGTAGAGTTGTACTTTCCTGCATTACCTACAGTTCCCAGCTCCCTTGGTAGGTCTGAGCAAATAAGCACATGAGGACATACCCCAGACTCCTCCAAAGGGATTCTTCAGAGAAAATTGCTCTTCATTTGATAATAACATTTTGGTGCTGGTGAAACATTGAATTTCAGTCACTTCTCAAACAGATGATCACAAACCTCCATGTAACAAAATAGGTTGAGAATATTGCCCACTATTAGCTGCTTGCAGGCAGTAGCAGTTCAGGTTTCCCAGAATCATTAGCAATTCAGTTTCTAAAACAACAAAAGGGTGAGAGGTAAAAAATAAGGCTGGACTTTAATTAGTGATTTTGAGAATTTATACCAGGTGGCAAATGTCTATTTAGTTGCTGACTGCAGATGCACTTCTCCGAACAGAGCCGGAGGAAGACAGAGAAGAGAATGGAAGATGTTCCTCTCAATACAAAGAGTTAACAGATCAGAAGGAAGAAGTAAAGCCTACCTCCAAAGGAGGTGAGCTGCTGAGATGCTGCCAGATCATGAGGTTGTTAATTCCCGAGTCAAACCAGCATTGTGTCCTCAGAGCCTTTAAGAAAAGGGTGAAATGGTGAGTCTGACAGTCACCTCCCAGATGTTTCTGATTTAGAGACAAGTTTAGAGACAAGTTTGGGAGAAAACACTCTGGAACTAGTGCTTCCTCTAAAAAGGATTCTAACCATCCCTTTCTGCCAATAAGAAATGAATACTAGTGGATGAAAGTGAATAAAACGCCAACCATTTACTGACAAATAGAATGCCCACACAGCATGGGAAGAAGGTTAATAAATGTTTGATATTGAACCGAGGGATAAAAATAGGCACAGGGCAACAGGACCCCAGATCAGACCCACCACACCATATGGCAGCTGTGTTGATCACCCCACTAGAAGGAAAAGCAGCCCCTGGCCCCCAACCCCTTTAGGATCCTGGGCCACTCTTCTCCCATTGCGATATTCCCGAGCTGGAATGGGGGGCAGTGACATTTCTGGATGCAAAACAAAAACAAAATCATTATGGAATACAAACTGTTTCCAAGACACTCATTAAGAAAGGAACCATAGAATCACAGAATATGCTGAATTGGAAGAGATCCATCAGGACCACTGATTCTAACTCCTGACCTTGCACAGGACTATCCCCAAGAGTTACACCCTGTGCCTGAGAGCACTGTCCAAACACTACTTAAATTCTGTCAGGCTTGGTACTGTGGTGGCTTTCCTGGGGAGCTTGCTCCATACCAGCTATCCTCTTGATGAAGTTCCCTTGCCTGATACACAACCTAAACCTCTCCTGACTCAGCTTAATACCTTTCCCTTGAGTGTTGTCACTGGTCAGGAGAGTGAAAACATCTGTACCTACCTCTGCTTCCCCTCATGAGGATGTTGAGGACCTCACTTAGGTCTCTCATCAATCTGCTCCAGGTTGAACCAAGGGACCTCCTCATAAGGTTTCCTTGCTTCACCATCTTCATGGCCTTTCTTTGGACACTCTGTAATAGCTTAATGTCTTTTTTGTGTTCTGCTGCCCAAACTGCACACAGGAGTCAAGGAGAAAATTATGTTTTATTAAGGAAGTTTCTTTTCATAAAATACGCCATGATGTGTACATTTTGGTGAGGCCTCTTGTAAATGGTTTCTACATTATGACTATTTCACCAAAGTTTGTAGCTTTATTAAGCTACAAGAGGAGGTCAGGTGGCTTTTGGTTGTCACTATTGACAATAATAAGCAGTCACATTATTGAAGAATGAAAATAATGTAAACAATGAGTTTCTGCTAAAAATACAATTCTTACTTGCTGTTTCTCTGTTATTACTTTCCCAAACAGCAAACAACATCAGTCATTGAAGACAAACTGCTGTGCTATGACAGAAAATATATGCTTGCCTTACAGTCATGTTTTTCTTCTTTTATAATGGACATTATTCATAATGGAAATAATAAATCTTAATGACTGGTTTCAAGAAATTTGGCATCAGACAAGTTCATATTTTATTCAATGTTTTAAGAAATGTTTTCCAGAAAAAATGGTGTAGTAAATCAGACCCCAAGAAAATTATTCATCCATATAGGTTCCCAAGCTGTTCAGAGATGATCACTGAGACCATGAAGTCTGGTCTCATGTATGCCACAGGCTGCTGAATTTTTTCATTACCAAATTAAAAAGTTGAAGTATTAAAAATCTAGAACTACATCACTTAATCAGGCCAATGGTAAAACAATCTATTTTTCTTTGTTTTTTTTTTTCTGGTATAATCTTATTTGGGGCTTTTTAAATATTGAATGAAGACTAATTCAATCATGGCCATTGTTATTATACAATCATGGCTGTGATACCCTTATTCTCCTTTCCTCTTTTATTAACAACAAATATAATCATTATGTCAAAATGGACTCTGATATCTGTTGCAAAAAAAAAAAAAAAAAAAAAAGGACCACCTAATAGAAAGAACATAGGACTATTCTGTAGCATTGTTGCCGGTATGTTGACAGGATTGATTTGTTATCAGGACTGTGTAACAACATAGTATTTTTAAAGTCAACAAATATATAAAATTCAAGATCATATAAAGAGTGTTTAGACTTTTCCTCAAAGGGCTTTTTAACCCAATGTGTTAATCCTTCTCTTCTACTCCTTGTGCTCATTATTGATCTGAACAGAGTATAAATGCCAGACTGCAAATTATATTTTTCTCATGAAGAGAACATTATTGATAGCCAGGGATAAATTGTTATATTTCTTGTCACATTAAATCACTGAAAGAAAACAAAAATATGAAGCATATAATAATCTAGTAGGACAGTTCTATGCCCTCAGACAGGAAGAGGAAAACATAAGATGACTGGAATCTGAAGAAACATTTTCTTAAAATTAGGGTAATGTTAATAATCAAAGAGAGAGAAGAAGTAGAACCACCAAAACAACGTCCCTTATATGATCTGACCCTGTAAAATATTCACATCCTTAAATTAGACTGAGGTTTTTTACTTATTAGGAGAGTTGGCCACCTCAAAAGAATATTAAAAGAATGAACAGTTGCTGAACCCAATACACCAGGATAGGAGATTGTTTAAACTGAATACCTCTTTAGCATGGTTATACAGATAAACCTTCTTAAACTTATGGTTCAGAGCTGGAATTTGCTGCACCTGGCAGAGGCACAAGTGATTTTTATTCCAGTGATGGTCAGTTACACATATAAACATTTCCTTTTTAATTAAGTATTTTTACAGTCAAAGCATTTAGAAGTTATTTGGAAATCACAGTTCAGTTCTTTTTCTAAGAGGATTTAAAACCTTTTGCCTTCTACAAACAAGCTGGGTAGTGGGGTGGAGATGACCTGGCTCATCCTGAAACTCTTCCATGTTTCATTAAGTGTCTGCTCAGGCAAGAATAGTGCTGCCAAGACTAACAGCAAGGTTCTCATCAGAGAATGCAGACTGCTGATCCTATCCAACACGCAGCATATCTATGAATAAGGATCATAGGAATATCAAAGCAATAAAATATGAAAGGCAAACAACAATTAAAATATTTATTTTGTCTGTTCTGCTGAATGGTTTGGTTTGGGTTTTTTTCATGATATAGGATAAATTTATAAATAGAATTCCAGTTTGTTTAACTATTTGTCCCGGTTTGAGACAAAATTTGTGAGGAAACTTCCCAAAGGGGTCTCCTCTAAAAGGCCAATTCTGGCAGCCCCTGTCCAACCAGTTCAGGAGATAATCTTCTTAGAGAAAAGTGGGAAAATGCTGTTTATTTCACAAGCAAAGTACGCACAAACATGAAAAAATGAATAAATGACAAAACCTCTTGTTGTTCTGAAGAGATGACAAATTCAGAGTCCTTCTGTAGTTCAGAGAGTCCTTTTGTGGGTGTGTCTCACCTCACTCTGCCTTTCTCAGTCCCTCTGGGGCTTGGACCCAGTGTCCAGCCACAGAGCAGCTCGAGAGCCCCCTGTGTGACTGTCCTGGTGTTCTGGACCAGAGAAAAAAGCTGAACAGTCCCAGAAAAACCACAGTCCTGGGAAAACTTTTCTCACCATTCCTAACAAGGAAAACCAGCAGGAAGAAAAAAAAAAAACCAAGAAACCAAACCAAACCAAACAAAAAACAAACAAACAAGCAAACAAAACAAAAAAAAGCAAAAAACCCAACCGAACAAAAAAACCCAAACAAAACAACACAAAAAACCCCAACAAAACAAAAAACCAACCAACCAAACAACCCCCCCAAAAAAACCCAACAAAACAAAAAAACAAACAAACAAACAAAAAAAAAACCTGAAAAACCTCCCTGTCTCTCTCTAACTCTGCAACTGCTACAAGCTGGGAGAGATCTCAATTCTTCTGTCTGTTTTGAGTACAAGCACATCATGCATTCCACTGCCTCTTCCCCCACTCTCTCTGGGCCTGGCTTAAAGCTTCAGAACCCATTTCTGAACAGAAAAAACCCCAAATTTTGGAATACCAGACCATACAGTTACCCCAGGACACTACTGTCTTTGCATGAAGTCATATTAATAAATTATATTTAATATTTTATTTCACTAAGGTGATTTTTTTAAAAAAAAAAACTCTTTTGGGTAAATACCAAATGCCACAAAGTTTAAAATAAATAGAAATTGATAGAATACTTATTTAGTTCTTTAGCCAAAACAAGGACATATGCTAATGCTAAGAAAGCTAAGCAATGATTAAAACAATACAGAACTGGAATGTGAGGAAGAAACAAATGAAAAAATTGAATTTTATTTTCTGTCCTGAAGATTGTATTACCTTTTTAGGTATCTATATTTCTGCAACCAATGTCTGGAAGTATTCCAATTGTCTGAATGAGGATCAAGGTTCCAAAAAGAATTAAAATGCTTGAGAAAACAATTGGAACACAGCTTGCTACTTAGAAATTACAAAATCATTCACAATTCCTTTCTCATTTTTTTGCCAGTTAATAAAGCAGGCTAATAATTTAAAAACTAGTTACCACATGTTTCCTCTGAACACATTTATTCATCATGAACTTTATTTGCCTAAAAAACATGATTAATAATATAATTTAGTTTTCTGTGAAAATGAAATTTGCTCTGGGTTGAAAACACAACAACCTTTGTACATGAGCTTGACAATTCAAGACCACTTATGTGTACCTTTCTGTAAAAAGTGATTCACCAAATCCTTTCTTGCCACACTTCGGTGATCTCTTACTTGATGGAAATTCTTCCGCTGAAACTAGCAGAAAATATTTGCCTGCAGCTTGTTGTGTGAGCAGGTCCTCTACCTAATTAAAAAAAAACTTGATAAGCCATGGAACAGTGCCATACAATACCTCTTGTATTGAGGAGTAATGCATCAGCATTTAAAATCCATTTTTAGTTCAAAATAGCCATGACCAACGATCATGACAACCCTAAGTAAAACCTTAAGTTCAATTTGAAACAACTCTTAAACTGCCAGCCTTTACAAAGAACACCATAACATTGTTACTTTCCAGAAATATAACCTTGTGACAACTAGGGAAAAAATCTTTCTTTTTGTCATCAATAATCGACATAAGTCATGCAAATGTGCTGCTTGTTCTTTTTAGGAAGTTGTTAATACTATATTAAAAAAACCCAAACAAATATGACAAAACCAATCATCACTTATATGGCATCATTTGCAGATGCACTTTCTGCAGTATTTAGTATTTCCTAAATATGAGACCAGTGTGGAAAATTTAAAATATTCCTATCTTAAACAATAGTCCTGCAATGCTTGATGATATTGAAAGCTTTCAGGACTGCAGAGATTATTCATAGAAGAGATTTTCCCCCACCAAGAACTATGGAAAGCAACAATTAATTTTTGAAAACAAGGAGCATACAACCCCTTGAATCAGAAAATAAAACAGCAAAATAGTCAGCAGGCAGCCAAATCACTCCTGGTTTTTATCACCAGAAGAGCAGAGGGAGCCTGAGGGATTACTGGTGATCACACTGGGTTTCACAGAACAACAGGGAATTTCACCTAGTTTATGTTTATCAGGAAAACATTTTGTAGTTTGAAAATTCCTTGCTTAATTCGGCATTAACTTTTCCATATCAAAATGACTGTAAGTGCTGGAGATGAAGGAGCAAAAGCAGCTTCCTGGCATGATAACATACAAAAAATCATATGGTTTGGCATTTTGGTTCTTTTTGTTTTGTTTCTTCTTATAAGCATCAACTATGGATACAAATCTGCTGGGCTTTGAGGCATGGAATAGCATTTTGGAAAACACTTGTGCAACATCCAATATTGAGGGTTTGTGAACAAAAATGGTATCAAATACAATTTGTTCACATGCTCAGCCTGCCCTTTGAAACAGACAATCTCATCTTAAGTATGCCCAGCTGAGGAAACAAATCTTTCATTGCTTTTCCAGGAGGCAGAGGCAAAACCAAAAAAATCCTACTTTCATTAGTCCTGTTTAAGCCCCAGTTTGGAAAGTTTTTTGGTTAGCTGTTTGTGATTACAAAAAATAGCTTTGAAGTAATGATACCTAAATTTCAGTTAAGTAGAGATTATAAATGATTGAATGATGCAAAAGTTGTTAGCTTGGGTTTTCTAATTAAATCCCCAAGACTTAAATTTTTCTGAGGTGATCTATCCTAAGAGTAAAATAATGCTAATAGCTTTTCATCTAGTGGATCTGAACTCATCAAGGAATCTTTAGTTGTAACCCTTACATAACTGAATATTACCTTTTTCAATTTTTTCTTCTCTTATTGTAGGTATAAAAGAAATCATTATTGGTATATTCTTTAGCATTTAGGAAGAGCTCTGTTCATTATGGAAATCCCTATGATTGATTTTTACCAGGAAAAGAGAGAAGAAAGGAGCAGAAAACTACTGTGAAGTCCTATTAACAGGTGTGTAAAAATTCAAGAGACTCATCAAATGAAGAGCTGTCTTTCAAAACTTGCTTTGAGACATTCTGAATTTGCAATACATGCATGAATTTTGTTTCTATTGTGAAAAAAACTTCACACACCAATTATGAATAAACCTTGCTTAAAAGCAGTAAATTCTTGGAAGAATAATATTTTTAAAGTATTGTTACAGATGGGCAAAATAAGAACCACATAGAACAAACAAATAAGAAACCATAAATTGCTTTGAGGAGTCATTAAAGTCCTGACATATGTAGGCTGAAGTGTATAATCTTCCAGAGAATATGGTTCATTTGTTTAAAATGGAAATGGAAGAATTAAATATAGAAATGTAAAAATCATTACCTCATGACAAAATTAAATAATTTAGAAACACAGAAATTGATCCTGTCTTTCTGTCTTTAATGCATTCCAATTCATCTTCTTAATTCATTGTACACTCTCGATAAAATATTAGCTTAATTTTGAATCTAGCACTTTAAAAGGTTTTCATTGGAGTATTTTCATGAGTTAAACAGAACTTCTTGTTTAATTATCACTGCTGTATCTGAAACACCTTTTTAGCAAACTCCAAGAGAGTAAGCAAGTTACAAAAATTTATGTGACTTGTTTATAATCATAGCAGAAACCATAGGCTGTGCTGCTTCCATAGGAGACTCTGTTCCACCATGCCATGCCTTGTGAAGTGAAGCCAAAGTACATCAGCTTAATGGAGAGGAAAGATGATCATGTGCTAATCTTTCCCCCTTCCTCACTGTGTAACCATCAGCAGTCCTCTTGTAAAAGAAGAAGGAACTGAAGTCAACACTGCAAGATGAGCTTACTCATACCTCTAGATGGTTACAGAGGAAGGGGGAAAGGAAGGGGGAAAGAAGAAGGAACTGAAGTCAACACTGCAAGATGAGCTTACTCATACCTCTATGTGACACCACTCCGTGAATAATTTATGTATCAGACACAGATCTTGGAGCTGTTAATCTTTCATAGAGCAGCAGTCAGAACCCACGTGGAGACTGCAATCACCATTTCGACTGCCACATGGCACAGCTGCACCACTGACACCACAGAGAACAAAGCAAGGAGTTGGTCTTGCTGCCAGGGTTTTCCTGGCATGGGAATATGTAGAGGTCTGAGAGCTGTATTTAGACAAATGGATTCCCCAGTTCTGGCTCAGGTGCTGCACAAGCTGCCTCCTCTGCTCATGGCACAGTTGAGATGCCATGTTACCTTTCCTCTTGTTCACAATGAGCCAATTGCTTATGGTAAGTCACACAAAGATAGTTAAAAAGCAATTGTCAGCTTCACTCTAAGAATATTGCTGAATCAATGATGCCACAATTTACATTAACACAGTGTCTGGCCACACACCTCTCCAGGGAAACATTCCAGGTTTCTTGTATTTTCATCTGGAAATGGAATCATACCAATAGTAATTACCTACAATAAATAACATTCCAAATAATACTCCCCAAAAGTATCCCTTCTCCTCTTTTTCTTTTCTTTTCTTTTCTTTTCTTTTCTTTTCTTTTCTTTTCTTTTCTTTTTCTGTTTGGGGTGGTTTTTGAGGGGTTTTACTGGTTGCTTGGTTGGATGATTTTTGTTTTCCAGGACTGCTTTCATCAGTTTTAATAATCACATAATGAAAGAAATTACCAGGTTTCAGGAACTGTGAAAATACATTATATGTTGTCAGTCTTTAAGGGAAGGATTTTCACGTACCAAGCACCTAAAAATCAGTAATAGCTCAATGATACCTAATACTTATATTAATTTAGTGCCACTATATAATTATTGTGTGGATATTTGATTAATTATCATACGAATCATTTACAGGGAAATATTTTTCCTAGTTGCATGCTGTGCTGAAAAAAGCACATAATTGCTATGTAGTAAGGGCATGTTTCCAGGATACAATACTTATATGTAAGAAGGAAGTAGGTAGGATCATTAAACTTTTGGCCTGGAAGAGGAATAGAGAGTAGCTAATTCTCCAACTATTCTTACACAGTAATTTCTAGGTTATGAGATTCTATTGAGTGTTTTGATGACACATATTACAGTCATTATAATTTACAAAAAAAATTAAGAAATTCTGACAGAGCTAGTTAAAATTGTTGCAATTGTATGATTATTGTTCAGTGTAAAATTATGTCTTTATACTAAGGCTGATGAAAAAGCTGGAAAAAGAGTGAGGAAGAAAAGCAAACATGAAAACTCTAACTGGATAGAAAAAAAGTTATTAAATTGTGTGACAGTGTGAGAGTAGTGTCTTAATGAAGTGCAGCAAGATTGCAATTATCTCTTACCTACAAGAGTACCTTAATTTATGTTATCAAAAAGTATATTATTTTTGAGCTTAAATTGAGAAATACAATGTTATGGAAAGAAAGTGACCTTTATAAAGCAGGAAAAGGTTGGCGATAGCAAGAAAATATTCTTTTATACAGTGTTCTTCTTTAAATTTATAAATCTCTACTTCACTTAAGCCTAAGAAAGGATTTTCCTTGAAGTCATCCCCACTGAACAAAATCAGAAGTTGAACTGGAAATTGTATAAATAAAATACTCTTAATTAGACTCCTTTATGATGAAATCAGAGAACTGAACACACATTAGCTTATGAATCTTTACCAAAGTGCAGACTGGAACACAAGAACTAAAAAATCACACCTTCTTGTTGTCAATGCATATTTGGGAGAACTGTAATAATTCTTGAAACAACATTCCATGAATATATATAATCTTTGAGTGATACTAGATTAACATCTATGTCTTGTGAAATTGTAGGACCTGCATACATCTTCTCAGTTGAAAAGATATTCACTGAATTCTGGTTTTATGTTTGCTTCCATTTACATAGCACTGACATTAAAAAACAAAACAAAACAAAACAAACAAAAAAAAAAACCAAAAAAACCCCCCACAAACCCAGTATGTGTTATTATAGCAAAATAAAAATAACAGTATGTGTTATACCAAAATGAAAATTTCATGTTATGTAGGTATGAACAGCAACTGGGCATATAAAATCAAAAGTGATATTCAGCATATGAATCTTCTCATATCAGCAGACTTATTTTAAAGAGTAGTGATGTGCAAAGAAGATGACATTCCCTCTATTTATTTTGGATAAAAAGCACCTGATTCAAATGTCTTTTTGGTTCAAATGTCTTTAAATGGTGTCATCTTCCATTAAGACTCAAAGGGTGTTTAAAATCTATTAATAAAACCAGAGTTATTTAGGCAAATAAGCATATACTCAATAGATGCTACCTGAGGTCACAACAGGTCTAACTTTTAGACCAGAACAAAGTTTTATCTGTACATTAAATCTAGCTTTCAGTTATCCATTACTCCTTCTATGGAGCCATGTGCTACAACTTCCCTCTTTTTCTAAAAGTCATCCAAATCTATGGGCCAAATTCCATTCCTGTTTTGGTCTTACATTGACACTGTTGGAGTGGTTATCAGTGGGGACAATAGTTATTGTGTTTTGGGGGTTCTTTTCCTCCTATTTTAAAATATAATTCTTTCATGTAAAAATATTAAACAATGATCGTTTATCAGCATAAGAAGTATGAAGGGAAATTAATATACTTATTAAACTTAATTCAATATTGGACAAATAGAACTTGTGTGATCACGAGGGAATAGTCCTTGGAAGATTCCTGTGGAATAAAATAGACATGGACAATTTAAGCATGTGGGAGATTATGAAAAAGAAATAGGATGAGTCAACTTTTAAATAAATATTTATTTAAAACATTAAATAATGTAATATTACCATATATTTTATCAGGTCTTGCTTAACAAATAATAAAAATATATTAAGCCTTTTAATGTTCTCAAAATCCACTAAAATGTGTATATCATATATCTAACTAGAATAAAAACCCAGAGATAAAACCAATCTGAAATTAAATTACAGCTTGACTTTTTTTTTTATTCAATTAATTTGCCTCTGTAAGGGAGACATTATTCTAATTTGCAGGTTTGCATATTTAAGGTGCAATTTGCACTAACATCTCAAAAACCATTTTTAACCAAAAATGAAAATGCATTCACCATAAGCAACTATTACCTAGTTACCACAGCCATAACATTTTTTCCTAAGAATTTTTTTCATTACAATAGATTGAAACCAGATTAATGCTGAAACCAGAGTATTTAATTATTTGAGTAATTTCATTTGGAACAAGTTACATTAAAATAAAATAAAATAAAATAAAATAAAATAAAATAAAATAAAATAAAATAAAATAAAATAAAATAAAATAAAATAAAATAAAATAAAATCAGAAGATTTTTTGAACCTCAGGTCAATATCTCCAAACACTTTACTTGAAAAGCAGTTTTATAAGGGTTACTTCTGCAACGTCAGGTTTTATTCCTGTTAGAATCAAGGATTGATTTTTTAAAGTGTTTATTTCCTTTCCAAGTGGAATATGATGATCCAGCCATACAGCTTATGAGCTCACTTTCCATGGAATAGTGATTTAATTAAACTGTTACTGTATGTTTGGATGCCAAATGCACAACAGTAGAATTTATTGTTAGATGCTGAGATTGTTTTTTACTTGTTTTTACTTATTGAAATAAGTAATAATTTTTAATGTCTTGGTTACTTGGAGATGGGACATTTTGCCAAGTTCATGAAGCTCAAAAAACTTCATGTAGCTCCCTAAAATATCTTTTATGATCATCTATTAAAAACAATCATGCTGTAGAGTAACACCAGAAGCCAAATCCAGCCAAAGAATCTTAATCCAGCCAAAAGAAAATTAATTAATTAATCAGATCATTTTGTCCAAAGAACATTGACCATATTCAGAACTGGAGTAAACACATTCAGGTCAGGCAGTAAACAGCATGATACCAGCTTAAGTGAATTCTGAAGCTGCTGCATTTTCAGTTAAACATGATTTGTATAAAAGGAAAAGCAGCTCTCACCTAATTATGGTTATGTCTAATCCCTTGAAGTCTCCTGTGAGTTGGTTGGTTGGTTGGTTGGTTGTCCTACACCTGCACTACCAAAAAGCTTTTCCCTAAATAATAGTGTCTGCTAAATTAACTTTCTTCCTATCACTGGACAGAGAACACATCTTCCATAATGAATATTCCTATGCATTATCCAATTCACCATCACAAATCCATATCAGTCACTGCACATGCAAAGACAACTTTTAAAATGCCCTATTAAGTGGGCCTTGTAGAATGATGTCTTAGGCAAGTATCTCAACTTACTTAAAGAACAAGTCAGGACAAAGACTTTTATTAGTGCAAAACTTCTTGCAGTTAGTGATGTGCTTTTGCTGTGTCTTTTGAAACAATGTTGCCCTCTAGCTTTCAAGGAATGAAAATAAAACAGAGTAATTTAAGAAAACACATTATGTGACTTGGAAGAGACCAACCAACTTGGAATTTGTCTGTATATTTCTAATTCATCTGAAATCTTTGGCCTCACTGGGAGTTTTTAGCTCCAACAAGTCAGCATTTCAGTCAACAGCCTGAACAGGATGATGAATGAAATAAATTTAATTATTGAAGTCTGCACCAAAACAAAAGAGATATTATAAAATGGTATAGAATATAGAATAGATTATTTTCTTCTAAAATATTGTATTTCAACTATGAGATAAATACATGCTGGGTTGTTTCCCATGGTACAAAACTCAAGTTATAAAATACCTGAAGGATTCAAATATTTAAAATTCCTCCATAAATACCTCTGAATTTCAATGGATTTTAATTATAATGAGAAAGAATGTCTCACTGGAAATGACAAATAATAATAATAAAATTTGTCAGAATTATATTCCAGTTCAAATGGGAAAATATTCTCCTTCACTGATTGATCAAAAGCATCACTTCAGGGATAAAATTGATGCAGTTTACTTTATAGAAAGAAAATGCCAAGTATAGGAGTTGTCCTCCCGCTAATTCACATTCCTTAATTCAAGAATAGTGTTCTGTGAGTGCAGGAATGAGAATTAGCTAGACATCATATTGGTTTCCACCCAATAATCGAGCCTCTGCCTTGAGCAGAGCAATTTCTTTTAGTCATTTTCTGTCTCATCCCTGAATATCTTCTCATGAAATTATTACTTATGACAATCTTTTCTTGAACAAACGTAAGCGCTTGTTCCAGAGAATGTTTAAGACAGTAGAAACTCAGAAGTCTAAACGACGAGACACTTTTTCAAGAAATTGTCCTAAAAGCAGTTGTGATACAGTGCCTGAGGCTCTGGGATTCAGTGAGGAGAAAAGGAAAGGAGCCCTGTTACATGGGTAGGCACTGCAGTGCTGGTGGTTCAGGATAACCACCAAAAAGGGAAGCTCAATAAACTTCATGTAGTTCCATAAAATATCTTTTATGACCATCTATTAAAAAAAAATCAAGGTTTAGAGTAAAACATCTTCTCCATGAAGAGTAGAGAGATTGTGATGGAGAGAATTTATCTCTTCCCTGCCTCTACAGGAAACATACTTTCAGATCAAATATCATTTTTCATGAAAACTTGATTTTTTTCTAAAGAATTTGGCTGAATATACACACATATAATTTCCGGGGCACAACCTTATTAAATTGGAGATGTCAGTTTGTTTTTATTTAAACTAAGTCAGCAGAAACTTTTGTGTTACCAGATAAATTACAAGTTGTTCTAGTATGAAATGTAGAAAGAGTCCTAGTAAGCAAAGACTTTCTCAATATCTCATTTGATGTGAATGTTTATTGTGGTCAAAGACAAAGAAAATGAAAACGTCCATAGGTTGTTAATATATATATTTTTATATATATATTTATATACATATATATTATATATATTAAAAATATATAAATATGTATATTTTGTTAAATATATTTAACAAAAAAATTAGTGCCCATATTTATTGTCAAGTGGGAAGAGCACCTTCTATTAGGCTCCCATTTTGTCATGTCAGCTTCTTCTTTCTGTTAAGAGAGAAAAGCTCCTTTGGTCTTTAAAACAAAAATAAATATAGTAAAATCATAATATAAAAAATCATTCTGCAAAAAATACATTTCTAGATAACCTGCAAACTAAAACATTTTTTGCTCTTTCCTGTAAGAAATCAGTATGTGCATTTTGGAAGCAAAAATAAAAACTATTTGCCTAGCAAAAACAAACTGATAAAGCAATATGTTTTAGCTGAATCCACTTTATTTTAAGGGTGCAGTTTGGTGGTTTTTTACTTATCCATATATTTTTACTTTTTAAAGCTAAACATGTTTAAACATTTTCCTGACTTCTGTAAATCCCCAAAGTCTGTATCTGTCACCATCATATTTTCTGAAAAATCCTCTTTGCCCAGGATTCTTCTCCTGGAAAGCTGAGTAGCCTCAGAGTGTGTTTTGCTGCTTTGGAATGTGGTTGGAGATTGTTTACCCAACATGTGAATTGTTTTAACTTAATGACCAATCATGTCCAGCTGTGTCGGGACTCTGGAAGCGAGAGTCATGAGTTTTTTCATTATCATTCTTGTTAAGCCTTCTGTGTCCTTTCTGTACTCTTTATTAAAGTTTTAGTTATAGCATTCTTTAATATAATATAATATCATAATATAATAAATTAGCCTTCTAAGAACATGGAGTCAAATTCAATCATTCCTCCTTCATCCTGAGGACCCCGAAACTACCACATGTGTTGTCATGAGAGCTGCTGTAAAGGATAGGAGTTTGTTAACTGTCCTCTGTGTATAAGTGAATATAAAGACAATTTTTATTTTAAGGCATTTCTTTCATTCCCACATAAAAAATTAATGGTGAAAAGGGTGAGATTATTTTTTAAAATTATCAAGAAGTAGTAATGAAGGTCTTTATTGTAATAACTCAAGGCCACAATTTTAATTTTCTCTAAGCAGTTTCTATACTCACAGACTTGACCCAAGAACTCTGCAATAGTTTAATGCGTCAATTGCCTTTATATAGATTTTCATGCCATCATGGCTACAAAAGATTATTTCTCTTGCTTATTTGCACACAAGAGTTTTCCCCTCCTCCATGGATAGCTCAATATATGTAGGATTTATATTTCTAACGTCTTAGTCATGTAAGTAAGGGAATGTAATAAAAATATGAGGCGTCCTCCTTTTTTCTCTAATTGCCTTTCAGATTTATGTAAATTTGTGCCTCCACGTAGTTATTCATTGAGCATCTGGGAAAAGCCAAGGAAATCTGTTAACTGATATAAAATCAGAGATTTTTCTCCTTTATTTTCTCTCTCCAACATCACATACTTCAGAAACCCTTCAAAGTTTGCTGGAGGCTAGTAAGCTTATACACAGCTGCTCTTTTCCCAGTAAAATGGAATATAGCAGCAAAGAAAAATCTACCAGAACGGATCTTGTTTACAAAGAATGAAAGAAAAAAAAATATTGCAGTTAAAGCAACAGGCTTTAAACAAAGAGCTAATAACTCAGTAGTGACAGAAATAATGAGAAATTATGAAAGAAAAAAAACCAACAAAAACAACAAACCTAACAAAAAACTCCAAATAAACAAAAAACCCAAACAAACTAACAAAACAAACAAACAAAAACAAAAAACCAAAAAATATAAAACAAACTAACAAACAAAAAAAACCACTTCATAATCCTGAAGGAAAAAAATAAAAAAAAAAACAAACACTTTTCTTAGGCATAATGACCTAACGAGGAGAAACAAAGTACTTTTTTAACTTTTAAAACAGCTATTTTACATCTGGGGAATAGCAAATAATATAAAAATATCTTCAGTAAGAGCCATTTCCTCTCTACAAGAAATAACACATTGGCTTTTTTTTCTTGCCAATCATCTGCTATTTTTCTGTCCGAGATAATGCTACCAAAGACTATTGACAAAGTGAAGCCTCCAGGCAAATGTTATACAAGTGCATTGTTAAGTTGATTTCTGTGAATGAATGACCCACACAGATTGAGGAAGTGATACTACTCTATCTGAGTCACACCATCCACCTACCTCTTCCTAGATTTTTTTATGGGAGTTGTTAAAAATCATGATAAAATAAACAAGTGCCTGCATTAGCTATGGAATTTTAGAGATGCTGTATTTGGGTATGGGATTTTTTATGAACTCCACATTCTTAGACGAGTTTCTTTAATGAAATTTGTAGATTCTGTTATTTTTTTTTCCCTGACAGTAGTATTTACTGAATGTTGTTTAATCATTATTTCCAAACTCATGCTGAATTTCACCAGAAAGACAAATTACCACTCGTCACTTATAAAGAACCTCTGCCTTTTTTTGTGTTTATACAGCCTCAAATACACTTTTTTGAGGAAACTTCTCAGATGCCTGAATTCCTAAAATTTAAAGATTAAACACATGACTGTGGCTTACTTTCCAACATTTTTCTAAGGTTGAACAACAGCAAAAATGCCCCTTCTGGAATGAAATATAATTATACACAGAAGCAATAAAGGTCCTGGATCTGGCCAGGACAGAGCAAACATCTGCAGCAGCCAGTGGAAATGAGTGAGTAACTAGTGGTTTGAAGTGTTTTACTGGAAACATTAAATTGGGGAATACCATTCCTAAACCATGATAATAAAGAGTACCAGGAATTTCTGCTCTTCAGAAAATTCTGGCATTAAAAAAACCCAAAAATTGCAAGAGTAAATTTTTTTTTTTTAGAGGAAAAAAAAAAAGATAATTTAGAAAGGATAAGAAGAACCAAATGTAATTCAGTGTAGCAATAACATAAAAAAATAAAATTCACTTGTACTTTCTATAGTATAATAAATGCTTTATACTCAAATACATAAATGAACATATTGAATGTCTACATTTCAACAGTAACCTGTTACATATACATTAGTATGAAGTAAATGAAAAACAAAATGTTTAAAAGAACACTGCCAAATGAAAATATTTGCACAGCTTTGAAACTAGCTTTTGGAATCTACTGTCTCAAGAAAATATTTTTAAAAAGAAATTTTCCTGATATATTTACTGATATAGACAAAGAGTTTTTATTGTCTGGCCCCAGAGAACAGTTCTCTTTAATTTGGCTATGCAAAACAGATATTAGATAATCATAGTTAATATCTCACCTTTCAGAAATGTACCTAGACATGACTTTCTGATAATGATGCAAATAAAAGTTCACTACATCCCAAATGGAGACATGTGCAAAGTGCTCAAACACAGCTCCAAAAAAGCTGCAATGAGAATGGAGGCGAAATATCTTTAACTGTTTCACAGGAAACTGTTTAAAATATGCTGAATATTCCCACTTTAATGAAACACAACAAATTGTGGGATTACAGATTAAGAGAAGCATCAAAAAAATCTAGAAGCAACAAAAAAAATTAAGATACTGTCTTAATAAGGAAGTCTCATATATATATATAAAACCAGGTTTTATGCATAATATTATATTGTTCAGAAAGTTTCCACACTAATTTAATTTCAGGAAGAGAAATAGAAAGTTGATACACATTTGAGAAAATCTACTAACATTACCAAAACTACTTTAAGTTCTGAAGTTTGCTGTGCAATAACGGGTTTTTTTCCTCCTGTGAAATGACACATAATAAAAGTAAAACAAGAGAAAATCCTGAATTAAGATTGTTGTTAAGATGTTTTGTAAATGTAATTTTTTTTTTTTGACATTTTGAAGCTAATCACATTTCTGGTACCTTGCTATCTTGTGAGGTCAGGTAATTTTCACTTCTTCTGATGTGAAGAGTAATAATACCTTGTATAATATCTCATTGATATACAATACAGTAATATTGCAAGGACATCTTGGAAATTAGATAAATAACTTTAAACATAAAAGATACATGTATTCTCTTTTTGGATTTCTTCATTAATTATAAATAATCTCTTTGCTCAAAATTTATATCTTAGAGGGACTTCAAGAGATGTAAATGACTGAAACAAGTTAAAAGACAGCGACCTATAACTCAATATCATGTCTCACTATATGCACATAATCAATATAGATATTTTTGGCTTATACAGTTCTAATTAAATTAAACCTAATTTTTATCATATGCATTTTTGAGTTTGCTGATTCTGTTTCTATTTTAAATTTTATCATCAAAGTAATTCCCGATGGAATAAGTGCAGCATAAAATGCAAATTATTATAAAAACCCAGCCAATATAATTGAGAATTAACAGACAATAATAATATTTATTGTCTTTATAATCCTTCAGTGAATGTGTCTATGACAACAGGATCTGAAAGCTATACCTGTCTTTTTTTTTTTTTAATTTCTTATGTATTTATATTTGATAGAAAGGTATAAGTAAATATTTCCTAAAAGGAAAACAAAGCATAGTACACAAAATCTTAACTGGTTCTGAATGACTAATCTATCCCCATGGAGTTAATATTAACAGCATAATACAGAAGTTATTGAGCACTTCAAAACCTCATGAAGCTTGTGGAGAGCATTAAAGCATTGCATCCCTTAGGAACTATAAAATGGAAGTCAGTTCTTCCAGTGCATACCTTCACACTACATGCTGAAATCAAATACATGCTGCGAAGTTCACACACAGTCAGGATGCAGGTACAGAGTCCTGCACTAGGTAAATCTTGCTAAGACATTCAAAATAAAGATTTAAACCAGACATCTCCATGTTCTCAGCTTCACAAGCTGGCATCTGCAAAGGATTAATTCCATACCATTGATCCTAGGAGTGCTCCTGCAGTACTGATTCAGCAAGCTCACTAATGGTGCAGAAAAGCTGCACTTGCCAAAAATGACACAGGACACCAATCTCAAGGTATCCAGTATGGATCTACGGAGGCTGACATGCAGACATGAACACATCCTGCCTATGTTCTGAGTAAAGCAGAGAGCAATCTTCCTGAAACCAAAATCGATTAGTCCCAGTTAACACATTAAAGTAAAAAATTTAAATTGAAGCTAGATATAACTTTTGAATGCCTTAGCAGAAAGCTTTTTCTGCAATCTGTCCCTATTCTCAAACTCCTCGCCATTTATTTAGAGAAAAGTATTTGAATCTAGACTTGCAAACTGATTAGATGGCCCTATTCATTAGTTTACAGTAACTCAAGAGAAGATATCTCAATTTCAGTCTTGTGAGTACAGATGAACGCTGAAGTTCTTCAAGTCAAAAAGACAGCCCTTTCCTCTCTGTTTCGTTTCTAAGCTCTACCACGTCTACAGAATCACAGAATAGCATGGATTTTGTAAGGGACCCTAAAGATCATCTCCTTCCAACTCCTCTGCCATGGACACTTTCCACTAGACCAGCCTGCTCAGAGTCCCACCCAGCCCGGCCTTGAACACACCCTGGGATGGGGCATTGTCAGAGAGTGAAGTAGTTAGTGCCCAAACACTGATATTAAGTTTTGCTTATGATAACAAAAACTGTATTAAGAAGCTACAACAAAAGAAGCCTCCCCGAAGGTACCTGACAGGGACTTTGGACTGAAAGTCAAAATGCTGAGATTGGATAAAGAAAAAAACTATTCTCCATTTACCTGAATCAAACAACTCAACAAGGAAAAGAATGTGAGCCAAACCATCTGCTGTGCTAAGAATCGTCTCTGTCTTGCTTTGGGGTGGGGGAGGCCGTAGCACACAGACCCCTTTGCTGGGAGCAGGTTTGCCCAGATTTTACTCCAAGCAAGGTGGGGGGAGAAAGTTTGGGTGTGTTCCTCTGCTCAGGGGCAGGGAACCCATCACCCCTTACACAACCTTCATAATATTGTCACTGGCATACGATCTCTTTTGCACCTTAATTCAGGCACAGGCATTTCTAAGAACCTTAGTAATTGGATCTTGACAGGCATCCACAACTCCTAGGGCCACAGCCTTGCTACCCTCATAGTAAAGAATTTCTTCCTTACATATGATGTATATATACCCTCTGTCATTTCAAAGCCATTCTCCCTTGCCCTGTCACTACATGCCCCTGTAAAAAGTCCCTCTCCAGCACTCTTGTAGACCCTCATAACACTAAAGAGTGCTATAAGATCTCTTCAGAAAACTACATCCATATTATATGCTAATAGGTTCATCTTGTCCCTACAGTCAAATGATATCCCAAAAATCTTGGTTTTTCATGAAAGTTGGAGTTGGACTGAAGGAGATAAAATTTTGTTCCTTTTTCAAGTCGTAGAACTCAGCTGAAACTTGTTTTTAAGGCTACTAAATAATTTGCAAAAATGTGACCAACAAATTCATCAACATAAATAAAAGTCAAAGGAAGTGGTCAGAAGTGAGATTACATCCAGGAAATATATAGATATCTATGCTACATTCAAGTAGCATGAAACTTGAATGTAGCATAGATATCTATATATTTCCTTAGATTTTTCTTCCAATGAGATAACAAATGCAGTAAGTTGTTTGAGCTCCCAAAAAGGAGTTGTGCTCAGATGACAAATTATTTTCGCTATGGCAATTATTAATTGAAGACCTGCTATTTCACCTATCATATTGTGATTTACTTGAGAGAACATGAAAATAGTTTGTGTGTTTCAGTAGACAGACCACCCCTACTTGAAGAAAAAAAAAGAAAAAGGCTGTATTTCTCGGAAGACCTTCACATTTCAAAGATCTTCATATTTTAAATATGTTTGAAAGAATGACAAAACAACAACTAGATATTTACTCTAATGAAACATTTCAAACAAAAAGTTACAGTACAGTTATTTAATTTAATATGTTATGCATACATTTACTGGAGTGTCTGACCCCTAAACAATTTTTCTACAGATATTTCAGACTGGGTCTTGAGTTCCTAATTAGCTGGATAAGCCTGATGAAGGAGCCCATAAAACTCCTTCTAGACTTAGGACTATGGTATTTCACTTATTTTCTAATGTCATCACTCTGAGTTTTTCTCCTTGCCCAGTTTTGGTTTGTAAGGTAAATTCTTTTGTTTTTCACAAATACTTCTGCTGGTTTAGATATCAATTGCCTCCACGGAAAAGACTGCTCTCAGGAGACTGTTGTTTATTCTGTGAGATGCTCTTGATGTGATGTCCTTGAAACTAGAATGAAGAAAATAAATTGTTTGGTGTTTACTAACATGCATATTGTCATCTGCTGTCTGTTTTGTTATCTCAGCTACTCTAAAGAGTTCCTTTTTCTATGGTTTTCTTTTAGTTTAATATTTTTTTTTTCTCTAGCTCAGAAATGTTATTGAACACAGCTTTATATCTTAGTAATATGACTCTACTGCTTGTGAAATTAGTTGTGCTTTTTCTGCTGAGAAATGTGAGCCATTATCAATTAACTTTCTATCTATTTCCTAATACCTATTATTTAGTAGTTCAGGCTAAATCTATGGGGAACTTTTCCTTTATTTTCTGTTTTTTTAAAGATTTTATTTTTTCTATACCTGAAATCAATACTGAATAAAATTGTGATTCAATAAAAAAGTGGTACCTTTTCTTTTCTTAGTAATATAAAACAGTAATTGAATATCCTTCTAACTGTATTGATATGACTAATTATATGATCCTACTATCTCAACAGAGATTAAATTCATAACTGATAGTCCCATCTCCTGGTATTCTCAGAACAGTCTATCCTTGATAAACAATCAGCAATGCAAATAAATGTACACAGAGCTGGTGTCCCTCATTGCTAGAAAAAGGAAATCCCACTTTATTTATAACCTGAGATTATAAAGTTAAAAAGTTATTTTATTCTTTCAGTAAATGTGTCATTCCTACTCCAAAAAATCCACATCACCTTATTTAATCCAAAAACATGCATATATTTGTTTTAGTTTATAATCAGATAAGTGTTCATTTTATTGCTGTTAAGATTAAAAACACACATAAAATTACAGCTGCAGACATGTAATTCAGAGGCCTTAGAAGCTAAGATTCTATTAGAACATTTTCAGATTTAAATGACATTAAGATGTTAGCTTATGTAAAAAAGCATTGCTAAATGCAGTTGTGTATATGCCCTCTAATTCCCATTTATATGTTAAAAAACATGTTTCAAAATACTTTTGCCCCACCCCATTCCTTTTGCAAAAGAGACCTGCTCATCTCTGCAGCATTCAAGAGAGAACAGACAAAATGCTAATCAGGAAATCGAATTTCGGAGAATTTTGGGTTCAGCTGCTGTCTGAGACCCTCATTTTGTAAATGTTAACTACAGCAGGTGAGAGGTCTCAGGAAAGTGGGCTGGCAAAACATTCATTCCAGAAGCAAGACTCAGCTGCAAGGAGAAGGCTCAGAAACTGGGAAATTCATTTGGGATATCACAAATTTGAGGAAAGAAAGGAAATTATAGGAGAGTCCAGGGAAGGTGTATTAAAACTACATGGAGTGATATCTGGAAAGCCACTTGCTTTCTGTATGCATCATCTAAATGGAAAAGTAAACATATTGGTATATTTAGGGGTTTTACTAACAGTATTAATCTGAATTCATTATCTTAATTCTTCATCTAGACACTCTACATGTCCTACTAGCCTATTTCTGATTTCCTGAAAATGTCTCTTAGTAGTAGATGTAGCCATAATTAGGGAAAGTAAATTCTTTAGAGGTAAAAAAATAGCCATGGATGGTATTCATCTTATTTAGTTATTTATATTTGGATAACCTTTTCAGGATTAGATTAGTAAAAATTATAAACTGATTTTGGAAGAATTTGCATTACAAATTGATGAGTGAGGTGGAGGAGAATTTGTTCTAAAAATAATTTTTAAAATACTGAGAGGGATTTTTTTCAAGAACAAAGCACAATCTATCTTGGGATTCAGTAAAAAGCAGGAATTCTTTTGCAATGGGAATAGAATTAATATATTAGAGAAAATAAACTTCACCACATGTAAACTTCTGTTGGTTCCTGTAGGGGTTACACATAAATAGATTTTAATTTCCACGGATTAGCTGGTGGCCTGATTACTCTCACTGCTTCCCAAATTTTCATGGTTTACAGTTGGATCTTCTATTAACCTTACTATTGCTTTTTCATTCTGTAACACTTAAAACTTCCACTCACTTCAAGAGGAAATCTTGCACATCAAGAGTGAAAAAGCAGATCTTCCAACTCCCTCTTTCAGGGGACACTTCCTTTCTTCTAGGTGTCTTTGGAAGGAATTTCTTCTAAATGTGCCTTGAGCACAAACGTCAGCTCAAGTCCTCTTTTTTTCTCTTAGGTTAGAGAGAAATTTCAGGTGACCCACAAGTTATTCTACACAAGACTATTCTAATATTTAACCTTATTTCTTCAAACACCAACAAGTCTCCCAGATGTTCTTAGGCTGAAAAACATATTTGCGGCACCTTGAAGTTTGTATTCATTTAGAGATTAAAATAAATAAATAAATCAGTAAAGGGTGTTTATAATAACACCCATTTTCTGTGTTCAAACAGTACTTGTATAAGTAGAACTGTTCCATTCAGCAAGCATTCCTTTTTGTTGTGATACACTCTCTTTGCCAACCTCCTCCTTATTAAAATCCTTGTAGAATATGATTTCAGAGTCACACATCATCAAGGCCCAGAACAAAGTGGTGCACCATATAACTCAGGCATAAAGTTCAAAATAAAGATGGCATTTTGAAAACTAGCGATGTGTTAGTTTTATAAATAAACAAATTACTTAATCAGACTAATCAATTAAAACAGAAACATTCTCTAGGTTTTAAAGAGCCGATTCAGTTTTTGATATAAATGCAAAGATGGAAATAGGAAAGGTCTAATGATGTCAGCAGAATAACAGTACCATAAATTTCAGTGTTAGGTAAATGTTACCCAGCAATGTTACTTTGCTCCTTCTCATATCTTCTATGAAGATTTTAGCATTGCACCCATGAGCCTCTTTTGAAGTTCCTCATATTAATGAAGTAGAACAGAATGGAAGGCAGCATAGAAATGCAATTAATAGCAAGAAATGCTCAGGCAGAGGAAATTGGCGAAGAGAAAAAAATGAAAAAGCTGAAGATTTGATCTCATTGAAATCTGTTTTTTCTTACACAGCCTCTTACTGATTTCTGCCTCGAAAATAGTCTGTGTTTTATTATATGATATTACCCAAATTGAGACATATAGAGTATCAAGAGGTTAATGAAAAAGATGTGAACTATTAAAAGTACATTTTAGTGAGTTATCTAGCATAACAGAAAAATACAATCCGTGAACTATTTTCTTCAACACTGTATACATTAAAGATAATATTAAACTGTTAAAGATGGCAGTTACCAATTCTATTTACTATTATTCATATGAGAAATTGTTTACTAAATCAGAAAAATTAAAAAAGAAAAGTGATTTCTCACAGGAACAGCTTTTACTTGGGCCAGTATCCAAGTCCATCCAACATAGCCATGTCCTAAATTGTGTTTACCATGGAGCTTTTTCATAACTTGTTAGTAAAAAGAGCAAAAAATATATATTTTCTACTTTTCCATTCTGGAAAGTAGAAAATATATGTGTTCCTATTCTTTCTGATGTAGACAATTGTTACATACCTACAATAATTTTGAGACAATTTGAAATTATATTTCAAGCATGAATAAATGTTCTATTTCTTATGATTAACTGAATGATATTTCAGATATTGTTTAGATATGCAAAAAAGGATTTTGTATAAGTAAGCTGTTTTGTCCGTCCTGCCAAAGTCATCAAAATTAGAAAAATTACTTAAAAATTTGCAGAAAAGGGGGACATTATTTATATTTGTCATCATGCAGCTACACCACTAATTTTGGATATTCTTAGAAGTGATAGCATTCACTTTGTAGAGACATCAGGGTTAATTAAACCATCAAAGGAAGAAAACCATTGTCAGGAATCATTTAAAAAATTAAGCCTATCTTGGAAAAAAAAATTGCACATGCCTATGTGAACTATATAAATAAACATCAGTTGCTACTAGGAAGGCTTTTCCCCTTCTCCACTCATCAGGTTCTCTTTACATAATTGTCTTTCCTATCACTTAAAATGCTAATGAGGTGAGATAAGCAACGCCATCCACATTCCATGCATAGGGTGATAAAAGAGTCTCATCTTAGGCTCTAGCAAGACTTTTTATGTTAAAATTGCTGAATCTTTGGAAGCAGATTGAATCGTTATTCTCCTAAACTCCAGATGGCGACTTTACCATTTAGGTATTTTTCTTTATCACTATTATGCCACCACAGGTACTGGCAGGTAATGACTATTTATCTTTCTCCCTTTTTATTTTTTTCAACTTACATTTATAGGATTTCCACTGGTTCTCCTGATAAAAATCTAAGTCAATGTCACCTCAATTAATAGTTACTCTAGTAACAATAGTTTATTGTCTCTAATTTAATCCAATGAAGATGGAAACCAATCATGAAGACTTTTTCTTACAGAGATAACATCCTCTCAAAGTCATGATAATATTCTCCATGCAAACAATAGCATAGTTATCCCTCCTGATGTCTCTTTTCTCTACCTAACGTAATTTTTGATGCACTTTCAAGTTTTATTTTGTTTTTCTTACAGTTCAAATGGCCAAAAAATATGTTGCATGTCGCACAGGTTATGTATTATTTCAGACCAGGAATAAAGTCCACCACAGCCAGAATGCAAACTATACTGTTTTAGAGTTTTAGACTCCCACAAAGTCTTTCTACTCCTAAAATAAAAGTCACAGGTCCTTATAGCCTCTCTCAACTGTAAGGTAAAGGGGTTATTCAACATTTCCTTATAAAAAAAAGTAATTACAGAAACTTCAGGTCTTGCAATACTATGTAATAGCACCACCTGGTGACTTCAATCTTGATGATTGGAAAAAAAACCTCATTTTCAGTTGCATAGATACAGATGTTTCTTTTTCAGCTGCTAATCTCAACATTCTTATTTTAAATAAAAGAGCTAATCTTCACTTGTGTAAATTGAATCCAGATAGAAACAAGACAGGAATATTACAAAAATCAAATCAAGATGACTCTGTAATATGTGGGTTCTGCCCCAAGAATCTTCTACATGCATGTACCTGGGGACAACAAGACCTTTAGGAAAAAATGGATACTTATGCTTAATGCTATGACATTTTACTCTCTTGATCTTTGAAAAGAATTCCAGTGATTTATCTGACATAAATTAAGAGCACTAAACAGAAGATCAGTAAAGAAAAAAATACATCAATTCAAGTATCAATCTTCCTTGCGTTGCTTCAAATGGGTAAAACTCTGGGATATGTCCTTATAATGATTTAGCTGGCAACCTGCATGTGGAATTTTAAGAAGGTTCAAATGAGAGGAAGAACTGATTTAGTGCAGAAGAGCTTGGTCTTGTTGCTAAAGAAATGGGATGTTACAGCTTAAGTTCAGCAGGATAAGTATCTTTTATTATCATATATATGTATTGCAGCAGCACCTTCATAACCAAGCCAAAGACCAAGACATTGTGCTAGGCTGACACAAGCCATTAGCAAGAAACAAACCTTGTCCAAATTACCTTATTAAGTAGGCATTCAGAGATTTAAAATGTAGGTGCATATTCAGCTCTCATACTATGTAGATATACTGCATCAAAATATATTTCTAACATTTGGTTTCTCTCTTACAAATAAATTTGAACCAGGCTTTACAAGACAGGAATGTTGAAAACAAATGACTGTAATTAGTAAGAGGGAATTATTCACTATAGAAATTCCTTGCTATGCAGAACAGAAAAGCAGATTTTCAGAATGACTCTGAATCTTTACATGCCAAAATGCACAAAATATGTTTGAAGGTACAAATAATTTTCCTTTGGAAAGTACAAAGTGATATATGAAAGTATAAAATGATGTATGAAAGTATCATCAAAACAATGCCTAGTTCAGACTGTGCCATTAATTTTTCTTTATATTAAGTAAAATATATATATAGGACAGCACATACTTTCTGATTAGAAGAATTCAGAACTTAATTTTTAACAAGATTTGAAAGTTTACATTTTGGTACAAGACAAGTTCTCTTTAAAATATTGGCTTAAAAAAATAAAACAGGATAAAAAAAGTGTGTTAAAATCATCTGTGAGCAGCTTTTATCATATCACCTTTTGGGTTTTAACAAAAACACAATGCTCATAGAAGAAAGATCTGAGCATAATAATAGGAATTCTGCACAAATAAATTATATTTACGTTTTTTGAAAATAATAAAATATTGATAACCATCTGTTGACTTGTAAAAATCTAGAGGTTCATAATAGCTAAAACTTCAGATTTGTGACAGCACATATTTCTGTGGTTCACAAAGGAAAATGGCTTTCATTATATATTTTCTTGGATTCTGAAATTTCAGGAATCTTGAACATCCTATACAGGGGTAGGAGAAGCCCAGAGTTTGCTGGCTTTGGTGTTTTGATTTTTCGTGAAACTTAAGACTTCAGTTTTGTGCACAGAGAAATAGAGACCTTATGAAAATGGAAGATATGTAGGACAAAAAACCCCACAGAGAATAGAATAAAAAATTTTAAACCAGGTTTTAAACCATATTTTATACGATGACAGGAAATATTAATGGTTGATTTTGGTATCATGGAGTGCATTCTGTTTGGGCTCTGTGTATCCTGCTTAAGGATGCAGGTTCCTTGTCAGCCCTGTGACACTTTGGTCAGAGTGACACGGATGTCTTGGGCACCCTAGGGCAGCTACTGTGACACTCACTGCTCATCTGTGCCTAAGCAACAGAATCACATTCTAACAAATATTCCAGCTAAGAAACACTTTCTTCTCAAGTTCTTCTAAGTCGTGTTTGTTCAGACTGAACAGCCACAGAAAAATATCCATATCAGTGGCAGTGGCCTGTCATGCTTCCATTAGTGGGAACAGAAAGGGCTATCACTGCTCCAGAGAACTCAGGGAAATTTCGATGACAATATATATGAGGTGTTAAAAATCTCCCAAGAATGTCTAATCTTTTATTATTTACTCTCTAAAGAAATAAGAGATAATGGCATCTCTCAGCATGTATGATTGCAACATTCAAAAAGTGGGAGACACTTTTAGGCATGATATCACAGTACACTGTGTGCAGGGCTTAAGAAACACAGGAAAATCTCTCAGCATGAATAAAACAGTTGGGAGTATAAAATTAACACTATCAGTAGGAAAAGTGGATATTTGAGATATACATGAAATGTAAAGACATCTTAATCTAGAATAATTTATGTCAGAGTAGGGAAGATCAGAAACATAATATGGTAACCCTAAAAACAGAGGTAACCTGCAAGCTTTCTTATCATTAACTTTTTTCATACACAAATATGAGAAGCAACAGCTACTGTGCATGAGATCCATGATGCAACCATGACATCAGTACTCACTGAATTTTATATCCTCTAATGTCAGAGCACGAGGGGTGACCCACTGAAAGAAGTTTACTGTTGGGTCCTCTACAAGATTCAACATTCAGAAAGCACAATAGAAGCCTGCTGAAAATCCTCAGCTGCTGAAGGCAGGGGCTGTTAGCTTTGTAATGGAGCTGGAGGAGGTTTGTGTCAGAAAGGTGTTCTTCACTCTGACCACTGGGCTGGTTTGGGAGTCATTGCCATCTGTGACGCTTCTGATTCTGCAGATAAATTCAAATATTTCAAAATAAAACATAAAAGGAATAGCAAAATGAACAGCAATAGGATTGAGACCAGCAACAGTGAGCAACAGTGAGGCCAGTGTGAATGGATCAAAGCAAAGGCAGTGTCTGCTGCTCCTTTCTTTCATGAAATGATTAAAAACTGGGCAAGTGCATAAATACAATGGAGTACAGACTCACTTCTTTTGGTGAGTGGCACTCAGACAGTCAACAACTGCTGAGGGACAAAGCTCCATGAGGAAAATCTCATCTGCATTTTATGTGGACTTTGCCTAGTTTCAGGGTACAGCTAAAGCAAGTACAATATCTTTTCTGTAGAATTTTTGTTTTTTTAAAGATGCTTATCTTGAATTAGTTGAATGCTACTGATGACACCAGGTAGACTTAACTCTGCTTGATTTCTTGTCAGTTGAAATCACTTCATGGGTGTCTCAGAGTTGGGTATGTGGGCTCTGGTCTTTTGCTGTACAATTGGCAGCCTTAGCTTGCACCACTTCTCTATGCTGTGGGACTTTATAGTGCACCTCTGAGGGGCTCCAAGCAGGATCTCATCCTTTATTCTCTAAGATTGCCAGGGATAAGCAGTGATGCAAGAATGTAGGAGTCTGTGAATGCATGTTTTATATTACCTGTCTCAAGAAATTTTCCATTTAAAAAACTTTAGTTCTTATTTATTTGTCAAACCAAAATGCCAGGATATGTAAGTTCCAAAGGCCTTTTGTATAATAGCTTTTTCAAACAACAAGCTGGAAATTTAGGGTCCCCTTCAGGGAAACCAAAATGCATTTCAAGTTCATAAACACCTGCTCATTGCAAAATATAATTTACTACTAGGGTGTTTCATTCTTATTTCCTTATGGATTTGGGTTTTTTTGTGCTCAGTACAATTTTGATTCTGAACTTCAGTTGCACTTTCACTTTGTGATTCTAATGCACTTCTTTCATTGCTTTTCAAAGTTCATGAGAAAAACAGAAGCTTATTATATCTTGTTTACTTTCTGAGGATATATGTGCTTTCTTCTTATATAATGTTTTCACAAGATTTCATGACAGGGTTTTGTGGTGTCTTTTTTTACCATCTCAGAATAAATATCAACCAGGACCTGAAAATCTTAACATCACTCAGGTGCATCACGCAACATTTTCTATATCTCTGACAAATTCTGTTTGACCTTGAGACTATATTTTAGAAATAAGCCAGGTCTTGAAGGGCTCAAAATGTTCCAACAAATTTCTGGTTTGTTCCGGACTAGTCTTTCTCACTGTGGATAAATGTTAATGTCTAAATGTTTAATTTAGCTAATGTAATGTCCCAAAAAGTGGATCATCCATAGACCTTGTTAAGTCTTTCATTACCATGCCCTCCAAGCCCTGACTGTCAGAAACTTCTTCAACCCCTGACTGTCAGAAACTTCTTATTGAAGTGGCTCCTTATTGACAGCCATAAGGATGTCAATAATTGTGTTTGCTGATCAAGACTAAACATAACCTTTTGCAATAATAAACAGGTCTAAACACAGGCACTAAGGCTTTTTTCTTTTTCTCTCCAGGCTTTAAATGTTTTTCCTACAATTCTTTTTTTAATTTTGCAATTTCATTTCAAGACTGTGGATGTTGGATTTTCATGAACCCTTTAGTAATTTTCTCATCTGTCATGTACAGTGAAATATCTTTATCTATTGTTTTCAACCTGACATGCCCCTGTTTGTACTCCTAAAGATTGTCAGAGGTAGCTATATCTTATATATTAAATATATATAATGATTACTCACGTACACATGTATACATGAATACATAATATCTTAATCACTTATTTTTATAACTGTTCCTATACACAAAAATGACAAAAATTTATAATTTTATAAAATACTTGGGTTTTTATCATATTGTTTATATTTATTTATATTATCAAAGAATATAGTTCAGCTGGTACATCCTTATTTTTGTTCATTGTCCCATCAATTTCACTGTGATGAAAAAATATTACCTGTAATTAATTTTTTTTTTTTAAAATCAGTGTGGAAGGTGCATAACATGGGGCTAAGAATAAACTGTTGAAGGATCTAACTGGAAACACATTCTTGGAGGGAGATTTTTGTTTAAATCCCTGTGGAAAATGCATTTAAGGTAGATTTATAATTATTTTATGGTGGTAATTTTTTGATCAAAATGTCATGGAAGAAAATGGTTTGCAGAAGTTACCATCAACATTTGTGTAAACATGAGATCATAAAGAAATGCTTACAAATGTGTTAAACAGAATTCACCTCTCCAAACCATGACAGATATTAATCACACTCATTTCATTTACTTATTAAATTGTGTGCTATCCAACAATTGAAGTTATCTGTTCAATCTTAATCAAGTTGATCATGTTCAAGCTTTTCTATGTATGTTAGCACAACATACATAGAAATGCTTTTGCTTTCTCCTCTAGCATTTTCTCTGTGTTTCAAGTTTTGATAACTATCTAAATGATGTTCAATGGTTTTAATCCACTTGGAAACAGTGTGCCTATGCACAAAGATTTAAAATTATAAGATTAAATTGTTTAAACCTTCTTCAAGTTAGTAATGGAATACAATGAACACTTGAAAATGATAGTTGTAAATTTGAAATTCAACTTAAGTGTGATGAAAAGATAAATTATCTTGATGAGTTTCAGAAAACATTTGAACCAGCCTATGATATGCATATAGCATATAATCTCGATGAGATTTTTTTCTTTCTGCTTTAATTTTATTTTCCTGTTATGCTAATATTTTATTTTATTTGGGAAATACTGAATTTCACATTATGAAAGTTCAATGCACATATGTATTTAAATTCCACAAGGTTTTTGCCCAGCATAAGGAATAAAGTATTTGCTCTAAATTTTTGGTATGTGTTTAATTTTATATATGCTGTGTTTATACTTTTGCATATTTTCTTATAATATCCCATTCCACATTTTATTTTTATTCATACATCAACAAGAAAATGCAATAAAATTTTCATGCAATAAAAATAAACACAAATCCTAACTCATAACTTGAAACAAATCCAAACTGAACCCTGAAAACTTTCAACAAAACAAGCAAATCAAAAGCCTTATCATTTTGTTAGCCAATTTCCATTTTGCACATATTTATACTTCCTGATCCAAGCTGAGATTGGAAGCAAAAGTGTTGAAATATCATAGTGAATACCCATGTAACCCAACCCAAATCTAACAGCAAACTAGTAACCAACCAAAAGAAGAAAGGGGGAAAGATTAAAAAAAATAAAATCTACAGCCAGTACAGAATGCAAAATCTCTGTCTATCATCTTAAGTATTTTGTGTATACTTGCAATGACAGTGTTCATCTTTTCTTCATATCCACAATTGCTAAATTAGCAAATCTGTAAGAAATTAGATCCACACAGAGATGCTCTTGCAGTCTGTACTGCTTGTCTAAACTCGGCTGAACTGGAAGTTGACCCAAATGTTATAATATGGTTAAATACTTTTCCACTGTGATTTTGCCTTTTCACACTATCCAAATCGGCTTAAATTATCTCATGAGAGGGGACAAAAATTGCATTCTCAAGACCATTCAGGCCAAGACTATGCCCATTTGGAACTCTCCACCCACCACAGATTTTAATCACATGGAATCTTGTTAGCATCTATCCCAGTTAATGATCTACTCTTCCTGAAAGCAGGAGGAATAGATGGTAAAATTGCTCTGGAGTGCAGCATGTTCAAAACAACCTAAAGAACACAACTTAAGACAGAGCAACTCTTAAAGGGCAGAGGGGTCAGGAAAAATTGTTAATATATTGGGTTTGCATGGCAAGACTTTGGTAGCAGTGGGGCTACAGAGAAGCTGCTGGAAGCTCCCTCTGTGTCTGACAGAGTCAATCCCTGGCACCTCCAAGACAGACTCTCTACTGGTCAAGGCTGGGCCAGCCAGAAATAGTGATAATGCCTCTGTTGGTATCATATTTAAGAAGGGGAGAAAAACGTTATTGTGCAGCTGTATTTGAGAGCAGAAAAGAGCTGGGTGAGAATATTTGATGGAAACAACTCTGCAGACACCAAGGTTAGTGGAGAAGCAGAGGGAGGAGGTACTCCAGGTGCTGGAGCAGAGATTCCCCTGCAGTCCCTGGTGCAGCCCATGGGGAAGAAGCTGTGCCCCTACAGCCCATGGGGATCCCCAGGGATGCAGAGATTAACCCCCAGTCTGTGGAGGAGACCCACACTGGAGCAGGTGGATGCCTCAGAGGAGGCTGTGGATCCATGGGAAACCAATACTGGAAAAATTTTCTGGAGGTGACCTGCAGAGCCCTGGAGAGAGGAGCCCACATTAGAGAATGTTTCCTAAAAGGCCTTGTGACCCTGCAGGGTACCAGTGCTGGAGCACGCTACAGCTGAAGGGCTGCACCCCATGGAAAGGGAGGAATTCAGTTAATTTCCCCAAATCGAGTCTGTTTTGCCATGACAGTAATCAGTTTGTTATTTCTCTTGGTCCTTGTCTGAACCCTTTATGTTTTCTCTCCTCTATCTAGTTGTGGAGGGAGTAAGAGATTGGCATTTTCTTTGATGGGTGCCTGGAATCCAGGCAGGGCCAACCCAGCACAGCTAGAAAAAAGGGGGAAAAAAGAGAGTGTAAGTGGCTTTCAGGTTACTTCATGTTTTTCAGAATACCTGAGAGCTACGTGTCCTCCCAGTTGCACTGATAATATTCCATTTTTCATGGAATTGAAGTAGGCATAATCAGAAGGGGCAAGAGAAGTGGTCATCTTTCAGGTTTTTTTCTTTGAGCTAGCCAAGACCTTTTCTAAATGGAGAAGTTAGTGGAATATAGGGTAAAGGTCTGATATTGAATTTCACTAAGTATCCCTCACAACCTTTCTACCTAAATGCTTCTTGGAACCCTGGATACTGAGAGTTTTGGGCTTTCTGTGCTGAAAGGCACAGACCCTCAAGACAACACTGCATTTCACCTGAAGCCATGGATAAGGCTTCCAAAACTGAATGGTAGAATTGGGATTATGAGTGTTTAGATTAGAAGTGCGCAATATCACATGGTGGAAAACCTAGAGTTTAATGTTTTAAAATATAAAGATATATGTGAAGCAAGATGGAGATTTTAGGGCATAGGCTGGTCCTTCTTGTTCACCTTTTTCTTCATGGATTTGGGTGGTATTTTGTAATGGGACAGAAAAGTCTGCATTGCAGGACACGAGGGATTAGTTATTGGGTTAAAAATAAAAACAATTTAGGTGTCATTTTTTAATTGGATAGTTTAGCCTTAAAAGACCTTGTAGAGAAAGACAGTTAGCCATTTTGTAGCTCGTCAGTAGAATCCTGTATAACTCATGACTTGTAAGAGTGTGATATAGAAAAGAAATAATAAACATTTGAGCCCAAACATGAAATATCGTCTCGAGCACTTTCAATCCCGACCTTGACAGAGGCAGAAAAGAAGCCAAGAACTGACAAATGCTCTTAACTTGCACATGGGTTGAATCAGAGTATTGCATGGTGCATGCCCAGTCTGGCTTGGGGACATGGCTGAAGCCCTTCTGAGGACAAAGGGTGAAGGACCACATTTGACCTTTGGGAAGACAGAACAGCACTGTGCCACAAACCCCTCTGCTGCAGCCCTCCCTCCTGGCACAGCTCCGATAGCACGATGCCAAAATATTTTAAACTATGTAAGAATATTTAAATTATTTATTTACTTGCAATTTTTGTAATTATTGAATGAATCATTAAATCTCTTACATTATTTAATGATATATTTTTAAACCCCCAAAACCTTACTTTTATTAATCACACACAAAATCCAGAAATATTCATGTGAAAGAACACTCTATTCATGTAAGGATAGTTATTTCAGGCATATTTACTCGCAAGAACAAAATCTGCAAATTTGTGACAAGTAACAGAAAAATAGAAAATAAAGTATATAACTTGACAAGTTCTCAGAATATGAATAAACTAATATCTTAACTATAACAGACAAGCTTATTCACTAAAAGTTAAATAACTCAGAAAAGAAGCAACCAATATGTAAATATACAGCGCAGAAAGAAATACACATTTTCACAAGCTGAATGCACTTATCAAGAAATTTCTATGAGTTTGGAAGACACAGAAAAGAAAGATTTGAGCAGTTATTAGGTGTTCAGGGCACTACTTTTCAGATAGAAGCAAAATAAACTAGCTTTGGGGACATTTCTAAATTAATGAAGTGAGCTTATTTAGTTTATTTAAATTAAAAAAAAAAAAAATTAAAAAAATCTAGTTTCTTCCCCAAACCCATCTGCAATATAATTAAATTCTGCGGTCATCGGATACAGATTCTGTAAAATCAAAGTACAGATGGTGGTTTATTACAAAATAACATAGGAGGCTTAGAATAGAAGATACATTTGGTCATTTTTGCACATAAATTCCCTGATTAAGTATGAAAAATGTGAACATTTGTTTGTCTTGGAAAAACTGCTATTACTTGTCAAGCATGACCAATTAGGTATTACTAAACTGTTATCCCTATAATTAAGAAAAACAGCCATCTGTAAAGTCAGAAGTTTGCATTTCTGGTTTTTGTGTTTTTGGTTTGTGGTTCTTTTCCCACTACCACCACCCCCTCAGCATATAAATGTAAATTTTCTGGTCTGTTTTGCTTATAAAATAGTAACAAAAAAACCCCAGAAAGATTGCTGATTGCAACAGGTCTTTGAAAATTTCCTTAATTCTTCCTTTTTTCTCTCTTTTTTTTTTGTTGTTGGGTTTGGGTTTTTTTTTGGTTTTTTTTTTTTTTTTGTTATTGTTGTTGTTGCTGTTGTTGGGGATTTTTTTGGTTGTTTTTTTTTTTTTCCTCTCCTTTTAGCGACAGATGTAAGCTGGAAATAAGGACAGAAAATGAGGCAGGTTCTAAGAAATATTTATATTTTTCATCTTCTGCTGCATTTAATGAATGTCCAGGATGTAAATAAAAAGAGAGAAATTAAAGATTTTCATTTTTCTCACTGTTGTTTAATTGTTTGAGATTTTAAATTGAGAAAGGAAAAAAAATGCCATTTACTTCTAGATTCTGTATGGTTAAAGCAAAACTTTGTCATATCAACCTAAGCTGCAATTAGTCTTGCTTGCTACATTTCTATGGCATTGTTTGTAGAAAGCAGGTAGGATCAATCAAGACATTTAGACTTTTTTGACATGGCAATAACAAGGAATGGAGTAAGGACGTTGCCCCAGTGTGCAGTTTTACCAGCTCAGAATTTCTCTCTGAACCAGTAATTTTTGGTGTTAGATAGCTTTGATGCCTTGTTTATTTTTGCTCAGAGAAGAGATGAGAGATGTAGAAAAGGCCTTCTGATGAAAAGAAATACTTGAGACTATGCCTTGCATGCAAAAAAATATATACATATTCAAGATAGAATTCCTGAGTTTTGAATGTTTCTTATGTTTCTTGCTGAAATCCATGCATTGTTTCCAATTCCTTTATTCATTTGTCACACAAGACTGCTGCATACATTAGTGTGCTCAACGTGAGATGCATTTTGATTTTATCATCAGTATTGCACAGTTTACAGTGAAGAATACAAGCAGCAAGTTTGCATGGCATGCCTAAAATATCTCCTTTAGAGAAAAAAATTACAGTGGCTGTATAGCATCAGAACATGGCAATTTTGTCATGCACTGTCAAAAACAATTTAGGTAGCACTGTTCTCTCTAGGTTTCTTGTAAATAGTGTAAGAAAGAGTCTCAAATTCCTGTGCTTCATTAGTACAGGAAGTTCCTACAATGCTATAGAATTTTGAAGAGAGATGTCTTTAAAGTCCCTCCCTTCTTGCTCAATAAATTGAGATACAGAGGTTAGCATTTGCTATGTATTAAAAGCAGTTCATTAAACAATCCAGAGTAACAGCTTGGAGTTTAGTTGGTAGCTATTAGCAATATTGTCTGTGAAACAGACGCTTGATTTAATTGGCAAACACAAGTTTCTTTCATTTACAGGCAAAATTGGAACCTCTCTGCTTTCCAACAAGCTAAAGACTGTACCCATTCTAAAACAGGCATTATTTAACCTGCCTTATAATTAATGCAGAAAAATTCCACCTTACAGTCAGCTCAACGTCTTTGCATTATAAAAAATTATCGGCTGACAATCTTGGCTACGAGAAATCACTTTGAAAGTGATTTCTTTCTTGTGCCTCAAATTTCTGCTGCAAAAAGACACGAAATGTTGAGTCAAATGTTGAAGATGGTAGGCTAGATGGGGTTAATCAATCATGAATTATTAGGTTACAGGGATGCGTATGGTGACTGATGCAATTCTTCTGAATGGTGAGACACACAGCCCAAATCTCTTTGTGAGTTTACTAATCGTCTTTATTCCATCCTGCCCTTAGCTGTGCTTATAACTCATTGCTTTCCTCACTAAAAAAGTGGGTTTTTTTCTGTCCTTGCAGACTATGCTGTCATCATGGCCACTGTGTAAAATTTAATCTCTGAAGGAAAGAGATTTTATATAAAACTTGAGCTAAAATACATAAACTTCTAAACTGTATTGGTGACTTTAGCATATTTGAGATATAAAAATACCTATCTACAATATTGTTAGGAATATTAACTCAATATGGTCATTAATAAATAATGATGTAGAAAATTGTAAAGAAACATTCCATTAAAAGATGAAAGATAGAAACACTTCTAACTATATAATTAGATTTCCATTCTTTTAGCTATAAAAGTAAGTACATATGTTCTATGTGCATCTCAGCTGTGACCTTGAGAAGCAAATATAAATTAGTATGCATACATCCAACTAGCAGGAGCTGCTTGGAGTAAGAACGCAAGAACAGAGCAAGGTTTTAGTGATTCTTTCCCATACGGAACTACACAGACCACAATGGTGAGCAGCTTAGGGACTTTCTGAGATGGGTGTCCCATTCATTCATCTTTAGTCTTAAAACAGATATATAAAAACATCATCTTTTGTTCACAACTGAACAGCAGAAATGAAAATTTGTCAGCCAATTTACACACACCTAATATGGAACATACAAAAAGGAAATGTAGATTATACTTTTGTTATTACAACACCTTGGAAGTGTGACATCACCATTACAACCTGCAGAAATAAAAATTTTGTGCTGTCTTTGCACTCCTGTGCGTGGTGGCAACTGTTTCTTCGCTAGGGCAAGAAATGGTTCAGAATAATTCTCATTGTTATGAAAACTTCTTCACATACACCTACTGGAAATCAAAAGTTTAACACCAAGTTTAGCCCCTAGGACTCTCTACATTTTAAGTAACCTTCTTGAATTATATTTACTTTCACATACTTAGTGTCCCAAGCTTTTGACCATTTCTGGGGTCAGTGTTTTTCACCTGCTCTCATTGATAGCAGCCTCCAGCTGGGAGGTTGTCAGAGTAGCCTGGCATGATGAGAACATAATGGAAATTTAATTTTAAAAGTGAAAATGGAATGCAATATTTTCTTTTGAACAGAATTTATCATGTAATTGTAGAAGCAAATTTCATCTGTGGATTCTGTTAACTTCTTTATAGTTCCCAGTCTTCCATGTGACAGTAGAGACAGCTAAATCTCCCTGCAGAGCTGACTACAATCAGAATATGTCGAAAAGACAGCCAGGGATCGTTTAAACATTGCATTTTCTTTTAAACAGCATTAAAGTCAAATGTAGAAAGAGGCATCTGTCTTTCACTCCTTTCAAGATCTCTACAGGCCTCAGACTCACACTTTTTGAGAAAAGCACTGTCCCCCCTGAGGGCTATTACGTACTTCAAAATCTACAAAGCAAGACCTAGGTCAGGAAAACAATAATTATTTTAACAAAAAATGTTGTCTTTCCCCCCCCTCCAACGTTTTGGACTACTTCAGTGAAAGGCTAGATCTAAAAATATTTTGTTGACATCATAATTATTGCAATTAGATTCAATTTTCTTTTAATGTTATCTTGTCAAGCTATGTCTCTTCCTTTAGGAGTTTCAAGCTATTGCCTATTCATGTAGACATTTATTATACTCCTCAGTAAGTTACAGACTATTTTCAGAGAAAATTCTGATATTGATTACAAGCACTGATTCAATGGATTCTAAATCAAGTGTAACAATTTGCTTTAAAATAGGACTTAAAATAAAACCAGCTCCCAATGTCACTGTGCTGACGGACTACACAGCACTTGCACCTTGCAATGAGCACATGCAGTTCTAGCAGAAAGCCTGCAGGGATCCATTAAAAATTACCAGATCTTTCATTTAAACCATAATTTTACTGGACAGCCAGGTCAGATAATGTGCTTCAAAGGCAGAATTAAAAAGTGGGAAAATAATTCAAATACACATAGATAGACATAAAATAGAAACCTTTTCTCTTTTTAATACATGCAGGTTTACGTGTTATGAAGGATACAAGAATTGTAGTATTTTTTTGAAAAGGATAAAAAATATTTCACTTTATGCCCAAATGTCTCTGACACATCCTGTACTGATGATCCTAACAGTGACACAACAAAGCTCAGCCATCCAACCACAGTCTCCAACAATGTTTCTTAGAGATTGCATACTGATAGACATTCACAAAATTCCACTTTATTATAATAATTTTGTAAATACAGCAGGAATTACCTTCCTTCCTTTGTCTATATATATATATATTCATATACTGGCACATATACCATTAATTTTGAGGCTGGTCTTACCCCTGTCAAAGCCTTTTGAAGTCAGAGTTGGATTACACACTTGGCATGCATTGTCATGGTCAGATTAAAATATTAGAGGGCAGAGGAAAGTCATATTAAAAAAATAGCCTTACAATTAATACTAATAAAATTAATAATCTTACATTTTAGGGAGCAGAACAGGAATTCAGAACTTGAGAAGACTCACAGAGCTTAGATTACCCAGCTGGAACAAAAGGAAGAAAAGACTGATACACAGGGAATCTGGAATATATACTACAGCTATTAGAGAGTGCTATTTCCTATTGGCAAGTAATATACAGAAACCTTTAGGAAAATACCTGCCATATCTTCCTGTTGTGACTGATTCTCATGCAAGGTGACAAATTTGCAAATTCTACTGCTTATAAATCTCGTTAGCTGAGTGGAAATGGTCTGAGCTGTTGACTTTACCACTCTAAATGGCACTGCATGGGCCTTTGTGCTGTCCTCCTCAACAGCCAGCCTGAGATTCTTCCAATTTACTTTTAAACAAACACAGAAAGTTACATATAAAAAATCTGTTAAGACATCATTAATCTGCAAAGGCAAGGACTGAAAAATGAAGAAATGCAAGAATTAACACTGACTTTGCATTTTTAATTCCCTGTACCCCCCATGCCTGTATGCATTTTGATACACTTTTTAATTACTTAATTGCATTTTGTGTAAGGATGGACAGTGCTCAAGGGATAAATTAGGGTTAGACAGTGAATGAAGCTGTCATCTGTGGGACTTCTGCTTCAGATGATACAAAAATTGTGAGGGGTAAACTGAATTTGTATTCAGTCATTTACAGGAACATGGGTTTGATAAGTTATTTAGCATTTAGACTTACATGTTTTTTGTCATTCAACTGATATGGACAACATAGCAGTGAGTAATCTCTTCTTGCAATTTTTCATCTTCTTAAGAAGAAAGAATATAACAAGATTAAAATTAATGGATTAAGGTGAAAGAGAAAGAACAAAATGTGGACAGATATTAAGCAATGAAAAAAAATTATCATAAAACTATTATAATATTCCTTTCCATGCAGGTAATCATGGGGTTTTTTCCTGTAAGAGAATAAAAGTACCTTATCACTATTTTGATCAATATGTTTGATTTCAGCATAAATGTTAGAAAGTAGTTTTATTTGAGGGGTGGTTTGGACTAAAATAAGGTATTTTAAAGGCATATTTTCTGAAAACAAGTCTGTGCCTTCATGGAAGACAACTGAAATTACTTGGAGGTTAAATTCCATTGATTGTAACATGTATTCTGAAATCAGAATCCCCCTTTGCCAAGGTTCACAGGAGATTTTTACCTCTAAACTTAAATAGATGCTATGCAAGTACCCTAAGCAGTTCAGCATGTATGACTTTGAACCTCATTTTGCAAAACTAGCAGAAAATCTGGTGGTAAATAGAATTGCAATAGCTTCCTCTTTCCAAAGTCACCAGTGCATCACAAAGATAGAGGCAGAACTTCCAACATGAGGGTAGAACACAAAATAGGAAAAACTAATATTAATTTCCCAGGCTGCCAACAGAAACAATAATTGAAGCTCAAAATAATTTAGGGAATCTTATGGTTTGGGGTTTTTTGTGCACAATGTGGGATGGTAGAGCTGAAAGAGGCAAGGTGGACTTAATGATTTTTGATTTCAAAATCAAATCCAAACTCTTCCAAACCCATTTACTGCAAGACTAGATGCCTTTCTTCTTTTCAACTTGTAGTATAGCCCAAGTCAAAATCGAGCTATGTAAAAGTGAGGATAAGATGTTAGTTTGGCACTAATATGACATTCAGATAACTGAGGTGTATCTAAAATAGAATGAGATGATCTGAAATGTCTAATTTATCCTATTAGTTATTTTCAACATTTTCAACAAATTGCTAGTTGCCTCTTGGGTATGTTCTTTTTCTTCACAATTTTCTCACATTCTGTATCAATATATCTCCTAATAATTTGAACCACTTTACTGTAAGCATAAATGATGTTCATCATTAGCAAATTTTTGGTTTTTAAAAAGCATTAGAGTCCCTGCTTCTTTAAAGGTTAAAATATTATGAAATTCTGAAAAAATGAATCATCTGAGTATTGATCTCACCATTTTTCACAAAACCTGTGGTAGAAAATTCTTAGGTAAATTACACAGTCAGAGCTGAGTTCCTTAGGGTCAGTCATCTGAAATGGGGCCAAGCCTCTAATATTCAAACTTCTGTGGCAGCACTATTATTGGGCAGAAGTTGTGAGAAGAATAAAAACTATTTTGATTTTCTGGCAGGTGACAAAGGTTAATGGCATATATTTTGTACAACATATAAGGTTGAACTAATTTCAAACTGGAACTAAAAAGAAAACTGTTTTGGATAAATGTTAACATTATGTACATCATATTTAGGAAAAACCGAAAAATCATTAATCTCCTTGATCAACCATCTAGCAGTGGTTTTCTTGTCTTCATAAATTACTTATACGATGCTATTTTTTATTAGTGCACTTATAATTTCACAGTATTTATTCTTCACTGATATCTCCTTCAAGAATGTCTTCTCCCTGAGTAGTTAATTAAGGCTTTTATTATCTTTGTATATAGATGTTGGTTTGGGTTTTCTCCTCCCTACTCTCCAAGAAATAGCTTTAACTTGAAGGAGAAATTATAAACTTCAGACAAAGACTGGCGAGCTGAATCTAATGTAGCTTTGGAGGATATGTTTTGTGTACAGTTTTGCTTTTCAAAACAATTACTGAAATTCATGATGGAATAGAAGAATGCAGTTATTATGTCAAAGACATTGATACATTCTGTGCCAGACAGATATGGGAAACAGGATAAAAACATGTAGTGATAGGAAAAAACCCACATCTGTACTGACCTGTAATGCTGGGATGGACAATTACTGTTTACAAACCAGCTGAACTTTGAAAGGCCTTGTTAAAGCCTAATTGAGTATTTGCAGCATTTCTGCATAATGATGCCAGTGGGATTTATCTATTCTGAAATACAAACTCTGGAGTTTTTTCTTTTCTACAATGGGGATATGACAGACACTAGTATATGTTATAGTAATAACTATAATGCAAATTGTTACAACTATAAAGAAAACTGGGAAGTGGGGAAGTAGAAAAGCCCAGTTAACTTTTTTGATTTACTGAGAAGTTAAGGATTTCTACAGAATTGTATTTTCTCAATTTGCAGTATGACAGAAACAATAATTTATTATGAAATAATATTTTTGAATTAAAATGGTTATTTTACTTCAGTTTCATATTTTTGCATCTGCCTAACAGATGCAAAGTACTTTCTGAAAAAGAGGCAATCTTCAAACACACAAACATTTAAATTATTTTAATTTCAGAACTACAGACGTGACTAAAACAACTTAAATTTTCTTAAGGAAACAAAATAAACCAAATTGACACTGAGATGCAGCTTTCATTTTTTCAGCATCTGCATATTTTCCTAGAAAATTATTCATATTCATATCTCTGTTTTGAGTATTAAGTTCTAAGAACATCTCTAATACCTTCTGAAGTTGCTACCACTTGAAGTTGAAATTTTGTTTCTTGAATTTACATTCCTAAGCATTTGACTTTCAGAATTTGTTCTCAGAACCAAGTAAGAAACCTGTAGAAAATGAATGAATAATTGAGGAAGAGACTTGCATCTCCCCTAGAGGATGTGGTACCTTATCTGATACACAGAGCACACGTACAACATGCTGGCATTGTTGTTCCCATTTGGAAATCAATAGATATATACCTATACCATCAAGGACAGATGCTGGGACCTCATCCCTCCTCACATTAGCCCTCATCAAGCTGCTTATGTCTGCAAAGATGCCAATTACCTTCTGAAACAGAGATTCAGTGTGCCCATAATAGCCTCACACGCCAAGCCTGCCAATCAATACCAACACTGCGCCGTGTGTTTCATTTATGCTGATACATGGATGAAGATCACTAACTGAGTCTGAAAAGAAATAGGGTGGACTTATTAAAATAGTGTCTTTTAAGAGTCCTTTCCCCCTAGCAAATGACATCTTTAATAACCCACTAACAAATAGATTTTATCAAGTGAATGGTACCCAGCTCCTTAGGATCAGTTTGAATTTTATTAAAAGTCCTGTCTGCTAAAGCCTAGATGCCCTCTTCATATTTTGAAAGTTTTGAAAAGTCTTGCTTCTTCTATTAAAAATGGAAGCAAATAAAAGTAAAAGCCTAAATTTTGCATTCCTTAAACCATAATTAAATAATTAACTGAGAAATAACCAAGAAATTGAGTCTTGGCAAACATGACCCCAGGTCTGAGCACACTTAAATAACTGAACAGACTTATTTCACAAAGACTTTATGAAGCAGCAAAACAGATGACAAACCTAATTTGTCACTGAAGGAATTGCTGGCACTCGTGTAAAGTGGAAAGAAAAAATTCCCAAAACACAATATATCAGACACTTGCAGAAGGCTGATGCTTGGTGGTCACTTCATGGGTATAGAATGGAAAATCTGGGTTTCAGGTGTTTTTGTATGTTCCTTTTTTTGCTGATTCAGAAATATTACCCTGCTGTTTGCTTACACAATAGCTAGCTTTTAATACCACGGGCTATGAATAGCAGTTTAGATCGAGGTTTTAAAAAGAAAGGATTGTGAATTTATGTTATTTCTATTTTTGAAGGCTGAAAAAGCAATAAAATATAGAAAATGTGAGCATACCCCAAATATATATATAAATATATATATATATATAAGGAGATCAGTTTTCAAACTCTTTTGCCATCTGTCACCTGACAATTATTAATTGCGTGCAGGCTGTAATTAGGAATAATCACTGTTTTAAAAACAACAGATAAAGAAAAAGCAGTAACACGGCATTTCAATAGGTGTACCACTGGCTATGATTTCCAGCAGTCTTTCTCAGGAACACTGAGTTTTACTAAGTGAGCACACATCACCTACAGGCTCTTTTTCCTAGGAAATTTGTCTTTCTCCTTGTCTTCTAGAGACACACAATGTATTTTTACAATTGACTAAGGAACCAGCAGGATTCTATTGTTTGTCATACAGCTTGTCTGCTGAGAGAAAAAAAGCTCAAGTGAATATATTTTTCTTTTTTAATGATTCAAAAGAACATGTTACAAGACCATCTGTTAGCTGCATTGGCTATCCAGTCAGCATCTATTTTCAAAACTACTTGTCTGGCGGAAGATATCACAAATACTCTCCTTGTTCATGTTGCATGTCAAAAGCAAAGATGAAGGCAGCAGATAGCCCTGCTAAAAAAAACATAACAATGTTTAAAAAATCAGCTCTGAATGTTGGTGATGGACTAGACGTAGAGCATTAAAAAGACATCATCCACAACCCTACACCCTAAATGGGAGCTTTGCATAGTGATGGGCTCCATGGCAGGGTGTGGGTTGCTCTTCTGGTGGCTGCTAAAGTCATCTAAAAAGACTACAGATCACACTCAGAGTGTAAAAAGTTATCTGAGAAAACGAACACTGTCACCTAAACCAATGTGTGTTATAGTAGTAATTTCCAATATAGCATCTAGAATGGAGGGAAAAAAAACCCACTTCTTTTCTTTTGTAGGAATGAGGACCTAATTATAGAAATCAATAGACCTTATTTGTTTTTACACTTTCTTTTTAAGTTGTGGGACAAAAGTTTACCTAACTGCTGCATTCATCGAATAATTTTGAAGAATACCTACAAATTACTCCCCCACTCTAATAGTTAAAATTAAACCCTAAAATACAGTGTTAGATAATGCCTTTTACTGTATATACATGATATTGTTAGAGTACAGTACAGGTAGATATATCCTATATCCTACTATCCTGCTAAATTCTGCATATTTCAGTGACAGTGTATCTTTAACACATTCATTTTCCAAAACACAAATATTATTATTTGAACTGCATTTGTATTCATTTACAAATATTAAATTCTTTCTCTCTGCTTTATTATGCTTCATGTATTTTTTTTATTTTAATTAACACATTTTGCATTGCTTACCACAGCATCATTCTAGGTATTTTCACATTTTTCATAAGTTCACTATTTTGTACCCTTTAGACAAGCTGTGCAAATATTCAGTGACAGCTTTGCATGAAATATTGACGTTTTCTGTTTCTTATCTAAACTGTTTTCTGAGAAGGACACAATACAAAATTATTCTGTACAGTTGAACACATTGCTAAAAACCACAAACCAAACAACCCCAAAGAAATGCATCCAGGAATTTCTATGTCAAAATGAAATGCTGTGAACTTCTCTTTATCTAAACATATTAAATACATATATATAAATATATATATATATATATATATATATATATATTCTGTTTCCCCTCTACACTTTAAAGGATTTGCCCATTTTATTTTAATAAAATGAAATAAATATTGAATAAATGAATCAGTGAAACTGATGATAAGTTCATCAGTATTTCTGTTCTATAGCCCCAAAATTTTCAGGTGCCAGAGCAGCAGACTGACTTCTGGTGCTCAAAAACCAGAATTTAACTCTGTGAATCAGAATACAATTTAACTGCACGTTACAGGTTATAGCATCATGATATTACATTCAACAAGAGAATTAACTGTAGTAAGGGGGTGGGGGGGGAAAGAGAGAGATCAAATAAAGTTCATCAAAATACAGTTTTTGAGACATAGATTGAATCCTGAAAATGCTTCCCATACTATCAGAGAAAATGATAGGCAACACTGGCCATTTCTAAATTGGGAGATTCAAACCCATTACCAGACATATGCCTTCTCACTGTTCCTTGGCAGCTATACACTTATTATGGCTCCCAGGCTGTGAGGCCCATCAGATTAGAATAGCTTTGCTATGTACTGTTCAGCACAACATATATTTTGAGCTTTATTCCACCATCCATGTGTTCTTGAAATTTCTGTGTACTCAGGTGTTCTCCCCAACAGAGAAATCTTTCAGAATTGATAGGTTCTGTTAGTTTAGAGAGCTTTCTGAATCATAATGTGCTTTATTCAAGGGAATCTTGGAAGGTGATGGGCTTAACCAAAAAGCATCTATGCTGCTGTGCTGGTTTTGACTGGCATAAAGTTAATTTTCTTCATAGTAGCTGCTGTCTGTGTTTTGCATTTGTGATCCAAAGAGAATTGATCATACAGAGATGTTTTCATCATTGCTGATCAGGACTTACACGGAATCAAGGACTTTTCTGCCTCTCATTCCACTCCAAAGAAGGCTGGGGGGGGCACAAGGATCTGGGAGGGGATACATCTGGGACAGCCAACTCCAATTGGCCCATGGGATCTCCCATTCCATGCAGTGTGATGCTCAGCATACAAAACTGAAGAATAGGGAGGAAGAGGGGGATGTTTTGGAGTGATGGCTTTTTGTCTCTCTCAGTCACCACTACATGTGAAGGAGCTCTGCTATTCTGGGATGGCTGAACACCTGCCTGCCCATGGGAAGTGGTGAATTAATTCCTTGTTTTGTTCTGCCTGCATGATTTGCCTGTTAAATTGTCTTTATCTCAACACAGGGTTTGTCTCACTTTTTCTCTTAAGGTTAAGGTTTTCACATTTGTCTGTAGCTACTTTATAATAACTCCCAGATGAATGAAGCTGAATTCCTGCAATCTGTATTCTGTATTACAGGATATAATGACATTGGTTCACAGCATTCTACTCTGTCTGCAGGAAACTAGAAATGGAAATACATCCTGTGGCCATTATTTGCTAAAAGATGACTACCCACATGCTAAAGAATAGTTTCTGACCTCCTCACAAGATGCTCCTACGGTAAAATGCAAGTATCACTGTCTAATTTTGTAATTATTTCTGTTTGCAAAACCACACATGAATCAAATAAACTGCTTCTATGTTAACAGGCTTAAGATATTTTCTTTTAAAATTATGTAGAACTTGCATCTGGATTTTTGCAGATGCACAGATATTCAACATGCATTTTTATTACTTTACCATATCATACAGGATCAATCAGGTTTGAGAGGGAGTTTCTTTAAACCTGTTATTCATACACATACCCAAAATTTCAAATATTGTTTCCTTCACTGAAATATTAGTCCTCAAAACAGACAGTCTCATGATCCCTTTCTTATTCTTCAATGAAATATATTATGAATGCTCAGTATTTGATCATTAATTGTGCATGAGCTAGGGTTAATACTTTATTTAGGATTCAGTGCTTTGCCTAGCTATTCCCTCTTACTTATCCATTTTCCTACAAATACATACATTTTGAATTTTGAGTGGGTTTGCTTCTGGGTTTCTCATCCATTGAATATCGCCCTTTCCTGGTGCAGGTGTTACCTTGACCAGAGATACCTAGAAGAAAATACAAGAAAAAAACAAGAAAGGAAGAAAATGGTTCTGAAGTCTAATTTATGATGGGAGTACCCCAGTAATGAGTAGAAAAATGAAAATACAGCTATTTGAAAGGCAGTACCTTCTTCTCCTCCTTTTGATTTGACTTCTGAAGTATACAAATGTATGAACCCACATGTACAACCTGTATGGGCAAGCCCACCACTCTCTGCCCATATTTGGAGAAGCATGTAAATTTTGTGTCATTTTAAAATTTTAGCTTAATAAACAACAACAACAAAAGAACAAATAGAAAGGGAAAACTGGGAAAATTTGAAAGGAAACAGGGAGAACAGCGAATGTGTCAGAGCAGAGGGACCCTTCATTCCTTCACAAAGTTTGTCGTAGGTGAAAACATTGCAAATTACATCTCCTTGACCTAAAAGAACACCAACTTTTCCTGGACCCTACTCAGTGAAAAGATTGAAGTTGTGCAGAACAAACTTTGCTTTTTACAAATCTCTGCACAAAAGTTATTATATATTTGACAACCCAAAATAGCCTTTATTTCCCACGTCTAGGTACAGGGGCTGTATCAACAAAGTGTTTTCTTGATACATTTGCTGTCCTCTGAGAAACATCTGCTTCAGCTTCTTTCACTGACACACGAATGATAGGTCAGGGGACACTACTGAGTTTCTCACTCTAAAAGCCAGTAATGCACAGTCTGAGTCTTCAGTGGATGGAAGGGCTGCTGAAGAAGGCTACTAATTGCCCCCTGCTCTCTCAACTCTGGAGATGTGAATGGGGAGAGTGTCAGAGGCAAGAAACCAGCAATCTGCAGCAAGCCTATGACCTGGAATATTTAATCAGGAAGAGTTTGAAGTAGAGAGAATTCAAAAAAATGGAGACAGATGGCGTTTCATTCTATTTAGCAAAATAAATGTATTTGAAGAGAGTAAAAAGAAGAAGCAGAGATGACATGCAGTTATTTGGCTGGCTTTAAATTATCTTTTCCACAGAAACTGATGGGAAACAGCTTAGTAACAAAGGCAAAGAACTAAAACAAGTTCAGGGGATTTGTTCACCAATGACCCTATTGATTCACTCCAATCCTGGACAAATAATTTTACTGTATTCTCAGAGACGGCTGTCAAGATCTGGTTTTAAAGGTTATTAGAGATGTGTCTGCCTGAATTAAGGTGCAAATGACACCACATGCAAATGTAAATAGTATGGGATTTATTTGATAGTAAATGTGAGGACGAGAGAGAGAGGGAGAGAAAATAAAGAAACAGAAAATAAGTGGGGGGACAGAAAGAGAGTGACTAAGAGAGAATAAAGGAAATACCACCATCCACTGATCTCAACAATGCTCCATTGATCTTCTCCAGTTGGTCTTCTTGGTGGTGGATGTCCCCCCAAAAAGCACACAGTCTGATGGGTTAATACATGCTCAGGCCAGGTAGCAAAATCAGGCACCTCCCTGAGGAGGGAATTTGCCATTGTCCCTTACAACAGACTCTGGGTTTGTGGCATCACCTGCAGTCCTGTGGTTCCAGGCTTCAGGAATGACTCCAGGGCACTTTGGGAGCCTTTGATAGATTAATGCACCCCCTCAGCTCCTCTCATGGGAATGTCCCATGGATGTGGCCATGGGATTGGAGGTTTCACAGCTGGGCTGATCTGTGTAAGGGAGGATGGGTGTTCACTGTCTCTGACCAGAGGTTATGCCACACATCTGAAACCTTCTCTCCCCACCCTGAGCTTGGGGGGGTCATCTGTATGGACCTAGCCACTGTGGGCTGTGGTGTCCCTCACCCCAAATCCAGACAGGAAAAAGTCTCTGTTGCTTTTGGCTCTCTTGTGGATGCATTCCTTTTCCTCAGCCTTGCTTGTTTCTCCCCAGGCCTGAGGTAACTGAAGAATGGGTTTCTCTTGATCTAACCCCAGCAGTCTGACTCACAGGCCAAAGTTCTTCAAGGAGGTTTCTGTGGTTGTAGCTTCTTTATAGAGTTTTTGCGATAATGAGCAAAACTTCATCTCAATGTTTGAGGCATGAACTATTTCAGTCTTTGACCAGCTAATAATAGGGCTAACAAATTTCTTTGAAATATTTTGGAAAGATTTATGAACTGATATTGACTTTAAAACACTAAGAAAAAATTAAATCTTGAAGAAAATTTTCTCAGTATTCAGACACATCAAATTATTTTCCAAATATTATCTATTATATTTAACTTCTCACAAAAATACATTCTTTCTCCATACAATGTATCTAACAAAAAGCCTATTTTTTATTTATGAGATTAAATTTTCTAGAAATTCTTTGCTTCTTCTTATTTATGTCTGTATTTCTGTTTCTACTGCATCTGATAGCAGAAAACTAGCTTAATTCTACCAAGAAAATAAAATTTGCATCATATAAGATGCAAATTACTAGTTCTCTTCTGAGTAGACCTGAAAAAGTTTAAATGCTTATCTACAGCTCTTCTGAACTAAATGACATTTGAAGCCTCTTCTGCATGGTCTTGCAGCATAAGATTAATTTATCCTTTCTCCTTGATTGATTGTTTTTCTTTTGCTCTAAATATAATACTTCATCAAATTTTGCTAAACGTCTTGTGAGACACTTCTCATCCAGTCCCTTTTCCTTTAGTGACAACAGAGGTAATATTGCTTGCTTGTTTAGCTAGCAATGTCTTCAGAATGGCCCACAAACCTCATTTGGCCTATACAGCTATAAAATACTGTCCAGAATTGATAAAATTTATGATACATCTCCTCCAAAATCCCCAAATTATTCAGCCCTGTCAGGGAAACCATTTTGATTTAATAGCATTTAGGAAACACAGTGTAAGGCTTTTCGTGAGAGGTCTCTGTGTGAATAGAGGGAAAAGGGGCCATTCAACCTTGTTCCACAGATTTACTCAGTGGGTTGGTGGGTTGTTTTAGTCAGGCACATCCACAGATCCTCCAACAGACTGGATCCCAGCTGTCCTATGCTTTTCTTTGCCACATGGCCTCTACACTGCGAGAGGGAACGCCATATTTTAATGGCAGCTCATTTGTTTCCCCATTTGTCCAACTGCAAATGTAGGAGTTTTGTTGCTTTTATATAGCAGGATTTTTGCCCTTTGCTGGTAAGGAAACTGAGTTTTATTAATTTAACATAAATAGTTTGAATACAGACGTAGGCTATGAGAAAGGCTGGTACTTCTCTCATGTCTTCTTCTGTATATTCTTTTCCGGAGAGATGGTAAACTAGCAGATTTTAAAAACTGTGATTCCCTGAATTCTATAATAAGTACTCATATGATTAGAACATTTTTCATTAATAAATCCTTAGCTTCCTTGAAATATAGTCCCTTCTAATTATGTATTTGTATTGCCCATGCAATTCTAAATTAATTAGATTGCAACTAGATTAATCTCTCTCATACTTGCTAAACATAATAATTGCTCTTGCAACAATCAATACACATTTAATTAATAGGAAAATAATTTGCTTATTAAATTAAAGTTACTTTCCCATGTTTTGCTGAGTATTTGCATTGAAATGCCATTTTTCACCTTCTGCAGTAAATTTAAATTTGGAGATAAGGAAGCTAAATCCCATGGCTATTTTCCAGGTTTTGAATTTTGCACATACATGAAAATAAACACTAGACTAGGATATAAAACATTCCATCACACCACTCAGATGTAAATCAGTCTTTGTGCACCTTTCTGTTCTGAAATCACTGTTGCACATAAGTCTAGTTTGAGAGAAAAGGGTTAGTTTTCAAAATATCTCAATTTCTACAGATTTGTGAAACATGCAAAGGTATTTTTTTCTCGTTTGTTTATCAAAGGAGTGAAGCTAACAAACGAACTATCAATTTTGTACATAGGGAATTTTCAGTTGGAGTTTAGAGCACACCTAACACCATAGGACTTGGTCATGAGGTAAAAATCCACAGGAACTTGATTTCTCCAGATTCTTTGCTTAGGGAATTATTCTCAATAAGGAAGTCAGCAAGTAAAAGGGAAGTATGCATTCTGTGAAGTAATCACAGTTTAGACAGAATAGATTTAGATTAGATATTAGAAAAACAAATTCACTTTTAGGGTGCCCAGGCACTGGAATAGATTACCCAAGGGGCAGCTGGAGTCACCATCCCTGGAGGTGCTCAAAAAGAATCTGGACCTGGCACTGGGTGATGCGGTTTAATGGTTTAGGGGTTACAGTGGCAGTGGATTGATGGTTGAATTTGATGATCTTAAAGGTCTCTCGCAATACTGATGATGCTATGCTTTTTTTTTTTTTTTTTTTTGCGGGGGGGGATGGAAAACAGCAAACTATGACTACATTAAAGATCGGTGGACTCCAGTTAGCAGAAAGCTGTAGGAATCCTGTAGGAGCAAGGCAAAGCAGAAATATGTGGTAACATTGAAATAACATTGAGAGTCAAATTTAATCTTAGTAGGCTGGAAATGTGGTCATATATACTTTATCCATTTGGGAAGCAGCTGAAAACAGAAATGAGGAAACTGTATGGTTCATGAGCCTTGCCTGGATTGGTTTCTAGAAATTTTAATTACATCCTTACAGAGGAAGGTCACTAGTATTACTTAAGAATATAACAACTGAAAATATGTCTGTAATTCAATATCCCAGCTAATAATATCATTGCCTCTCTTTTTCCAGTATTGACACAGATGCTTAAATCAATAGTGGGCATTCCTTCCCCTAATATTAGTTTTAAAATGTTAAATATCATAGAAATGTTTTCCAAACAGGTGCTATTCTGATTATTTACTTTATATGGAGTGCAGATATTTCAACAAGTGAATAATAGGTTTTAAAGGCATTTGTTTATGACTCAATAACATGCAGATACTATCCAAGCTATCATGCTCCTCCCATACGTATTGTCACGGTTTAGGAATGGCACTCCACAATTTAGTATCCTACCAAGATTCTTCAAGCTAGTGCAAAACCTGATCAGGACACTTATTTTCAAAGAGACAGACTGAGCCTTCCTCAATCTCTCAGCCACCAAATTTTCTTGGTTTTGGCTCTTCTGTCTCTCTGCCTTGTCCTAGGGTGAGGTTACGATGCTTGTATCCCCAGTCGTGTGTTTTGTTTATGCCGAGGAATCCTTCCTGAACCAGTTGGGGGGAGGGGCCGTGTGGGTTTGCTTTCTGGAGAGGCCCCCTTTGGAGGTTTTCTCCCAAATTTGCCCTAAACCAGGACATACCTAAGTATATAACATTTTGCCCTTTCTCAGATTAATATTCTGTCTCTCACCTTGTGTCCTTGAATTTTCAGTAATTAATTCATTTGAGATTATTCTATAGTACAAGAATTCAGGCTCATCTGCTCCAAAAAGAATAAGAGCAAGATATATAGACCTTGAAAGGGTATACTAATTTAAAAACTTATGTAAGAAATTAATTATTTCTTGCTACTTAAAAGAATGTATTCAAAGAAAAAAATATAGTGGAAAGGCATTAAAAAATTTTAGTCAAGAGAGTATAAATTCATTTTGACTCTCACTTATTTTCTGCAAAAGTTTTGCAGCTCAGCTGTCAGAAAGGAAGAAAATTTTTCATTTCAAGATAAAGTATTTCTAGACAGCCTATTCTTTATAAATTTTTGTTCTGCTTCTGGATGAAGTGATAAAGTAGTATATATCATTTCAGGAAGAAATAGACAGCTCTATGAATACAGATATTTTAAAAACTAATATTCAAAGCTTCCTTGATTTTAAGTATAAATGGAATTGAAGTAGGCTTATGAGCAGCCAGTCTGAGGACCACAGGTGCTTTAAGTGATGGAGAAATATGTTGAATTAGAACTGGCTTTCTCTTACTCAGTAGCAACAGCTGCTGTTAAAGCTAATCCTCTGATCAGCTCCACAGGCTTTCTACTAGCACATCCCACAGACAATCATATCTTTAAAGAGAAATGGAACAGGCTGCATTTTTGTCTTGTCTATTACTTACATAAAAATAAAACCAGTCCTTGGCATTTTATTTGTTCTGCTATGTTTTAAAACAGTACCATTTTAATTTCCAAGAGATGTGATAACATGGATCAAGTGACTCTTACAGAGGCACAGCATTGTGGCAGGCCCCATGATGGGAAAACATGCATTTTGGAGGTGTGAGATTAATACAGAATCAAAGTATGGGATTTTAGTATAGGATCAAAGCGTTCCTTAGTTCTTGTGACAGAAAGATCAGAGAGAAGCTTTGGCAAGGAAGAAGCACTGCATTAGAGAAAGGTCCCTGATAGTAGGGACAAGTTTTCCAGCTGATGTGAACACTTCTGCTCCTCCCTGGCACTGGCATGCCACACACAAAGTAGAAATGTCCTTTGATCTGCAGATATTTTGAACCATTCAGCTAGACAGGAGCTTCGATTGAGTTAAATGCACACACACATAAAACACCATAATAATTTTTTAGTTCTCTTTAATATATCCATTTCTGCTCTTTTTCTTCTTGCTGAGATATACCAATACAATTGCTAAATAGGCTAAAAAGTAAAACAATTTACTTTCAGAAGCTTCTGAATCTACCTCCAGAATCTCCCATTTACAAATGAGAGAGAAATTCTGAGTTTATGCTCTCTGCCACAGATCAGTTTCCATAATGCACAATGATTTATCCTTACGGGTTTCTTCTTTCAAAACAGACTTTGGAACTAAAGGTCTGACTGCTGCCAGTTCTCACTGACTGCAAAAGTAGGCATCAGCTGAAATGTTACCACTGGTCCATAAAGGTCAAGGCAAACAGTCCAAGCAAGCTGAGTCCTGACAAAGCTCATGGAAAGCATTTTGTGCAAGTCAAGAGACTATGAATGAAATGCATATGTTGAATCTCTGAACAGCACTGCAAGTGGTAATTGTCATGAAGTGCTAGAAACACCATTGTTTTCCCTATTAATCTTATTTTGAATAGCTATAATTCTTAAAGTTTTTTTATTCAAGCCTTCAGGATTTTTTTGAATGAAAAGTATTTTTTACTAAGAGATGGTGTAGCTTTCTGTATTTTTATACTTCATTTTTATTTTCTCAAATGGATATATTTGTCTGAGATTTATATAAAAGTTATTTGAAATGTCTCAATTTATCATTCCTTCATGACTGATAATTGGTTCAATTAAGCATCCTCCATTGTCATCAGCTGAGAGGTAACACCATTCATGGCTTGCGTAATATTATATATATGTTATTATACATTCATATACAGTATATTTTTCCAGACATTCATTTCTACAAAGTAAATGTGTGGATCCCTTTAAACTCACTGTTTATCTAGTGATTATTCCTTTAATTAATGAAACTTGCATAATTTTCTTTCTTCATTCAGGGTTTTGCTCTTCTTATATGTACTAAGCATTTACCACTTCCATATTTTTCAAGCTGCTTATAGCCAGTGCTATTCAATGGAAAAAATTATATTGACCAACTCCAAATTAAAACTCAGCCAAAGATTTTATAGATTATGATCAGTTATGCATAATATTAGAGAGCTCACATTTAAGGAAATGTCCTCAATGACCGCAGCTGTAACTTCACATATCCATAAACAGCTCATTATATTTTGTATGTTTGTGCAAGAACTTAGTCATTATCAGAAAGGAAATAGAAAAATATTCCCTGAAGTATTTGTCTTTTATTGAAAACTGTGATAACATCACCTTACTTTCTTCAGAATTCACCATTTTCCTTGGACATCTGATAACTGAAGAGAAAACATAGTCTGCTGTTTGGTGCTAGAATGTTTTATTAATAAAGCCAAACTTTAGTTGCTCATCTTTAATTCTTAGTGGTGTCTGAATTCTTTGAGGTGTAGCAAAGTTTAGAGCTACTTGAATTTTAAGAAATTAGAGTAGATATGGTTTAGCAATACCTGGTATTTAGATTTATGGATTGTAGTCTGGAATAACTATAAACATTTTTTTTTAAAACTTGAATATATTAATATTTTGAAGGCAGAGAAAATAAAGAAACATCATGTCCAAGGCCAAAGCCTTTAATTAGTTCCTAAAGCTTTACATCTCACAGATCAAAAAGGACAGATACAATCACTTGTATGATAAACAAAATGGTGTTGCTTATCTTAGGAAAATATTAAATGCTAGCACTTGCATAAATTGTGTGGTGGAAGAAGTAAATTATTAGATTTTTTTCTCATGTATTGTTCTTAAAACTTAATATTAATTTTATACCAACTCAGGATAGGACCAAATGCCTTTAAAATAATAAATTATAGTTCAATTGTTGAAATGAGTTCTTTTAAGCAAAATAACATTTCACTCCAAACAGATGGACAAAGCTTTCTTTTATGTGGAACAAAAGAAAAGCCTCAATTAAAATGTTCAGAACTGCAGGCATCAACAAGTAAAGGGAAGCTTAAAGCTTTAGTCTAGTTTTATCTCAAAAAGGCATTTGTTTTGCAGCAGTTCAGTTCTCCCTGGTATTCCAGAAACAAATTGTCTCACCTTGGTTTCAATGGAATGGCACCTTTCCAATTCATACAGGCACAGCGATTATTTCCTCCTACCATACAAGGGGTTTAAAATGAATAACCCAATTATCCAGAATTATAGGGCAACTTGGTCTGCAGGCTTTTATTCAGCATGGGAACAAACAAAATGCATACAGCAAAAGCACAGCTGCAGTAAAGAATTTTGATATATCAACAGCCTTGGTATTTGCTCCAGCCTGGCACTAAGGTTTAAAATGTAATGGGAATGCACCTGTCTCTCCAGACTCCAGAAGCAATAGCTATGAACATCAAGTATTTGTGTACCTACAAGTTACTTATAATGAAGTATTTTATTTCCTTGGAAGATCTATCAGTTTATTCAGGTGTTCAGTCTTGGTTTTGCTACAAAATAACTGAAAAGAGTTCTTTCATAATAATAATGATAATATACATCAAGCTGCACATAAATATCCAGGGCACAATGGCCACATAGTATAGGAATAAAATAAGGTAAACAAAACATATGCTATTAATAAAACAGGGTAAACATGCAAAATACTATTTATCATTTTCAGATTTCCACTTTAGCTGTTTCATAGCCTGACTCCAGGGGTACAATAATTAATCCCTTCAGAACTATCCATAAAGCTATGAACTATTTCCACATTAACACTTCAGTATCAGCTTATTTTTATTACTATTTAAAATATATCATAATTCCTTGTCTGATTCTAAAAGAGTTTACTGTTTGATGCAAAACCTGAAAAATAAGAAAGAGTACTTTTTTAGATGAAGTACTCAGATGGTAGATAGAGAAAACTCCATTTCTCTGCCTGCTTGGCTTTTTCTTCTGTCTTCATATCAGTTGAAGAGAAAAAAAAAACCTTCTAATTTTGTAGTTGACTGTTTTGCAGAAAGTATCGAAAAATGCTTTGGTTTCCTTTTTTTTGGCAGGGGTAGGTTATGGTGAAGCTGGGTGGGATTTTTGTTGTTGTGAGGTTTTGTTTCTTTGTTTTCTTACTTGCTTCCATTTTTATTCTCTCCGACTGAAGTACATGCTTTTATCCCCATTCAAACTGTGTTACAACTGTTAGGAAAAATCAGGGAAACATTTCCCAGTTCTGTGTGACTTTCTTAATTAAAACTGTCAAACCTAGATGAACATCTCTATGTGGAATAGACATGGCTTTATTCACGGTAAACGTTCTTTAACATCCTTGGGAGCCAGTCATATTACAATATACTGGCCTCCAAGACTTGAACAAGGTCTTACTAGCATTGATGGATTACTTCAGCAAAATCCCTTGTAGTTAAAAGCATTTGAAAGACACCCAAGGGGAAAAATAGCATTAAACCAGAGATATATTTATTTATTGCCAGGTAGAGATGCCCTCAGCAAGGAGTAAATCAAAGATACCTCACACAATCTTAAGAAAAAAGATGTTGGAATGACAAATTTCCCATGGTCCTTGAATCAAGAAAAACACTAGTTTGAAACAGAAAACCAAAGTAGAACATTTAGAAGTGATCATCACTTGAGGATGCCTGGAGAATAATGGAGAAGGGAGGACATGAGCATATTTGTAAGAGTGACTCTCCCAGAGCCTGTATTTCAACTCTTTTCAAGAAATACTTAAAATCACTTACTTTACTTACATGTTTACACACTTGTGGGACCAAAATCAAAGTCTAATGTCAACCACTACTAAGAATAAGAAGTAGGATAAGAAGTTAAATTTTAAAAAAAACCTGTTATTTTATGAATATAAAATATATAATGATTACTATATTAAATATAAGTTACCACAGTATAAAATGATTACCATATTTGTTATATACTTTAGAAATTATTGAACTGGTGCTAACTTGGCATGATCTGAATGGTAGGAACATGCACTTAAATAGAGAATTTGTATAATTATGACCTTACCCATACTTTGCAGCAAAATATAGTATAATTGGTGGATTTCAACTAGTCCACACAGTACTTCTCAAGAAGACTTTGCTACCCAGCTAAGCTCCCTGTGAAGTCATTGAAGTCTTCCCATTTTTCTCAGTAGGACATAAAATGAATCAATCTGTAATAGCTTTGACCTTTTTTTAGGTTGGGAGCTGGTATTGCACTAGAATAATCCAAGTCAATACTCAAAGAATACCTATAAAACACTTTTTTTTTTTTCTAATGCAGCTCTCTTCTACGAGAGGAAGGTTGTGTTCCTAAATGAAATTGTAAATATAAATTCCTCTGCTCAGATTTAACAGGGAGAATTCAATCTTGCAACAGAACTGGACAAACGTAAGGCAAAAACCAAAGCCATAGGTCTCCCACAGGGACAATATGGGCAGTATGTTAATCATACATCAATGCCTGCAGCTACTCTGGTACAAGTGACTGCCATCAGTTCCATCTGCCTCTGTTTCAAAAAGCAGGACATGGGATGATGCAGGGATTGAGCCTGGTTTCTATAACAAATCAACATAATTTCTACAACAGCCTCTAAATGTAGTGCTGTTAAACCTCAGCCTAAGCATAGGAGCTATTTCAAAACATCAGCATTTTCTGCCAGATTGATGGAGACCTTGGTTTTCAGTTTTTCTTTGCATCCCTTAAAAAAAGTTATTTTCATAAGAGGAGGACTTTTCATTGTTGAGATGGTCATCACAAAGAGAAAAACACCATGTATTTGAGAAGGCTTCTATTTTTGAATCATGATGTCTTTTTATACCTTCTCACAAAGTTTATGTCTATTCACTGGCCACAATAAATAAACATAATATTCATTGGAGCAAGGCAATCTCCACCACTGTTTTCTGCCAAAAATCTAATTGCAGACCCCTCATTTATCTGTTCTTCTCCTGTGTTTCCATGCCAACAGCCTTGCTAGAAGTCCTTTCAGGGGCAAAGGCAACTCTTATCAGCTTCTCTTGTTCAACTAAGTCTTTCTGACTCACAGACCAGCTGTGAGCTCCTTCCACAATGACTGATTTTTATTGAAGACCATAAAGATTTAGTAGGAGACAACCAGTCCAGAACAACTTCAAAGTTTTGCAAAAAGCTTCAGTTTCTCAAGCTGCTTTAAGTGAAATAAAAAATCCCAGGAAAACATTAATCCTAGGAAAATTAAGTCTGAACTCAAGAGTAATGTTGATGTCAACATCAAAGACTGTACTTACACCAGGTATACAGCTCAGAGCACTTGGCTGTGCACAGCAACCAAGGACCACTTTTTGTTGTGTTGCCTCAAAGACAGAGCTGGGCAGAGGCTGCTTTTCACTGGGTATCACCTGGGAAAACTAAAACACTGCTTCTTCCCTTGATGCCTAAAGATATTTGCTTCCTAAACATTTTTCATAATTTGTGACTTTGTAGAGTACTAATACATGGTTATAGTTTCTAGTGATTTTTATGCCCTTTTCCCCTAACATTTTAGAACAGTCAGATAATCTTCTAACACATTCCTGAAATACTGTTTTGTCTTATTTTCAAGAAGAAAACTTCAAACAAGGACATTTTGTTTTGTAACCAGAATTTAAGACACAACAAGAAATGGGGCAAAGAAGCCCTGGGCCAACTCCAATGGGGCAGAACATGGAATAAAATTACCTAACAATAATTGTACAATTATTATACAATTATTCTCTAATTGGACAATATTTGTTAGATACACTATTGTGTTAAAGATATAAAATAGCAGAAATCTAAGGACAGGTGTGCCCATAACCACTATGGGGGCACCAGAAAGCTTCTAAGACCTGTTTTTTATCTTAGTACTATTTTAATACTGCTGCAAGAGTTTTGTCTGTTGATATTAGGCAACAGCATGAGGGCAAGCAAGTATCTATTCCCATGTGGCACAGATGCAAGGAAATGAGACAGGGCACTGAAGAAAGGCAGGGAGAGAGAGGAAAGATGTCTGAAGATAAAGAAAGGACCAAAAGCCTTATGAGAGGAACAAGGGACAACAGGTCTTCACAGAGTTTGACCATAAGGATCCAAGAAGGATCAAAAAGCGAGCATTAAACAAATTGAAATCTAGAAACATTTTAAATTATAGAACAAATATAATATGAAATTCAGGTGCATCAGGCAAATCACCAGTGCTATGATGAGATTTCATTACAATCACTTTCAACATGCTTTTTCCAGAGATGCAGTACCTTGTGGAAAAATTAATCTTCTGTTTTGGTCTAGCATCTTTTTTTGTTGATGTGGTACAGCCTGGTTTTTGGTAGCAGGGGGGTACCACAGAAGTAGTTTCTATGCGAAGCTGCTAGAAGCATCCACCATATCAGACAGAGCCAATCTCTGGTTCTGAAGATGGACATGCTGCTGGCCTAATTAGAGAAATTGGAAATGCCTCTGTGAGGACACATTTAAGAAAAAAAACAAAACATTGAAGGTTTATTTCCAGGGATGCTGAGGGGCTGCCACCAGGGCCATCCTGGCACAGCACATGAGAATGGGCCGCTGTGGCCACTGCCATCTTAGCCTGCAGTGAACAGTTACACATTTCTAAATAATAAATAAAGAAAAATCAATAACTGAAAGTCCTTAATAGTCATGGAATGCCCTCTCTTGTTCTTTGCTTTGAGGGTTCCTCTATTGTTGAATTTCCTTTTTTTAAATATGGTTTTCCTTATCCATTCAGCCCACACTCTCACAGCTGCCAAGTAAAAGTTCTGAAAAAACTTATTCACGTTATAGCTTGTAATTACTTAGGGTTTTTTGCCAGGTTTCAAAAAAGTTTTATGTTATTTTTCTGTAAATTTAATATTCCAGTTCCACTTGCAAAATGCCAATGTATTTAAAAAGGAATCATGTACAAATTTTAACTCACAAGTTCTTCCCTTGAAATATTACTCTCTGCTGTATCTGTGTCTATTTTGGATGTTTCCAAAATGGATCTTTGATCATGTCCAGTATTAGGAGCCAGTTTCGTGAGTCTGTAAGGTTCTTTTTCTACTTCATCCATGACCTTAACTACTTCAGCCAACTCTCTCACATCAGGGAAACGTCATTCTCCTACATTTAGTGGATGTCCACCTGACACCAGATATAACTAACAGAAAAATATTCTTTCTTAATATACACTGGATGGGAGTGATCTTCATATAAAGAAAAGGAGACAAAGAATAAAAGAACAAACCTTAATTTAACTGTTGCCAACTTATACTCTCAGCTATAATTTTCTTTACAGGCACAATTATTGCTAGGGCTTTGTTTACAAACACAGTTTCTGTGTCAGAGAGTTTAAGATCTGATTAGGGACAACAGAAATTGAAATCTAAATTTAAAAAAAAAACAAAAAAAACCCCAACATATTAACCAGCATACTCTTTCTTTCTGTGGGAACCTATTTCTGGGATAAAAGAGTATTTGAATGATAGAGAGTTTCATCCTCCAGAGAGGAAAATGAGAATTGCTTCTCTCAGCTCAGGATTATTATTTTTCCCAGCCAAAGCTTACAATAGGAATCCCACATTTTTTCCTAGTTCTTTGTGTTTGACCCTACAAACCACAATAGTTGCAATGACAACTGAAGTATAACATTGGCATTTTATAGAAACAATTACCTTAAGACCAGAATATTTTCTGGGCATTAGGGCCAGAGGGCCACATCTAATTAAATTAAAGCAAGCCCCATCCAATTAACTATGATTTATAGAGTTTAATGTACCTATTTCGCATATTTGTGGTTTATATTTCTATATTTATATTTTCTACTACTATATTGCAGCATTTTGTTACGTTTCACTGCATATAAATTCTTTTGACATCAGCAGAAACAAATCTCAATGGCCCCATGCTCATGTGCCTTTTTACATAGCAATTTAAAGGAACAGAACTTAAAGCCCAGTGGAGTGAAATTAATGCAATTTAATACAAAAGAAAGCTGTTTGTCTTTTAAAAAATATCTTTTGTGCTCACTTAGCTTTGGTTTGAGCATCAGAGCTGGAAGATCATTAATAGATATATGGTTACAGGGCATTAAAAATAGTGCAGATTTTTCCAAGAAACTATTCACTGTATTCCAGATGGCAAGAAAAGTATTAATGAATTTTACATGTGAAATATGAGCATGTTTGCTTACAGTTCTCAGAAACAAAGGATCTCTTTCACCTTTATATAAGATTAAGCCTAGTATTTCAGGCAGGTTTTTGTTTTTTTCTGATTTGGTTGGTTGTTTTGGGGGCTTTTGTGGGTTTTTTTAATTTTGTATTTTGAGTTTCTCAGAAGTGTGACATTTTCACAATTAGGCATCCTTAGCAAAGACAGATGGATGCTAGAAAAGGTTAATAATGTATGTAAAAGTTGTCAAGATAGCCGAATGTTGCAATAATAAAGAATTATTTTATAGATATCTCTGATAACCTGTCAAATTTCTATCACTTATTTCAATTAAAAGATTTGGGGGGAAAAGAGAAAAATAAGAAAAACAGTCATTTTTGTGTCTTCAAAAATTTCTGAGACAGTTAAAAGAGGGCTTTTTTTCCTTGAATAAAGTAGAAATTTGAAGGGGTTTTTTTTGTTTACAAAATACAAAGCTTATTGAGACACACCACTAATTTCAAGGATTTTTAATGTAAAAATGTTGTGAGGTTTGGAAAAAAAATATTTTTGGTAATATTCTTATTAGTCTGAATCCTGGAAGAGGAGTCAATGTTTCTGTTTTTATTCAGAACTATCCCAATAACTCAGTGTTGATCTTATGTATCCAGTCTTGAAAGAAAACTCTACAAATAGTTCAATATTCATTGGACCATTAAGAAAAATATTGAGTTCATGAAACCAGGGGTTAGAATACTTACCTAGGTTGTGGAAGAAAGCAATCCATTTTCTGGACCACCTATGGCCATGCAGAACAGAGAATTAGCATTTGATTCTTGCACATCTTTGGTCACCATATGGATCATCAGAAGAAATGATCTGTTTGTCTATCATATTTTTCTCCATAATTTTAGCATGGAAGTATTTTAGATTGGCTGAAAGCAAAATATTTATGGAGTGGGAAAACCTAGTTACTTACAAATCTTATCTGGGTTTTTCTGACCCTATTACTTACATTTTAAATTTTTTTAATAATAAGCAAAATTCTATTCTCAAAAATTGTGTAAACTCTAAATATAGAACTAGAGATCAGAAGACTCACAATGGATTTATCCTGCATCTTTCATAATAAAACAGTACCATTTATTAAATCAAAAATCAAAACAAAAAAGAGTAAGGGAAAATTAAATGGTTTCTAAAAAATTAGACTTCAACCCATAAAAAGCTTTATTTCTACTGTTTTGGGGGGGTTTTTTGTTTTTGTTTTTTTTTTGTTTTGTTTTGTTTTGGGGGTTTTTTTTGTTGTTGTTTTGTTTTGTTTTGTTTTTTGTATTTTACTATTTTAGAGATTAGGACTGAGTGCAAGTTTTTATGCAGGATTATATGTAAAGCTGACAAACTCACAAAACTAATCAGAATGGTTAGCATTAAGAATAAGTACTCCAAAAATGCATAATGCATATGAGTCAAGCCTTTGGCAAAAAATAACTATTTCCTTAATGCAGTGCAAATAAAAGAAAATGGATCACAAAGAAGGAAAGCAGAAAGAAAATGCATATATAGAAATTAAAACAAACACCGAAAAATAGAAACTTAGGTCATTCTATCATGTACAATTACAAATACTAACTAAACTATCAGCATTCTTAAGCCCTCTCTGCATTATGTTCCATAACTAAATTAAATGAAATTGTAAAACAGATGTGAACAACCATAAGACTTGCAGTCTATTATTTCTTATATTGTTACTTTTGTATGATAAAGATACTGCTAGCAAAGCTGTAATAAATCAGGCAAAAGTTTTAATTGTTTTTGGGGGCAACCACACATAGGCAGCATAAACTGTCCCACATCTATATGCTCCCTATAATCACTATAATGTCTGTTTTGAAGCAACTTCACAGCCAGAAAGAAAATCACCATTCAATAGGGCTACATCTGCTCAATTCTTTGTTCATTGATATTTTGTCTGTCTGTTGTTTTAACAGCTAGTACTTTAAAATAGAAATCTATTTTTTATTTTTTTAAGATATAAGTAGTTCATTGACAAAAAGGATTCACAGATAAACTAAATGGAAAATACTGGTTCGCATTCTGTTAATATAAAAGAAAAAAAATTGACTGATGTCATTGCAAACAGGACTGGATTACTAGAAGAAATTTAAAAGTGTTTCCATTTACTGTTAGCTTCATGTAAGACAGTATATCAGCAACTGCCATGATATGTAAGTAATTTTTTGTCTTTATTAATCTTATTACTGTGCTTCAGTTATTGGAACAATGATAGAGTAAATGTCTGGTAAGAAATATTCCATCAGTTCTGTGATTTGATATCCACACTAGCTGGATTGACTGCCATAAAAGCCCACGAAAGATTATAAAAATAGAGAGTTTTTTCATTACCAGGTGAAACTGCAGACATTTCCACTTTTTATTTCTATAGCATGATCTAACTTAATTTAAAAATACAGTGCGAATGTCTGCAGTAGCTTTGGCTCTTTAGTACTTGCTAAAGTGGATATCCCTTTGTCCTTCTATGGTGGTGCTGAATTCCTGGTCTTTTTGGAGAGCTACATTATTTTGCTGTACAGCTCACAGAGAACAGTGGAGTTTAGAAAATACACTTCAAAATGTTAAATTTTGAAAATATAAATAAATTTGCTGTAGAGATTCCCAGAGGCTTCAGGAAACAAATTATTGTTCTTAATGCACGGATAAGAGAGCAATATCATGAGCCTCTGGCTATCTAATGTGCAGAAAGCCAAACTGTATGATCAAGTGACTGCTCAAGCTAAGTATATAAAATATGTGAAATTAATGGGGAAAAAAAGCCAGCTCGTATGGTCCATTTTCTCTTGCATTTACAAAATCCTGGAGATATTGAGATAGATCATCTTTCTTGGATAAGGCCTTGGCATCATAAGAGAGAGCTCAAAGAAGCTGTGGGAACTCTGCAACTTTTTGATGAGAGGTTTAAAAGAAGAGCCAGGGAGTTTGCAACCCATTACCTGCAGTAAATTATGAAGATATTTATGGCATTACCCTTTGGAGATATAATGACACACCAGTAAATAATGGCATGGTTGTGCATGGTGCCAAGTCTCCTGGCCCAAGACCAAAGTGCTTCATGATTTATGGAGCTCAAAAGTAAAGTTAGTTTGTTAGGCAAAGCCTTACTCAAAGTCAGACTTTCATGAATCCTTGGCTGGATTCAAAGGTTTCAGCTCCCATTTCACTATCAAGAAAGATCATATATTCCTTGAGTTCAGTAGTAAATCTAGTAGGAAATTCTCATGAGGAATATTATTCCACTAGAAAAGGTCAGGCTACTGAAACTGACTTGTATACTGGAAATAGAGACTTCTGAGGTGCCCTAAAGAAAGTGCAGAGTAAGTTGGGAGTCTGTACACATGAGAAAATGTAACAATTTTTCCTTTAAAAAGGACCTTCCCTCATAGAGGTGTTTCTCTCCAAAGATATAGAGATAAGTAGGAAAGAGAGCAAGAAAGAGACATAAATTATAAGAATATGTATATTTATACACAATAAATAATATCATAAAGGAACTGCCAGAGGAGACATGCCGTAACTATTTAAAATTAATTATAAAAATTAAACATAAAAATAAAAAATTTTATATAAATAAAATTATAAAAATAAAAAATAATTATTAAAAATGTTTTATTCTACTTACTTCTTTAGAAAAGTGAGGAATAATCTGGAAAACTTGAATAATCAGTGCTAAATCCTCAACACAGCATACCAACTGAGGCAGCAGGCAACAGCTTCTTAACAGATTCCAGCTTTTGCATGAGCTTCTAGTTGCACGTTTCCAAACCTGCCATGCTCTGATTCTCTTTCCATATATTCTCAGGAAGGGACCATATCACTGGTACAGAAATTCAGCAAATATGCAAGCAACTCCAATGAAACCCAGAAGAGTGCGCCCCCTAAATAAATTTAAAAATTAATTTCTATTGAATTTAAATTATACCAAAATATTTTTTATGTTATTGAAAGAAGCAACACTCTGGAAAATGAAGAGATATCAGAGACGTTGAGGAAGACAGCTGTTTGAAAAAATAAATTGCCTCAAACATAGTAAAACTCTAACAGCATTCAACAATGTGATTTAAATAGCAATGTTTACTCATGTGGATGGAGTTCAGGTGTACTGTGACAATTTCTACTGTAACCTAAAACTTTTTCTCCTAATCACTGACCTAGCCTGTAGGTTCACAGTGGCTACTCCTCACTGACAGTATTTTAATCAAGGTTGCACTCCAAAACCACCTAACAATGGAAAGTCAGGTGAGATTTAGATTGTATTGTGTTGGTCATAGTGCTGAAGAACCCAGGAAATAATCCGTGATGGTCATTGGGCCTCTTTTATCACTAGATTCTTTTAAAAGAATCCTCAAACAGAATGACATTATTAAAAGATTTAATGAAAAATATAGAAAACTATCTACAATTGTAAATGGTCTAAGAAGAAATATTTTTTTTAACAGGGTGTTTAGTCTAAATGTTAGCTACATTATAGCATTATAGCTACTCTTAAATGAAGCTATTGAGAAATTCATTGAAATAAAGAGTATTGAATCAAAATTAAAAATGTTTTAAGATTCATATCCCTGGGTTTTTCTTAATTTAGACACTGTTCCTTCCCAAATTGAGATAAGAGCAGTAAATAGTGGTACATTGCCATTCATAACATGTGAAGTAGCTAGTGGGAAAACAAACTTTACCCTCAACTAGAGTAGCTGTGAATAAATTATCAGTATTCCACACAAATAAAACATATGGCTCTGGGGCAAAGACAGAAAGAATAATTTTCCAAAGGAAAGCCAAACACACAGTAATGCATTGACAGGCTGAAAAATGAATGTCTATGCATGATACACCTACCTTGTTGGCTTTCATTATCCCCATGGATAATGGTACCTGAACTTTGAACAGAATTGTTTCCCAACAGGGAAAAGAGATAAAATATGCTTTTAGGTTTAGATTTCATCCATCTAAACCAACATCTTCTGTTAATTATTTTGAGTAGACATATATATTTTTTTTTGTTGTTGTTGGCAGGCACCTATTCATACCATCTTTATAATCTAGATGGTAAATAATTAATATTCTAGTGTTTTAGCTGTTAGTCCACTTTTGTATTTCAAATTAATAGAATTGCACTGTGGAATACCTACCAACAGAGGTACTCTTATGAACACTTGAAATATTTATGACTCTGGATTACATCTAATAAATAAATAAATCCAAATGATTTTCACCATTTGCCGCAAATGTATCGATTTATTTTTATGCATTACTTACATTGTATATTCTTCCTATAAACAAATTGCAGATTATAGAAAAATAAAGATACATGCTGGCATGATGATATAACTGAAGCAATAATACTGATGAAATTTAGGAAGTAAACCCAAACAGATTTGGCTCACCTGGAGCTATTCACTTGCCTATTATCAGTAGTTTATATGAGAAAAGAGGATCTCTTCAATGTCTACTGTTTTATTTAGATATCTACAACTTGGAGTTGTTATAATTAGCTAGAAAGCAACTGTGCTTTACAGAAGTCATGAAACAGAACCCTGTCCCAGTATCCAAGCAACTAAAAAGGATAAAAGAAAATTGGTCAAGTTCTGCCTGACCCATCACAATTTAGGTGATGAGTTTCATTAGTAAGGAACAATTTTTCTCTGTATATCATCAGATTTCCCCACCCAATCTCATGAACTGAGTGGTATTTTAAAAATTTCTGTGCTATAAGATATGTCTTTCTTTATGGTCTTGCAAAAATTTATTTTTCTGTTTCTCAACAGTTAAGAAACTCCATGGTAAGATGATCATGATTCTTTTACTGATTTTAATACATGGACTAATTGTGTGTTTACAATCATATGGAAGAAAAAATTACATATGTGCTTAGACATTCCATTCCAATAAAGCTGTCAGCCTGTTTAGCAAAGGTCATATCTCTGATAGAAAATACCAGACAGCAGAAGAAGTCATTGCATGCATCAGTCATCTCATCAAAATAATCACAGAGATCACAATATGTCCATTTTATTATATCACTAATATTCATTATTATTACATTTTCTAAGTTCAGTTGGCAGCCTGCCTCAGATTTTTCCTTTCCAGGTTTTCACAGACTGAGAAAAAGCAATCCTATTCTACTACTGTCTCTATTCACTATTTTTCTCTTTCTTACTAGGGAGATCATATTCTGCATTTTATTTTTGGGGAACTGTCTTCTAAACTGGGAAACACGTACCTAAAGGGAGTAGATTCATGCCAAACCCAGAACATACAACCCAGTTTAGTTTAAGGCAGCAAATCTCACAGCAGTAAGATTCTGAGTCTATTCCAACACTTTCAGAAAAGCTAAAAGATGGAATATCTCCAGTAATTAGGCTAGTAATTAGGTTTTATCATATTCAACACAACTACGGTGCCTCTTTTTCTAACCTCAATAAAAAGTTTTTTGGTTTTACACATGGTCCATTTATTTTAGCATTCAAACCCAGGAACTTTACAGATGTTAACAGTAGAAGCTAGACCGAAGACAAAAGCTTTCCAAGCACCAGCTTTTTCTTGGTTTGCTCTTAATAAAACATAGCTATTGCTTTTTAATCAAATAAGGATTTCCATATGTTCTCAGGATTGCCCACATCCTTTACTGGGAAACAAAGAAGGTTTTTCTATCCCCATATTATATTTCAATATTTAAATATGTATTCATCCAAATCCCACAAACAGAAACAATGCCTACTTTTTTTTGCAAAGAGCTGATTTCCTGGGTGAATTACCATAAGGAGTACAAAGGAAAAGTAGTCTAAATACAAATGAATACAATTCAGGGTCAATAAAATAAAAACCAAAACCATATTTTACCATTACAGTTGTAATTTAATACCGTGTTTCAGGTACATAAAGGAAAGAACATCCAAAGTTGCTTTACGCCTTATTACTGTAATGTTCTGTTACTTTTGAACTGTCATTTTAAGGTAAAATTTATACAACAAAACTTCAGGGAATTGTTTGTCAGTTTAGTAAAGCCATTCTATTAATTTTTTTCAGGTTTATGATGCAAAATTCTTCTCTCTTAAACATCTCTGTCAGTAGCAAACTTGTGAAAATACAGAGGTTGCAAAAGCTTGACATAATAATGTACTAATCCTGTTTTAAGCACCATGTCGTATTCACTTTTCTACCTTTCCTGCAGTTTCTTGTATAAATAGCTGTATCTTCAAGAGTAATTCACAAAGATAATCTAAAGAGATAAATACAGCTGAAGGGAGGGAGATAAAAAATAATAAAGTGAAAATTCAGACTGTACTTTAGACAATGCAGAAATGGGCAAGAGTCAGCTTAGTCTGATCAATAGTTTGTCACTGTTTTATTGGTCTGTGAGATAAAAAGAGGCCAGAAGAGTGCTCCTGCAAACCTTTCTTTCATTGTAGTATAAAGATTATGTGAAGAGTTTGCTCTTTGTCTATTTTACATGCATATATATGCATTCACAGATATATAAATGCGTGAATTATAGTAATATAAACTCTAAATGCATAACTGCAAGAACACTTATAATCAAGGCATGTGAAGACAGCACATCTATCAACTTCTAATTGATTTAATTTCCATGTTTGTCTCTAGGAGTTATCTAAGGTGAAAACTTTGAAAGGGAGGGTACCAAGCAAACTAGCTCACTTATTTGATCTAATACATAAATTCCTAAAAATTATTAAATTAATATGGAGATTAAAACTTCCTGGGAATAACATGAAGTCTCTCCTTTCATTCTTCGCATTTGGCATCTGACTTCCTTTTCTTTCCTCTAAAGTTTCTTGTCCTGCTTTGCCCCTCCATTTTTACTGATCTGCACCTATATATCATCTCTCCCCAATTCAACACAGAGTGGACTAATTTCATTTGCACCTGTAAAAAACTTTATGTTTTGTTTAGAAACTTGAATGAGCAAAACTGGCTGAAGCTAACAGACTTCTAAATAACTTTCATGGGTTTACATGCATTGACTGCTCTTAAAGTACCTTTTCCTCTAGTTCATGATGCCATTTCTGTCAGTTTAAAAAATGCATCTTGCAAAAATGCAAAAACACAAACAAACCCAAACAAACAAAAAAAACCAAACAAAATACTGTACACTTTCCACACCAAAACAAAATACTGATATAATATGACAGCATCTTGCTCAAAATTATTTTACCCTGCTGATATCTTAAAATCTTGTTACGCCCAGAACAGTATAAACGTAAAGATTCTGAACTTTGCTCATTTTCTTTAAAAACATTTAAGTGCGAGATGGCAGATTCAATCAAATAGCAATGAGTAAAATTACACAGATTTTCCTCATAATTGCAATTATTTGCATCTACCAGTGAGAACTAGATTGTGTCTTCTCTAGCAGCTGATTTTACATCACAGGACCAATATTCCCATCATGAATCATTACCATTCTGTACCTGCCCATCTCAAGTGTTTTGAGATATTCATTTTGCTGAAAAAGAAAGGGGGCTTTATTAGCCCACCAAAGGCCATATGAACAAACATTATTCGGATGAGACAAGAAAGAGGGGGAAGCTCTTTAGGAGGGTTTATGAATTTGAACATCAACATTGTCACTGTTACCATCACACATAGGAACAATGCAGAAGAAATTGCAGGGTCATTTTTTTTTTTTTTAACAGCAGCAGCTAATTATAGTGCAGTAAAGAAGAGGGAAAATATGATCCTCAAGGTCCCTTCCAACCCTGAGTATTCTATGATTAAATTACAAAATAAGTATATGAAATGACACCATAAAACATGGTATGATCTAATGGGGATGAAGACAATGTTTGGTGATTTCTGTTCACATTGAATAACTGTCTCTTTAATTTGTGATGTTTTTTTGAAAGATTTATTTTGCTTCTTAAAAGTGAAAGAATTTTATTGTCAGAATTTTAAATTGAATGAAACAGTTACCACAGATAAAAATGTTGAGCCAAGCAATGTGATAGAGTCTGGAATCATTCCACACTCTGTTTGGGTCAGATATCACTTGGTTGAGGCCAGAACAGATGGAAGTTGTGTTTAATCATGACTATGGCATCAAGCATCCCTGAAGCAAAAAAAAGAATTGACTTTGTAACTGATGTTGGTGTTCTGATGCCACTAACAAGAGTGCAATCAATATTAACTACATGATGCAATTAGGTTCAGAAGACACACAACTCAACATGGGGTTTGCACATTAACGTTTCATAATTAAAATATAAATGGCTGATATTTACTCCATTCATACATGTTGTCTAATTCTTCTGGATGCTCAAATTTGGCTAAAGCAATTACTCTCATAATAGATTACTGTATGAAGAAAAACATCAAATTAAGATTATCGCACACATAAGTAAATAAAAAACCACCCCAGGCTATGCAAAAGATGTATTAAGGCATTTCATAAAGTTATAATATTTATAGAAATAATATGAAGCACCAAATATGCAAGTCAAAAATACATATGTGACATTAGTTACGGACTACAATGTGAAATAATTTTGACAAGACTGACTAATAAGGAAGACTCAGTATTATTTAGACAGGCAGCAGAAATTTTTTCTATAAATTAGATTTCAAGGTTTATACTGGAATCTGTAGGTGGATACATATTAAATAATTATGAAAAATAAATACTTGAGAATCAACTGAACCAAAGCCAATATATAAAACAAATAGGATTTCTACTGGGAATGGGAGAAAAGTATGGAAAACCCTCTGAGGCAAATGCAAAGACTGTTAAATGAAATTTGAACAGAAATACAACTTAGGGAAGGTATCCAAGAAGGAACCAGAAAAATTTTGATCCAGTGCAGATGTAGACAGGTAATTTTTAAAATTAAAAGGTAAAGTGAAAGAATTTTTTTTACAGCAAAAACAATAATAATAATATAATTGGGGCCTTTGGTTGGTTAGTTTATTTCCAGACACATGAAAATGATTTTGTCCAAAAATGAAGATCCAATAACAAATTGACACCAAGATATATAAATTTTTATTTTGGTAAGGAATATACTTACTTTTTATATTTTGAATTTGCTTTAATATAAATGCATATCAATACTGCTTATGTTTATGAGTGTATGATTATTTACTGCATGTAGAAAATAATCCCAGATTTCAAAACAGATCTTGAAAAACTTGAGAAATCTTAATCTTGAGATATCTAAATGAGACAAAGTCTAAAATATATATATGCATAAAAATAACATATTTTCAAAAATAACTAGGGGCTATAAAAAGGAGAAAGCACTGCTTCTAATTATTTCACTGCATCTCAAACAAATCTGACAATGAAATGCATAAATATTTTATTTAAGACAAATTTATCTGGCTAATAGTCTAAGCAGTTTCATCTTTGTGTAGCTTGCTTAGAGCTGGGAGAGTTTTCAATAAAAATGTAGCTGAAATTATGCAGTGTTAAACTGACACTATTGGTATCCTTTTCATCTCTCTCCAGTGATGATAAAAATGGGTGGATTCAACATGAGTTGTGAAAGTGTGGCCATGATGTCTAATCTTGCTGTCATTATAACTGGATAGGATGATTGAACATTGAGATAAGACTTGTCCCCAGAAATAGTTAATTTCTGGGGACAAATCTAGTAGTTTATAGTCAGTTTAATAGTTAATTAAACTGATGCCTTAAAGAACCTAGAAATGAAACAACACACTTTTGAGCTAATATTAGTATTGGAGGTAATACAAAAGATGGTCTTTATTGGAGGGGTCTGAGGACAGATATGCAAAATGTCCACAAAATGCCTACCCCCCCCACGGGGTGAATACAGTTTTATAAGTTTAGCAAATTAGCGTAATTGACAAAAATCACCGATTACAGACATTAGTGGTGAAGCAATTTCCCACGGTTCAGCCCTCTCTGAATCCCACCCCCACTTTTTAATGTCTAAATTTTTTTGGTGAAAATGTGTCTCAATGAACTGGTTTTGACCTTGATTCCCAGTGATGCCTCAGGTTTTAGCTTGTCTATTTTTCAGATTCTGTGCTGCTTTAGTGTGTAGGTCTGGTCTTCACATTAGGGGATGGTGAGCTCTCTTCACAGAGTAGGTAGAAAAAACAATTCCTTCTCTAGCTGGGGACCCAAGGACAGCCAATCCAGATCTCAGGCTCAGGAGGATAAACAACATGGACTGAAGAGAGAAAAACAAGAAGGATGGGACTTCATAACCTGAAGCTGTAATTGGAAAATTAACCCCAATATGCAAATGGACCAGAACTTATAAAAGTGAGGGACCCCCTGACCAATCGCCCATTTTGTGACCATTTTGGGTCCATCTTGGGTGTAGCCATGGCTGGGCTCTTGTGCTGCCCCAGATGGATCCATTGAGGCCTTCTAATGAACACCTACTTTACTCCTTAACTCTGTCTAGCCTCTCTTCTAGGTCAGCCTTCAGAAGGCAGCACCAGGGTGCAGCTTCCAAGATAGGACAGGGACCTTGTAGTAGCTTGGAGCTCTAGAATGTATTTTGTCTTTCTGTCTATCAGGGTAGGGAAAAGTACTGGGAAAACTAGCTAGGAACTATGACAGAAAAGAGTGAACAGATTTACAAATGTATGCGCAAAGAATAGAGAGAATATGTAAAAAAAAAAAAAAGAAAAAAGAATTAATTTGGCATCACAGCGAGAATATTTCTGCATAAAAATACTGTTAAAAAACCTTTAAAAAAGTAATCAATGTATTGAAAACAAGTGAAAACTAAATGAATTTTTTTTCAAATAATCTAACTTTCATATTTTGAAAGTTGAATGCGCACACAGAAACTACTGCCTCTCTTACTGTGTTCAACCCATTCTGTAAACTGTAAGTTATGGTGGTTTTAATGGCATTTAATATAAAAGTGGCTATTTTATGCTCATTATAATCACTATCATCCAAGGTTCAGCTGTTCTTATTATTAGAAAAGTTAGATTAATAATCAACTTTTTAGTTCCCACTAGAAGTCACTACAGATTTCACAGAAATAGCTTTCTTTGAAAAGTATTCTGAACCATGTCATGTGTCCCATGGGAGCTCCAGACTAATTTTCTATTATTCTTATTGCTATTATTAAAAATTAATTTATTTTCTGCCCTTGTGAACAGCAGATTAGACCAACTCTTGCAAACTCTAGCAATGTAACCTAGGTAGGATTTAAAGGTTTGCAGACAGAGGATACTGGCAAAATTAGACACATGCTATTAAAAAAAAAAAAAAAAAAAAAAAAAAGAACAATTTGACCACTTCAGTCGTTCCCATCCACTAATATAAATTGCTATGGATATCAATAAACCAGTCTGAGTTGTTACTGTTTATGGCTTTGATTCCTGTCAAACCAAAGCACAGCAGCTGAAGTGAATGCCACTCCCTTTGGTAATAACTCTTATTTGCCTCACACAGTTAAGCACAAGTGCAACCAGTTAAAAAATAACTTTTCTAAAAATCTACATTACATACGGGGCTCAGGGAAAAGTCAGACATTTATTCACTGTTTGGGGTTAGACAGATTTAGTGCAAGAATCCTGGGCTCTGAGTGTTAGCTCTAGACTATCATATGGTACAGGAACTTTCCCTTCTTTTCACTGAGCCACTTTCCATCCAAAGTATAATAAGCACATAGACATTGAGGCAAAGAATAAATTACTCCTCAATATCATACATAATTGAAGAATATATAATAAAATACTTCTTGAGTTTTCCCCTAAATACCTGCATAATTCTGAACAGATGAAGAAACCACAACTGTCCTATCCTTTCATACAACATCTATATTTGCCAATAATGAAGATCACTAGAGTTTTCAAAATAGAGTGAAAGCAGGTTAGTTTGGGTTTATTTTGTAGGGCATGGCACATTTTTTGAAACATGAACACATCCTGGAAATGTATTTGATGACAGCAACACTTGGAAAGACTGGCTGAACCAGCAATTCTCTTTTAGGTTCCCCTCTGCTCCTCCCAAAAACCAATACCTTTTTATTCAGACAAGAACATAAAATAATTGGTCTTTGTTACTTTCTGTAAACTTTAGCATCAATGATTAATCCAAAACCTATTAAGCTATTTATATTTCTTAACATAAGTCATCGATATCCACTTCTGGCTGACTTTTAGATGAGCTGCCTTGTATGGTGCCTAAGGTCCAACAAAAACCATGCTGAAATATGGCCATTGGGGTAATTTCAAGGCTAGGGATGGATCAAGATGTTCAAAATTGAAGGACAAAATGTGAGCTAACATCCTCTAATGTGATGGTTCCTTACAACCTGAAGTAGGAGATGAATGACTCTCTGTTTCCTTCCCTTCAGAAGGGACAGCTGTACTTCAGCTGATTGCAAAGACATTCACTGACATATTTTCCATGAAGAGTAACTTCTCAGCAACAAGACCAACAAAACTGGTTGAAGAAGCAAACCTCTCCTCGCATATCACCATGGAATACTACTGTACTTACAGGCTGAGAATAGAAGCATGTTTGGGAATTAGAGCTCAGATGTTTAATGAATCATTGTGTGAAGGAAGATGATTTTAAAAAGAACAGTTAAAAGGAGATAAGAATACAGCACACAGTCTCCAGTTCTCTCAAACTGTCACATTGGAAAGTGACCTCCAAGCTCAGACTTGTACAAACCTCTCTCTAGTTATCCTATGGGGCTTATGGTAGTTTGTGGCCTCTGACATACAGATGAACCATTTTGTTCGTGGGTTTGATAATATTTATCACTGGGAGAAGAGCTTAGAGGAAGCTTCATTAGGGATTAATTTTAACTCACATCCTTTACACCATAACAAAAATTTCCTCTTAAAATTCAAGAACAATAACATGAGTATTGACAATCCAGTTTTTGCACCATCAAAAGAAAAAAAAAATAAGTGGGGGGGGGAAGCTAAGAGGATAATTATATAAAATGTTAAAAATATTCCTTCGACCACTGTCAAAAAAAACTTTTAACACACCTCAGGATCATCTCTACCAGAGAGAAAATGCCAAGAGACCACCATACAGTGTTTCATAGAACAGCTTCTGCAAAGAAGGTCATTTAATATTATGGCAACACAAATTTTCCAGTAGAGACTTAATCAAAATTAACAGTACTTATTGCACTCCCTTTATCTAAACACAGTGGAAGTCATTTTCTCAAAAGCTGATCAGGTTGGTCAAGCACGATTTGCGCTTGGTAAATTCATGCTAACTACTCCCATATTTGAGACTTATGACACAAAACAAGCACAGGGAAAGCTACAGATTTTGTCTGTGGCTCTCTGCTAAGTCCATGGGATGCCATTTCACAGCATTTTTCAGTGTTGCTATACCATAGTATAGACCATCATATTTTACCTTGCTTCAAAAATAGTTAAATTCATAAAAAACTTAACAAATAAGAGATAAAATAAAAAGTTAAGAATCCAATGAAAAAAAATAGATCATAAGTTTCAGACTTGTAAAATAAGGAAAATTAAGAATCCACATAGGTGATGGAAGTTGCCTCACAGAAAAAAAAAATTAATAGGTATCTTTGTCTAAGAAGTATTCCAAAGAAAACAGGCAAGGGAGCAAACCTCTGCAATGCAGAACTTCCTTCTCCCCAATAGCTTCATATAATCTTAACTCACCATTAAAAAAAAAAAAAAGAAGAAAAAAAAAAAAGAACGAAAAAAAAATCCCACCCCAAAACAACAGAAACCCAGAAATGTTTATACACATTGATTGTTATAGAATATTATATATATATATATATATATCTACAGTATGCTAGTAATCAACTGTAGTATCTCAGCTTCAAATTTTATTAATTTAAATTTATTAAATTTGCTTTTAGGTGGACTTAACTCATGTGTCTTTACCAGTCAGGGGTTTTTCTAAAAAGAACTTCTTTTTGAAAATTATCGTAAATAATTTAAATGAAACAAATAAATTTAATTATCTCGACCCATTTTCTAGTGCAACATCTGCTTAAGCAACGTTTGCATTTCAGTGTCTTTAGTGTTTGTAACACAGGGCTAATTTAACGAAAATCCCACAAAGAATAGAAAACAGCAGGCTCACAACCTGACTATAAAACAATAAAACAAAAAAAGCCCCCCTACACTGGCTAATGCCTACTTCTTAATGGCTCATCTGCCTCATATTTATTCTTAACTCTCTGACTTGAGCAATCCCCATAACAATCCTTTGAATTTCTATTTGCTAAGACTATGATAGTACCTGCCAGGATGCTGTGAGTTTTCCAGAAAATAACACTATGAAACTTTAATTTATTGCCTTAAAATCATTGTCCTAAATGTGGTAGCCTGCATTTCCATATTTAATATTCTAACATTACGTGGTAAAAAACCAAAACCCTAACACTTAAATCAAAAACCACAGTCACTTTTCTGAAACAAATCTCTTTTCGTTCTTAGTTACATATATATAATTTCTCAATAATTCAACAGTTATTTAGCATTTTTATTCATGCACTGCTTTCAAGTCAGTCAATTAGTCTGAAAGACATTTTATTTTAGTATTATTTACTTTCATGTTTATAGACTCATTCTTGTCGTGGAGAAATTCCAATTTAATTATAAAGTGCTGTAATAAGTGTGTAAAGCTGAAGAAGTCCTCTATATTTTTATATCCTGCTTTTAAGGGAGAAAGCCACCTGCCTAGCAGAAGATTTATCAAAATTAGAAATTAAAAATTTATAATATAGGAACATAGAAATTTATCAAAGTGGTTACATCTTTTTCACATTCTATAGAAAAAAAGACTTGTGTATAATTTGATTGACAAAATTATGCTTTAGCACATGATCTTTCAAGTAAATTCTAGCTTAGCAATCCTAGGAAGAGTTGCAGATACTCTGCATCATCCTGATTCACTGAAAACCAGGAGGAAACATGTTTCTTACAGCCTGATGAGCTTAGCTTAAATCTTGTCTTTCACATGGAAGCTGAGACTGTATCTGCCAGCCACAGCAACAGAACTGCTGGAATTCCTTCACCCAATTACTTCATGAACATTTAGCTAGTTGCTTTCAACATTTTTCTTTCTAGAAACTCTTTCTAAGGAAATTCATTTCTAAGTTTTCTGAAGTTCAGAAGAGGCAGTCTGGGCAAGGGAAAGCACAGATCCTTTTGGTGAAGATGTGGCTCCAAATCAGACAAGCAGCCAAAGGAAGGGCCATTTTAATTTTGTCAAATTACCTTTTTCAAAGAGATTTTCCTCTGCTCTCTACTCCAGCAGAGAGGATGCTGAAGAAAAAGGACATGCTTTGGATGTGGCACAAGAAATCTTTGGTGCCTGCTTGTGTCAATGTGGCACCTGTTGGTTGAGTTTTCTACTAGCAAAACATTTTTTTTCTTTTCCGAGGCCTTACAAACAGCATCTCACTGCAGTTTTCAGAACACAATTCTGAATCTCCATATAAAAATGAAGCATACAATATTAATCAAAGTGCATTTACTAAAGTGAAGTGAATATTTGTTCTGTGTTTTTAAGACAACAATCAAAACCAAGACAAGCAGAAATTTTGCTTTTTGGCAACTTAAATACTTTAGAACATCTTGGTTATTTTTTAGTAGATAGTTTCTTAAAGATGGAATGTGCTTCATAAAAGGCAAAAGAAAAGAACAGCCCAATTAAAGCTAAGGAGCACATTTATTTCAAGCTGAAATCTTGTATGACACACCTGTGCTTTTGTAAATAGTGTCAGCAAAACAAACTTGCAAAGAATAAGAATTTATTATAAATATGTATTAATCATTCCTGAATTTTTATTTTGTGTTTGAATATATTTAACCCTACCAACACAAGCATGAAGGAGCAGAGAGAGTATAATCATTGTCACCTTAACGGCAGAAAAGCAGAAAAGTAATTCAAACATCTGCTGACCTTTGAGGAGCATCTGGCTGCAGTTCTCTCATGACAGGGTTTCAAAGAGGCCTTTGGTAATTGTGGAACTCACCTTGAGTATTACATGAAATTACATGTTTAGCATGTTAACCCATAAATAAGAATAAAGGTAAGATATAAAAAGATAGCTATTAATAACACCACTGTCTCTCGGCAGATATGCAACACACCCTAATTAACTTTCATGATTTATTCACCTATTTTTAGAGATGAAGTAATCAAATGAACAAGCAAGGACTGAGCTCAAGGACATCTCGGACCATATAGTAGACAAGAGTGAAATATTCATCCCCTTACTCCCTGCTTCATTCTTTACTCAGATTTGCTTTTGAATATGCAGCATTAAGGAAACTCTTCCACTTTTCTCTCACTTTAAGGACAAGATTTCTAATATGTGAGAAATATGAGGTAAAATATGGCTAAGCTCTTCTTATATTTCAAAGTCAAGGAATTGCCCCAAGTCTCCTTCATAGGGACACTTCCAGCACAGATGCTTCTCCCTCAATGTTCTGATTTGCAGGACTGAGGTATGAAGGATGTGTGCTGCAAGATGAACAGTGAGGAAAAAACTGTATTGCATGTTACATATTGCATTATAATTCTCATTATATGAGTGTATATTTATGACTACGGAACATGAAAAAATTAGATGCATCCATATGTAGATATATCTTTGTCATCAACAAGCATATAAGCATATCAGAGAAGGTCCCTTCAAATTTCAAAATAAGCAGCAGAGTCTGCCATAAATTATTCTGAAAAACCGCCATAAATTAATTCAAGCTAGAAGGGTCATCCCATGTGCATCAAAAACATGGCATTTTACTCTATTGCAGCACATGATAATTCAGGATTGTAGGGCAATGATTAAGTGACAAAAAATTTAAATTAATTAATTGTGAGTTTTTAAAAGGTTCACAAGGGAAAGGGCAGGAGAGATTAATTGATTTATTGTACAACAATGCTGCTGCTGCTAATTAAATCTTTCATTAAGATCTTAGGAAAATGGGGGATATCCATCTCTTTTTCCTTTTGTCTCTTGTATTCATTGATAAAAGTAGTAGTATAAATTTGTGTTTATGTTACCCTGTTCCTAAAAGTTACAAGAGCCTAGTAGACTCATTCTGCTCTTCTTTTACCTATGGACACAAAGGAACTACATCTGTATGTATGTATGTCTGTATGTATATACACACACATATATATAAATATCCTTTTCAAGTGTTAGGGAAACACTTAGCTAATTATGCAGGCATTTTTACCAGCTGCAGTGAGGGATCTGTGATTTCTGGCAGATGGGTTCTCTTTAATCCTGATTTGTGCTGTCACTGAAGTCCCTCTCTACCTTCTGATCTGAGCTGTCCTCTTTTCTCCTCTTTTTCAACTTGCTAACTAACAACATGGAACATGAAAATGCATCCAAATCAGATCTCTAGGGTGGCAGACACCACCAACCAAAATTATAGCCCTGACATGAAAAGAAGAGACAAGAATGCTCCAGAACTCTGCATTCCATGTTTTGACAATCAACGTTCTTGGAGACCTTTACCTGTGTCGATTTGTTTTTCCCCATAAGTCAGCCATACATTTTGTTCTCTGAATTCTCAAGGCTGTGACATTGCTCTTGCAAGTATTCTCAAAATTTGGTCTTCCAGTGTTCTTCAGTGTAAGACTAATTATCCCCTATTAAACTTTCACTACTAGGTAAGTTACTGTTTTATAGAGACAGAAAATACTGACAGCAGGAGGGTTGAAACCAGATAATCTTTAAGATCCCTTCCAATTGAAATTGTTCTATGATTTTATGGAATGCAAGAAAAGTAAACTATAATAGAATTTGGAAATACAGTGAAAAAAAGTGTATTTCAAGTGGTAAATGCCTGATATATCCCAGAAATCCAGGGAAATTGAGATTCTTTTCTGCACTTGTGGGCACTATCATAACAACCAGAGGATAAAAAAAATAAAAATAATAGAAAGCTGTCAAAATAATGGCTTAGGTCAGGGCAATTACAGGAAAAATACTTTAAATTGCTAGAAATAACAGGAAAATGCCCATTTCAAAATGAAATGTACTAAGTTATCAGTCTATAAAAATGATCTTTGACTTACTGGGTAGCATCCCAAGAAAGGTTCAAGCACCTTTATTTCCATAACAAAATAAAATTCTAATCTTCACTTTAAAATAACCATCTTCAGCTGGAAGGACAATTTTCTTAAAAGGTAAAATTTCTCAAATAACTGCAAAGATCCTTTTAAACAATTGGTACTTACAGATGCATATGAAATGGCTGAATGAATACAAGAAACAAAGTAGGAACTTACAGAAATACTCAGAAATGCCTAAAATGTGAAAACGCCAAACTAAATTACATAGAAATTAAGTATCTCTTGGATTCATGTAGTAGGTGGGAAACTAAAGAATGGTAGGAGTTATTGTTAAAACAACCTCCACAGACAAAAAATTCGGGGTTTTTTGACTTGTTTGTGAAACAAGAGCATAAATAAGGATCTGTTTTCAATAGGATCATTATTGTCACAATATTTTTATTTCTCTAAATATATGTATTTTGTACCTATAAACCTCAAAGTTTTTCATGGTTTCTCCCAAGTTCACCTGGGAGAGAGAGCTAATCTTTGGTGACTTGAAGTACGAGTATGTTACAATTTCCTTGGGTCAGCTGCAGAAGGAAAGCAGTAATCTCAATGAAAAAGAAAATTTTATTTTTCCATTGAAAAAAAAAACCAAACCATTTCATAGAAGTTAATGCATATATTGCTTACTATAAGAGTCCAAACAACTGAGTCAATATAAAATTAAAAAACCCTTAATCTATCTAAGATTTAAAAGAGACTAAATTGACAAGTCCCGGACACTTTAGTAATTTTGGGATTTCTCCCAATAAAATGAAAATACACATTGGAAATAGATAATCCATTAAGAACAAGGCTTGTGTTTATAATTTCACTGCATTTATTAACAGGAATATTAAGAGACAAGAAGATCTGACTTATTGACAGGTGATATACCAATACCTATCTAGTAATCTCACATTGTTCCAATACCAATTATTAGGCTTCAATATTACCACAGCATTTCTTACACAGTACCAACTCAAGCTTATATTTGTTTCTATACTAACCCTTTCTGCTGCTCTTGAACTGGGAGAATCAGCTCTGATGACAAACCCAGAAGTGGACCAAACCCTTTTTATTTTTACCTCTTGAATTGCTGGATAAGACTAGATGATCTTTAAAGCCCTTTCCAACCCCTTAAAATTCCTTTATTCTATTTATAAGCATGAAGGGCTTTTTCTCTGTTCATTTGTTTTAATCCTTCCCCATTCCTATGTTTATCAAGGGCTCTTCTCTCAGAAAGACTTCTTCTCACTATATATTAGTGAAAGATTACTCTTGACATGGAGTAAATTTGAGATCTCTATCAAGGGCACAGTGGCTACAGCATACACTATTTTTGTATCCTAGTTTTAAGTAAAAATACAATGCAGGAAAAAACCCTAAACAGCTAAATACAGAGAAATTTATCTGATCAACATGTTGTATAAATTGATAGTGAAATGATGAAGGATGCAGCTGAAAATGCAGACATTGCTTTAGGGCTTTTAGATTCGGAGTTAGAGAACATTTAAGCGAGTCCTTAAGCACACGTTTTCAGCAAAGGTATCTTTGGATTTTCAGCCCTACTACATCTCTATGCTAATGAGAGTTTCTTAATCCCCCAGGAGTGTTAAGTCTTTTTTTTTTTTTTTTTTGCCTCTGTGCCTTTAGCAGTCTTCTCTTTTCTACAAGGGAAAACAACTACTCCAAATTGTTGGTTGTTTGAATCTCTCATAAAATTAATCAGTAATCTAAAATAATTTATCTGATTGTTGGTGGGCATGACACATGAACAATGGAGGATTTTTACTGAAAAGGAAACCACTTCCTCTCTAGGTGCTTGACATCACTTACCAATTTCTCCAGAAACCTAAAGTATTCTAGGAGGTGGTGGAATCCTAAAAAGTTGCATATTATCCAAATTTATTAGGAGCAAAGAACAAAACCCTAAAGAATTTCTTGATCCCTTCTGTTCAGACAGGATATCAATAGTGTATGTTGAATAAATTTTGTTAAATTTTGCTCTGAAAGGCACTTTTTATGATAGGCTAATCCAAATCTTTTTACAAAATGTAACACAGTTACCTTTTCTAAATTCAAAAATCCTCTTTCTTGCATATGTTGAAGCTGATTGGCAATCTGAACACAGAAGAATGGGGAAATAGAAAACAAAGCTTTTAAGTGGCTATGAATTCCAAGTAAATCCCTTTGCCAATTTGCAACAAAATAAATGTTGCCATCACTTCAAAATGGCTGCAGAGGCACAGAGATCTGCCCAGAGTTTTCCACTAAACCCTGAGGAATCCCTTCCACACAGCTGCTAGAAAGGACACAAGAAAATCACTCTGAGAGGAATAATATATCCCAAACTAGCAGACCTGGTCATTCTGCAACCTTCGAACACTTTTTTTAAAATTGATAAAAGCTGCCTGAGTGATCTCAAATAACCTTAAGGTAGACACAGTCTTTCTGTCACTAAAGACTCGTAAATCTTTAAATTTAACCTGCCTCATTTCTAAGTTGCAATTCTCTACAGTTACTAATATCATCAATTCTCTGTCCTTTAATATCAGATTTCTTTTGATGCTTTCAGAGAGTTACTTAAAAATTGCATCACATGGTTATGCTGAGCAATTAAAGAAGATTCATAACTCATATAATTTGTTCATATTTCCCTGCCCATGTTCATTCTTTCTATTCCAACAGGTTTGAAATAAGCAATCTCTCCTCAGGAAGCATCATAACATAAAATAAACGGGTGAGCTAAAGCAGTAGTACCAATTTTCATTTATGAAAAATGCTCACAGTAATTGTAAATGCAGCTATTAAGTGATTCCATCCCCCAAAAATTTGTTTTATTTTATTGTGTTAATAAATTTGACTGATAAGATGTTGAGCTTTTATGTTACATAGTTGATGCTATTTAATCTTGTTAAAAATAGAGAGTAAAGTAAATATACTAAAATTATTGCAATTTATTAGTGACTTTGTTGCATTGGACAACATGAATTTTGTTACTTATTATAGTTAAGTTAGTATACACCTACATAATGTGTTCATTACTTCAATTTGTTATCCTTTTAAGAAAATTAGTTATTATTCTCCAATTTTTGACATAATGAATGATTAAATATAGTTATTTCATTCAGGTTTGATTTTATATTCATACATATTAATAACTTCATTTCAAAATTAAATTGCTCATTCCCTTGTTGTCCGTCACATTTTCTGTTCCTCCATAGCTTCAGCATCCAGTGGTAGTGTGCCACAAAACTGAAGCAACGCATTTGGGAACGTGCACTTTGCTGTTTATTGTTTTCTGGAGTGAGAACATCATTCCTAATCTAAACATCTGTTTTACCACACGGCACAAAACACATACAATACTGTAAAACACATCATTTTACTTAAGATCAGTTACCCTTGTGATGTCACAGTAACGAGTCCCTGGATAGACTGGATTCAAACCCATACCAGTGCTGCATATCGTATTTGCAGGGATCCCCATGGCAGGGAGGAATGATGAGTCTGACTCCATGTTCTCAGAAGGCTAACTAATTATTTTATAATACTATATTAGATTTAAAAAATACTATACTAAAGAATGCAGAAAATATACTTACTCAATGCTAAAAAGATAATAAGGTAAACTCATGACTCTTTCCAGATTCTCAACACAGCTTGGCACTAATTGGCCAAAGAGTCAAAACAACTCACACCAGAAACCAAAGAAATAATCACCTGTGGTTAAACAACTTCCAAACACATTCCAGACATGAGCACAACATAGGAGAAGCAAATGAGTTAAGAATTGTTTTCCTTTTCTCTGAGGCTTCCCAGGAGAAACATCCTGGGCAAAGGGATTATTTCAGAGAATGTGGATGTGACATAGGCACACCACTGACCAGAGTTCTGGTCAGACAGAGATCCCAACCCATCAGCTGTTTTAATCCAGGAGTTTCAAACCCCCTATATAAGCAGGCCTCCATAATAAACCTATACTCCTGTCACATGGATCTCAGAGTTTTTGCCGTCTCTATCTCCGACCAACCACCCCACGCGACATTGTGACATTCCTTCTGTTGAGTTAAAAGCATGTTCTTAAACTGAATAGGTCTTTGCATAGAATCACTGATGCTGGAAAGGACCCTTAAGATCTAAGAATCCAAACATTTTTAAATTTAAAAACTTTTCATGGACCAACTACGTGGGATGCACTTATTCATAGATAGATAGGAAGTTTCTGAAAGGTCTTGAGATTCTGAAATATGACTGTAAACAAGTTTCCAGTTGAACCTTTTTTAAATTTTTATTATTCATTGTTTTCCTCATTCCTAGCCTTATTCTATAGTCCAGCTAATCATTATTTCAGAGAAATAATTTTAAACAAACAATATTTTTTGTAATACACTACCATAACTCTCTTCTACTAGAACCAGGGTACATTTAAGATAAGGGAAAAATAAATTTTACTTTTGACTTTTGAAGGGAAATGTTTAGACAAATGTATTATTAAGAATCCTGCAGCTAAAATATATCTGTTGTCTGTAAGTGTCCAGTTATGACAGTGGACAGTTAAGAATATTTTTCAAGCTACTGGTGAAGATGCAACTCAGTTTATGACTTCCATATTTTTGATTTTGTGGATGTTAACCTACACATCCTGAAATGCATTATTTCCTTGGCTGGTAACTTAGGAGACAACAGCAGCAGAGATACATGAGACAGGAGATTGACATTGTATGCCTGGTTTTGCCAGGTCACTGGCTGAATACATGTTTTCCTTCTTGCAAAATGTTATTATTTTCTAATAGTCTAGAAATATGAATTACAGAAACAGTGTGTGGAAAAAAAGGATGCCATTTAATGCTAACTTCAACAAGTCAGTCTGATTCTGTTCTGTAGTATGGCCTTTGTCTCACTCTCCATTTTATCAGAAATAATTTTAGAGATATAGAATGTTACATATCTTCTTCCCCATAGAAATAAAGATTTAAAGGATGTTCTATAGAAATCTGATGATTTCTTCAAGAAATAGTACAATATTAATTTTGTTAGTCATGGCTGGGTTGATAGCAAGCAAAACGGACTTCTCTTTTCTTAATGGATTTAGAGAGAATGCATTTTGTCAAGTTGTTAATTAGATCTTATGAGGCAGTCAACTCATTAAAGCTCTGTGTGTCCTAAACATTACTTTTTATAAAAGGTTATTTACATATATTGCTTTCACAATTAAATTCTGATAGGAGTACAATGTTTAATAGAAAACATTATTCAGATTTTATATCTGACATATTGTGACAGTGCTAGGATTCAGAGGAACTCTTTTTTTTTTTTCTCTCAAGTTTTAGAGCCGTGAAGATTGTCTTTGACTTGTTAATTAGTTTTGTCAGTCAACTGCCCAAAATCAAATTACTAACTTTTTTTCTCATTTTAATTTTAAATCTCAGATCCTTCTGACTAAAATTGTGAGAAAAGGACACACTGAAAGCTTAAAGTTAGCTGTGGGCATATAAATACAATAAAATCAGAGCACAGAAAGATTTCCAGTGCTTCCTCTAATGTGCATATCTGAGCAATATTAAAGGATCAAAGCTCTGTCTATCATTCCATATCTTTTTTACCAATTAAAGATTAAATACTCTATCATTCTCTGAATGCACTAGAGAACCATATTGAAGTTTCTCATTACTGGTATATTATTAAAAGATTTCAGAAGAACTTGTTGATATATTTGATAAATCATAATAAATCTCTTTGGAAAGTTAGGATGAGTTGATAAAATATATTTATAAAATATCAACATGGACATGAATATATTTAATTGATACTAATTTTAAACATAAATCAGAAAAATGTTGTATTAAATATGCTGCCAACATAAACAATTTAATTGGTTTTCAGTCAAGAACATTTCCAGCTTTCAAAATATTTTTTCCTTATGGATCTCTTCAGAGGAATGTTATACCTGAGCCAGTATGAGCTTACCAGAAACTTTTATTAAATTTTCTGTGAATTTTATATTTTCAACTAAACAGAAAATGTATTTAGTTAAATACAAAAGACTTCTTCAGAAGTCTTCAAAAATCAGTGTTCCAATTCACCATTCTTCTAAAGGCAAGTTCTACAAGCATCTTTGCTGTCCTCTTTAACTACCATGTCACTCATTTCTTCCGTTTCTTCCACCACCATTTTCTCTCTTGTATACTTGAAATCTAAAGAATTGTTCCTTTCTTTACTCACAGCTTAAGACATCACAGACAGCTTATTCCAGACAACACAGTGAAAGGAACTGGAGCCGTTTCAGTTGCAAAGTGCAAACACATATTTCCTCACAGAGCTTTATAATTCATATAAAGAAGAAAAAGCAGCAGGCCAAATTTAGAGGAATGGGAACAGAAGGAAGCCTTCCCAAAGCAATGTACACCTGGGAACAAAGACCCACATTGTCCAAAAGTATCATTAAGCAACAAATCAAGTTAAGAAGTTAATCCTCCACTTTGTAACTATGTTCCAAAATGGTCCTGTGAAGATTTCCCATGTATTTGCATTGAGAGATATCACATCATTTCACACAAGTAAATAAAGTACTTTCAACCAATTTTTACATTTAATTGTTTTTAATTTGTTTTGAAATTTTACAACTACAATAAAATGGAATCAAACTTTGCATATTGAGCTGGCCCCTCCTTAAAATTAAGCTCTTATAGATGCATGGTTTAAATATGTAATTCATTCTTCAGGAATGTTAGTAAAATTAAATTGTCCTGCATCATGTCATTGCAAAATAGCATAAACTCTAAAAATTGTTGTGTTTTTGAGGGTTACAATATATCATGTTCTGCCATTATTGGAGGGGTCAGTAATCCCCCGTTAAATTTTTACAACTCTAATTTTTACATCAAAACGAACATCTACAAGAACTACAATTTGGGGAAAATTAACTCTTACTTATCAAACACTTTAGCATAAAGTTTCTATGACATTTGTAAATGATAAAAGATGGGTTTAAAATATCTGAACCCCTAACCACAAAGTTTCTGCGAATGTACTTTTGCATAGATTTATATTCTTGTAAAACAATAAACCATGAATAAATATGAGAGCTTTCAGACTCAGTAGTTTCATCAGGAAAAGAATTATCAATTAACTTAATACACTAAAACTAGATGGATAGTAAAACTAGCACTGCAAGCCCAGGTGACTTCACAGCTTCTCTCAGCAAATTAAACCAATACAAAAATAAGCCAGAAATTTGCAATTTAAGATATTGCTGTAGGGAAAGTGAAAAATGTCCTTTAATTTCTTGCTTTCAGTCTGGGTTACTTGTATGATCTTAAATGACATCACATACAACACAATGTAATGTGATATGACAGTAGCCGACCCTAAGTAATCCAAAGAAGGAAATAAATCTGACTTTTGCCTTGAGGACAGGACCAAGGCTGGTCATTTTGGAACATTCACAGAGGACCACAGAGGAGTTGAGTTTGGAAAGGATTTTTGGAGGTCATCTGGTCAAACCCCCCTCTGCTCAAATGGGATCACCCCAGAACACGGTTGCCCAGGACCATATGCAGATGGTGTTTTCAATCTCTCCAAGAGCTTTACACATTATCTCTGTGCCAGAGACTGGTTGCACTTTTCTAATGTTTGAAAGGAACATGCTGTCACATCTCAGTTTGTGCCTGTTATCTCTTTCACTGTTACTGAGCATCACCGGCTCTGTCTGCCTTGCACCCTTCAGGTATTTGTACACACTGATGAAATTCCTGGAGCATTTTCTCCTCTGGGCTAAGCAGTCCCAGCTCTCTCAACCTTTCTTTGTGTGAGAGTTGCTCCTTTGCTGAGCTCTCTCCTCTACGACCACATCTCTCTTTTATTTGAGTGCTACTGGGCTGAACTTTACATTGTATGGGTGGCTTTGGACCACAAAAATAGGTCAGAAGTGTTATTTCCCTGTGTCACATTCCACATAATCATGCAGCCTTCAGCTTCACTAAACAAAAGCCAGTGACACCTCACTGCTTCTCTGAATTTTGCAAGAAATTTTCATCTGTAGGCTGCCCATATTACTTTGCAAATCAGGGACACCTTATTGTAATAATGCCCTCTGAATCATACATTAATGATTTGGAAGGTTTTGTTTAGCATTCACATACACACACACACACACGTATATTATAAACTTCAGGAAACACCTATATTTGAAATAGCAGTGCAGGCACTAATTAAAACAAAAAGTGCATTCTAGCTGATGAAAATAATTTTGTAAAGATGGAGACAATTTTAATAATTACCAGAACAAGTGTAAGTCTAAAAGAATAGTTTGTCTGGCTGGTAATTAGAGAAAACTTAATTTGAGTAACCAAAACCAGTACAACCTAATTTGTTGTTCAGGAATTCACTGACATTGTAGATTCCAAAGGGGTAATATAGTCCAGAGCCTGTGGTCACTTCACCTATGCAACAAGTCACTGAGCATAGGAAAAGAAAACAAATTCATCCTGGCTGTGCAGGCCAAAATCAACTTTATAACAAAGTATGCTTCTTCAACTCACAGTATCAAAAGTGCTCTTTCTTGATAAAAACATTGTTGGATACATATATTTATTGGGAGCAACTAGGAAGCAGAAATTCTGCTAGCACTACATCAAGTATGCAAAGATCTTTATACTTCGCTGTGTTATGAAATGTAAAGAAGTGGTAAAATACTAAATCACTTATAGAAGAACAAATAAGGAAATTCTTATTGTTATGTTAGTTGTTTCCACAGCATGTAATCATGCACACTTTCTGTCCTACCCACCATCTCCTTGAAATAGAAATCTGTGAAAAAAAATAATATCCACGTAAAAAGCTGTCGTCAATAATTTCACACAACATACTGATTGCTCAAAATTTATCACTGAGGCCAACAACAACAATGTATCAAACTAGAAATCTAAGCTTAAATAAAAGGACATCTGTCAGCAAAATGGAGAGCAATGATAGTAAGTCTCCAATCCCCAGGACACCAGATGAGAGTGTGAGCAAGCACCAGAAAAAAGCTGAGAGGCAGCATTAAAATTAACCTAGACAAACAACATCCCTTATCTGGAAGAGTGGACAAGGCAGAGCAACTAGAAGATTTTTCTAATGTTCCTTTTTTTGGGGTGTTCCCTTCCAAAATACATTTCATCCAGAAAATTACATTTTATTTTCAAATAGCTACAGATGCCCTGAACTTTCATGAATGCAGATGATATACACTGCCTATAGCTGAACACCACAAAACCACACTGTTATCTTCATTTGCATTATGAACTACTCACTTGTTCCATATGTCCACATGATACCTCTGAAAGCTCTGATGTCTTCATTTTTCTGCCAGAGGCTGTAAAATTACTTAATGTGTTTTTTCCTTTCAGCATAAAAGAAAAAAAATCCATATGCAAATTCCTAGTTTATTCAAATTCATAAATCCAAGTGGAGACATCTGCTTCTAGTAGAGCAAGAGACAAGTGTCCTGCACTGCTTTTTTTTTATTATTATTATTATCTGGCCTCAAAATTGACATTCCTAACACCTCACCATTTGGGGTTTCTTTCTGCTATAAAAGTAGCTGCAGGATTTTTATTAGAAAGTAAGAGAAAAAAAAAAGGACCAAAAAAACCAACCTGTTTCTACAATCCTGTTCTTTGCTATTTTCTTAAAATTTCTTGAGAAAAACCAACCTGACACCCCAAACTTGAGTGGATTTTTAGTGAAAAAAACTTACCATAAACCAATAAATAAAAGTAATTAGTAATTGCAAAATAAAAACCAGAATGCTTTTTTTTTTTTTTTTCTGTCAGGCACCTATTATTTAAACTCTCATTTTTTAAAGCATTCCATTTCATATTTTGCAGTCCTTAAAGACCTTTAAAGCGATTCATCCTATCATTAGGAAAAGAAGCAGAATTAACATTTGCTATAATTTGACTGCCATGAGTCAGTGTTAAACACCTACTTAATATACTTGTAAAACTGTATTTTCCACATAACACATACTTTTTTTTTTTTAATATCTTTCACATGTGTGCAGATATGCATACCAGGATACCACTATAAAACCCCTTCACTTTCTAGAATCCAATAAAATCCTAGTTTTCCCAGCCAATACCAGACTGTTTTATAGGTGACAAGATCAAAATGCACATGAACAGACTGTGAAAGCTGGAGGCATCTGATGCTGTGGAAAAGATCTTTGATGAGGACAAACTATAAAGAGAAAAAGAAGTTCCCTTTTTTCAACAACCCATGGATTGAAGATATTTTCAGATTTTGCTTCTCTGATAGCACAAGATGAAATTCACACTGAAAAATGGAGTAGACTCAATGGGAAAGGATCTATTTAGGAAAAAGCATGAGTAAATGAAAAAAATGCTCTTAATTATTGAAAAAATATAAATTCAGTAAGCCAACACAGAAGAACAGGATAAAGCTACATTTACATTTTATCTACCAAATCTGCTAAAAATCACTTCTGATAAATAACGGAAGTCATTAGTGTAGGATAAGAGTCATATACAGGAAAATATATTATATTAAATATAATAACACTAAATTGGGGTGTTTGTTATTATCAAACTTCTATTCAAATTAAGCATTAATTTTGACATGAGAAGTAGCTAGGATAAAAATCTTTGCTTCTATATTAACCTATTACTAATGTGATATGTTGCAATGAGTTACAAGAAATAAAAGATATAAACAAGTGAGATAATTTTTTTTTTAATTGTCAAAGCCCACAGGTACACTGACCATCTGTCCTAGATCATACTACAAAAATTTTCCGACATTAATTATAAACAGCTAGCTTGCCTTTTCTATCAGTCTCAGGAGTATTTCTACATCTCTACCTATTATTAAATTAGTGGCTGTCGTGGTCTACATGTCCAAACTGGATATAAACTAAAATTAAGAGCATGCTAAGAGGTACCTAAAAAAACTATAATATATTCATTCATAATTGGACGGAGTTGAATTGCCAATTTATATTTTTTTATCTCTATAAAGATTTGAGGTACAGATGAACTCTTACAGTGGGGATGTTATTTAGAAAGGCCTACCTGGAACTGGTACTTTCCCAACTTCTTCCATCCTCTTCTAGCTTTCAAAAGTAGAACAAAGTTTTTGCGTTTCTAATGTAAAGCATAGTGCAATGTCATAGTACATCGGTTCAGTTAAAATGATGCACCAAAAAAGAGATCAGTAAAGTGATGAAAGAAACACATTAATATTTCAATATGTTTATGGTTATTGTTTTGAAAATATTATTTAGCAAAATCTATTCATTAACTGTTTTGTGTTCTCAGAAGTTGGAAGCTTTAATAAATAAAGAAAAACAAACCATGCATTTCTTACAGGCCAGGCCAGGAGTTTGCTAGTTGCTATTCCACATTAGACTCTCAAGCAGTACAAGACTTCATTAGAAGATCTTAAAAAGGTTAAGGCTTTAAGAAAATGGTGTTGAATTAAAGGGCTTTTCTGTAGAACTGCAATTCATGTCTTCTCTATAGAACCAGAGATGTGGAAATGTATGAAAAAAGAGTGCATTTCTAATATGATATAAAAATACCGGATGGAAGTACTGAGACAAGGAGATTTAAGAAACAGAAATATTATAAATGGAAGGTAAAACAATTCAGAAAAAAATATGGGTTTTTCTACACAGAGCAAGAAATTTCATTTTCAGACTCCATTTGAAGTTACAAACCAATCTTTCACTACAAGAGCTTTTTCTTTCTTCTTGAGAAAAAAGAAATCCAAGATTTAAACAGTTATGTAGTAATTCAATGGGTATGAAAATGTGCCAGGAATTTAATCCATTTCACATTCAGAAGCTCCTGAAGTTTGAGAGCACATTTGGCCACATCTATATTTAAATTTGTTAAACTTAGTCATAATTTCTAAACATATTCTTAATCTTTTTTTTCTTGAAAGAAACATTTGTTGTAGAATAATGAATACGAATTATGCAAAGCAAGTCTTTAAAGAAATACTTCTTGCATATTTTAAGCCTGTTAAAAAGTTGAGTTTGAAAGACATTGACATCCAGAGAGACTAATTTATTTTTATAATAAGAAAAACCGTCACAAAATTGTAGTTCAGAACATGTCAGTTAAGCTACTGGCAGGAAAATTTGTGTTACAACTAGTTTTTAATTTTTGAAAGGCTAGAAACCTTACCCTATTCATATTGCAGAAAGTAAAAATATTTTTAATTCATTTCCTTATATCAAGATAAAGAAAAAAAAAGCTTAACATTTACCTGTCTGACAAAACTTTTCACATTCATAGTGGAAGTTAACTTAGAATGAGGATCCAGCCATGGAAGATGGAGGTCTGCAGTCAGTCTCAAAATTCAGCAGCAGCTCCTACAGGAAATAACACCAGCACCCAAATAAGTTCTTCCTCAGCAGTTCAGTTAGAACAGAGTTGGATACAGAAATGAGCAAAGTGATGCCAACTCATTAAACATTTTAATCACAATGCAAAAAATTCCTGCCACACCTAGAACTGAATTTTGCTTCTTTTGCCATAATATATCCTCTCCTTGATGAGGACATGAACACTGACACAGAAGCTAGCTTTAGCATGGTGACCTAGTCCTTCTCCTAAATGTTCTTAGGAGACTCCAACTAGCATCAAATCTTAAAATGTCTAAAAATCACATTCTAAATCTAGCTATAAAATAATCGTTGTTTTTATGTTTGGACCCTCTCACTAATTCTCGGAATCAAGACTAGACCTTAATTAGCTTAACTTAGCTTCCTGGAAATTCAGTCTCAAATAAAAACTCAACCTTAACATTTCTTGGTCTTAGTCCAGCATTCATATTTTGCAGGACCTGACTGAAATTGTAGGGTATGGTCGTACTTCTGGAATCCTCTTTGCATACATGTCCAAGCTTTTCTCTGACCCACCAAATTACTGAATTCCATGAGTCCCCTGAGTATTGTTCACTCATTCTGATTGATCCTTCTTGGCTTTCTGTATGGATGTGTTTGGTTGTGCAGGAGATTTTTTCATCCCTTTATTTTTACCATCAAATAATGATTTTCCTCTTGCAAACTTAAATTCATTTAACATCCTACAAGCTGGACAATTTCTTAGACTTAGCTGCCACCAGGACAGACACCCAAACTTTAAGCTAGCAAGAAAACTGCAATCATTGCCAGAAGAACACCTGGCACTTTTTATGATTCATTTTACTTCTTTGGCTGACCATCTAGTCTTGCCTTCTGACACAACCTCGGCAAAGGCAAAGCCTTTGTGAGTAAATGAGAGGACAGAGACTTAGAGGAAGCAGAGAGACATCCCTGATAGGCTCAGCCAAAACCTCCTTGATGGGGAGCAGTTAGCAGGGCAAAGAAACTTTGATAATAATATGACATCTCAGATGTCTCTACAACAAAAACTACTAAAAAAATAAATCAGTTCCTACCCATAGGAAGCCTCTCTGGACAAAATCACCCAGACAGAGAGGACCCTGGCTGGATATGTCTGGCTGTTCTCAACATCCAAGATGTGGATAATCTATAAGTGACTCTTTCCTGTCATTGATCAGACCAGCTCCAGGGAGTAGCTTAGTGCTCAAAGGTCAGTAAAGCCAGAAACTCTTGTAAGTATAAAAGAACATGTAATAGTGGGAAAGGAAAGCTGTTCTCTGGAACATTTTTTGATTCTTTTCTAACCTTATGTTTTATGACTCAGATTGCCTCAATATTCCAAATACTTAGCAGTTAAGAAAAGAATGAGCTGTTCAATAGATATATGGGTTTTTGTGGTTGGTTTTTTGTTTTTTTTTTTCATTTTTTAATAGCTCTAACAAAAAAAATCTCCACCAGGCAGTTCTACTTTTGTTCTTTTCTTCCAATCTATTAGACTGTGTTAGCTAGAAGAGTGTTTTTACAGATGCAATTTTAGCACACAGAAAAGTGACACTTGTCTCCCAGAAGAACTGTAAGCCAAGTTTTTGCCCACTCTTTTCATACATTATCTCTGAGAGACACTTTCATCCCATCAGCTTTACTGGGTTTATACACATTGAGATCCTTCAGATTATAAATTAATTAGAATTTTTATAGTATAAAATAAATTAACATAGATGTACCTTTTCAGTTTTAAAAGATTCTCGGTCTACAGTCATAATAAGGAACTTTGAAAACTGATTGAAATATATTTTTGTAATATCATGGATAAAAATTATCATGAACTTTTTTATCTTAACTATCTTTAGATATCAATATGCAAAGAAAGATATGGTACTGACCCCACATCTCATGAGTTTGAGCATTCAACTTGTAATAAAATTTAGAGATTAAAAGCTAACAAGAAACATCCTTTTCCTGCATTGGAGCTTCCTGATAGCACTGTATGTCACTGTGCAGGTTGTTACTCCTGACCATTTAAAAGCTAGTAAAATCAAAGGCAAAGAACAGGGTATATCTGTCCTGAAAGAAATTTAGTGATTCAGTAGTTAACAAGAGAACTAGTTGAGTAATTGTTGTGGAATTCTAGTGACACCAAACAGTCCCACAATCCATTAAATAACAGTTCAATCAACTTCAAAAATGTGGCATCTTTCCAAACTTGCATCCTCTGTTACATGCCTGGAGTCACCCTCATTAGGGATCTCAGGAGCATAAGGAGGAAAAATGTACTGTGATATTCAGCAGCTCAAAAGCAGATTGTTGGGGAAGAGTTTCTTAAATTCAAAGTCCAGCTACTGTTCTTTACGTAAGGATACCCACCTACCTGTCATAAACACATATTTATGAGCAGTCACTCAAAATTCAGTTTTACTTCTGAATCACCTGTAGTTTGTACACCAGAAACAAGATTCCTGATAAACCTACACAAAACTGGAGAAACAAATAAAATACTATTCTTACATTTTACAAGCTTTTGATAGGAGAGAAAAAAAGAGATTGCTCCATTAATTTTCACTCAAAACTGTAACTTTTAAAATATTTCTCATTTATGCTTTTGTCATACAGACCTGTGCAGAGTGGAGCTACCTCCTTAGCATCATTTGCTTTTGTCATATTTCCATTTCAAATTTTTCCACTCTAGAGAAACTATTTTCAGAAAGAAACACTTAAGGGGCTAAGTTTTCTTTAGAGAGATAGACCCTGCAGGTCAAATCTTAGTCATATTATCGCATAGAAATTTTGTTCTTAAAAGATAATTTACTTGGATGGGAAAAAGACTATAATTTACAAATGAGAAACCAGCCAAAATGAAGAAAATTAAAATATTTAGTGCATCCTGCTGATTCTGATGATAGCTTTTCCAAGTGTTCCAGCCATCTGGTGATACTGAGGAAAAGTCTTGACTAGGAATAGTAGTGAAAAATAATCTACTGCATATTCACATAGGTACCACAGTTATCAGACACTTAGGGTCAGGGTAGGGAAATAAACACACAGAAGTAATAATAAACCATTCATAAGGCTTTCCAAGGGGCCCAGATTTATGAGACTGACATTCACCTTACTCTTCCACTGAGCCTGTCTGCATTGCTGCCAAATTGGCTGTAATTTGTGACAGCTGTCATTAGCAACCAGTCATATATAGTGTTTTATCATAATTTATAACTGTTAGCTGTATGAAGCAGGTAAAAACCATGATGTAGAATTCAATCAGATTGGAACAGCTGTTCAGACCTGTTGTGGAATAAGGTCACTTCATCTCCTCTGCACAGATACATTTGACTATCTATAAGATGCCCTGAAATAACAGGATCTTGATTTTGCAAACACATATGTTGATTTTTAATTTATGAATTCACTGACCATATTATAGCTAATCACAAACACACAGGTAGGCTTTCAGGTATCTGAAGGACTAAGAGTTACTGGCTCAGGAAAAAGGGAAATTTTATTATAGACAATTTAATTATTAATTAAAAATAAAATTATCAAATAATTAACAACACATTTACTTCATTATTAACAAAATTAATTAAACAATAAAAATATTAATTTTTTTCTATTCAATGTAAAAAGTAATTTCTAATAACATTTAGAAAACACAAAAGAGATGAAAAACAGATAATCCTAATTGCATTTGGAAAATAAACACAAGTATATCCAGTATTAATTCTACTTTGACAGTCCCAGTAGCAGATTACGTACAGTGGTCCTAAATGTACTTCAATTAATAAAAAGAGAACCCTGATTTTACATTTAAATGCTTAAAATGAAGACTGCTAAACTAGGTTGAAAACTGTAAATCTCTACAAAACTGCATAATCAAGGATAAACTAAATTTCAGTTGTTCCCTTGTAATAGCCTTTATATCAAAGACAACTGTATACTTTAATCAAATATTTTAAAATTATGATATATGTGTCAATAAATGGAAGTTTAAGTAAATACTTGTCCATCTCTTCAGAACAAAAGTACAATATTTGGAATAAATTACTTGTACAAAAGTTGTAGACAGATATTTTTAAGATCTTGGGCTCAAGTCCTTGTTCCACCATGACCAGTGTAATCACAGCTAAATCAAATAGATTATCTGTACTTCACATCCCCTGTACAAAGCCAGCTTATCCCATTATACTTTCCATCACAATAAAATGAAATTATGGAAAAACAATAATGTTAAAATTCAAAATAAAATTATTTTAAAATAAACTGGCCTTTTTTTCAGATACTAAAATAGATTTTAGCCAAGCATGAAAAATTACTAAAGTGCACAACATACAGGCCTTAGAAGGATTAACCTCGGAAAGCATATGATTTTTTGTCAAGCTAATTACAGGACAATGTAATTTTATGGCAATTAAATACATATCAATCATCTGCAATTGACTATTTAGTTCTGATATGAGACCAACATACTTGATATAGAAGAAATGGTTGAAAGAACAAGTTGTGGGTGTATTCAAAAAATAAGGATGTTGCTACCTAGAGAAAGATTTTAAAAACAAAACAAAAAAGTTAAAATAAAACCAAATAAAGTCTCCAGAATAGGAGTGGGTATTACAGAATTAAAAGTATTACAGAATGTTTTAGGTTACAATGTAAGATGTACCCAAAAGTATCACCACCTTCATATGCTATTAAATCCAGGTGGAACGGTGCTCTTTATCTCCTTCATGACTTAGTCTTGATAAATCTGGGGGATATCTTCTGTTAATTCAGTGTCACAGCATGACTGATAAAATTACATCATCCCATTGTAGATGCTCTGTCCAGGTGGAGGAACCAAGCATTCCTACCCGGAGATAATCTCAGTTTGGAACACCACAGGCAGCTTTACCCACTGAATTTCCAGAGGACAAGAGCTACATAACCACCACTGGACATTCAGAAGACGATCAAACCCTTCTACAGGATCACTGCTTCAACAGAACCACATCTGTCACTCCAGGAGGACTGCAGCCACCATTTAATTGGACTGATACCAGCATCCTGACAAACAGGATGTCCGATTGTATTCTGACTCTCTCAGTGTTGCTGTACTATTGCATTTATTTTAGTTTTACTGTTTAATTGTATTCTTTACTTGGGATGTCCCACTCATTTGCTTTCAGACAAGTTCACAGAAGGATGAAAAATAAAAATTGCTTTCCATTCTGTTCATTTTGCTCTCTCAGGAGGTATAGGTATCAGAGGGATTTTCAGAGAACTGCTGCTTACATGGAAGAATGGAACAATTTTCTTTGAAAATATTTGTAGAAGTATTTTTACATAAAGTAAAATAAATAGGAATAAAGATTGCATGGTACGAATTCCACCAGTCAGGTGATGGCATTGTAGCCTTCATATTTCTGAAGGCTCAGAGTTACTACACAATACCACCAAACCTGATGTAGTGGAAGGCATCCCTGCCAGGCAGGGAGGGGTGAAAACAAAAGATCTTTAAGGTTCCTTCCATCCCAAACTATACTATGATTCCATGAAAGCACAAAAAACAAGAGACAAATTATCACCAATGTGCTCTCACTATCTCCCACACAACCACAGAGAAGAACTGTGTACTCTTTTAGAAGAAGACAAAACCAACAAACCACCATACAAAAGTCACTGTAATGAAAGGAGGAGTTTTATTAATAGCCCATATAGAAAATGGCTATGCATTTTCCCTCTCCACTAATTCTGTTTCTACTACATCAGCTTATCAACAGACAAGATTATCCCATTTTTGTGATTTGGTACTCAAAACTAACAAATATGCTGTTATAGCTTTATGTTTTAGTATGATAAATGAAAGTGAATAACATGAAATGCATTAGCCTCTGAAGTGGAAAAACATCAGCTTCTTAGATGTAGCCAAATATATTAGTGTTCATCTACTTCAAATTAATTTGACCTATACAAGTTTAGTTCAGCACAGCTGGAAAGCCACCAGCTTTATTCTTGCAAATAAAGCATGTTTTCTTCATATCTTGTTATGAAGACTTCTTCTTTTTCCAACTGTGACAGTGTCTTTATAAAGCTATGTCTTTAAAATTTGGGCACAGTAGGAAAACTAGAGAAAAGGGAGTTGGATGTCTTTATCTGGTGTCACTTATGTCTTGCACTTCCAGAAGTAAAAGTTCCTAAAATGCACAGTTAAAATTTCTAACCTTAATAAGGGCTCAAGCCAGATTCTACTGTGGTAAATATGGAAAGAGTACAATTAATTTTAGGTCTCATTTCATAGAAATGTAATGCATAGGGGACAGACTAAATGAGTACTTACAGAGTTCTATTCGCATTCACTAAACAGTTGGACTCAAAGACTCTTGTAGGTCCAACTCAGAATATTCTGTGATTTAAATAAAATATGTGTATATGTGGCAACAGAATGTAAATTGAAACTTGGAAACGTTCAAAATTTAATGTAAATGAGAAAGGCTTTGCAATAAAGCAAAGATAGTAGAGGAGATACTAACTTGAGAGCAGTAAAGTTACTTTAATTAGATATTTTTATTCACCATTTTCCTACCAAAAAAACCCCCATGAGGTTAATGATCTGGGGATTTTCACCCCCAGGGAAACACTGCAAGGAAACACATTTAGGGAGAGTATATGCAAGTATATGAGTTTCTGTAGGCTTTGATATTTCTGATCTATCCTAACTTGTGACACATGTCTACTTTCCCTAGAAGGAAGGAGATTCAGGCAAGAGTTCCAATCTTTTCAGTAATTGGATTCATGAATACAGGTTCAGATGGGTTATTGGTGGTCAGATAGGCAGATAACATTAAATGTCAAATTATAATGCATATAGAATAGGAAAAATGGATAGGAACAAGGACAGAAATATGTTGTAATTTGTATAATATATTAAATTAAATAAAAATTAAAAGACTACGCAAAGTTGATGCTCCAGTGTTAATAATATATCGTACTTAACTCAGCATAAAATTTTATTTCTTTCATGCCAAAAATGTAACTTTACAAATTTAACTGAAGACCTGTTACTGAGTAAAATCTTGCACATAAAAATAAATACAGACAAAAAGACTTATTAAACAAAAGGTATCACTGAAAGTATGAGAAACCAAAGGAAATGCAAGGAAAAAGGCAGAACATGTCAGGCACCTATTCACCTTCCTCAAATTGTTTGCTAAATAGATGACATTTACCAGGGCAGCATTATAAATGCCAGTAAATTAGTCTCAAGATCAATTAATAAGCTATTTGCTGCATTACAGCACAAAATAATTCCCTTAAAGCATAAAGTACTGAAACAATACTGGGAGAAAAGTCTTATGAAGGAATGCAAGAAGAGGGCCTCTGGAAGATGCTATCTGTATTTTTGTTTTTATGACTATTTTGAGATTGAAGACACTCCTGTTTGCCAAATTGTGACTTGTTAGAGATGGGGAAAAAGAAATCTGATGTGCTGCAAAAGTATTTCTGAACACTGCAAAATAAACATTTAATGATTGATAAGATTCCCTGAAGGAAATATTTTTATGCTAATTATCCTTGTGGCTGATTTTAAGTACTTATATGGTAAAAACTTTAACAAAGATATTTTGAAGATATATTGCAAGGTCAATTCTAAATTCCTATCTCATTCTCTGTTTTATTTCTTATGGTTTACATTATTTATATTTTAAGTAAAATTGAAGTCTCTTTGTAGAAGTAATGGGGTCTGTTTTCACCAGCAGCAGTCATAGGCTTGTCATTAGCAATGAAGTCTCTGCTCCAGATTAGTTTCTGTGAAAACCACCACCAATATTACCGACATTAGTAATGTTTTAAGCATGTGGCTTAATTATTTAAGCATGTGACTTTTATTCCCATTGCTTCTTTTGTCTATGAAACTTTATTTTGCATGCTTTAGGGATGTGACAGAACCCAGTAATGAGATCCTGCATCAACTTTTAAGATGTTAGGAATTTGAAAGGTCTGACTACTGTGAAACTACAGAACACATATGGTAAATTATTGGTCAGGAAAACATTTTGCACTTGCAGGTGACATCAAAAATAGGATGCATTACACCAGCAGTAGTTTGAGGAAAACCACTCAAGGACAGAACACAGCCAAAATGCAATCTGTTGTGCAAAAAGCAAGATGTCGAGAATCATAAAAAGAATTTAAAACCCACAATTACAGTAACATATATAAAGAGACTAAATACTGAGAGATTATAATACTGGCCTAATAGATGGTACTACCTCACTGAAAATCTGACAGATTTTATGAAATAAGAGATTAAATTTCTAAACCGGCTGTAAATTAAGGTAGACTATATTGACTGTGTAATCATTAGAGATTACATTGTGACAAATGCATCAAGAGAGCAAGCTATTACCAGAAATAATCTACAGTAGAAACTATAAAACTACTGGAAAAATTCCTGGGATTTTTTGATACTTTCCAAGATTCTTTCCAAGCCTTGCTCAAAAAACAAAAAAAGTCCTGTTTCACTCTCTGAAGAAACTTCCAAAACTTCAAACCAACACTATTTTTCTCTGCCAGAAGACCTCCCCCAAGATTTTTAAGGCCTTCCATATTAAACTAAAGACTTTTTGATGCCTGAAAGAAATATGTAGTAGTTGTCTGCTTTCAAGATTTGTATGAGGACGGTAAGACAACAGCAAATCAGGAAAAGAAAAGAAAATATATTCCTTGGAATTTTATGGCAATTGTGTGTGGCTAGTGTTCAATATTGCAGTTTAAGGGAACAAAGCACTAGAAACACTTTTTTCTGCTGTTAAAGCATATATGGGTCTGTCAGCTGGGAAACCTTAAAGCCTCAAAATAATTGACAATATATTTAAAATTATATCAGGAAGCCACAAAAGAAAAAGCTTTTCTTTCAATGGAAATTTGGTTCCATTCCTTTAGCAACACATCTACAAGACAAAAACTAAGTGCATATCCTACCAAGGTGTCACTTGTTCTCAAAAAATCTGAAGTGAAAAAAATCAGGTAAGGCTTGCTGAAAAGAAAATATGTTCACAGAAGTGTGGGTGGCAGGAGTTACTATCTGAAATGTAGAAGACTGATCAAACTTATGTTATTTTTCCCCATTTCCCAAAGAGAATTGCAGAATAAATTTTACCTACTCATTACTTAAACAAGACATTCAGAATTTATGACAGGACTCAACATTCAAAGAAAAAAACAACTAAATGTAAAAGCACACTTCCAATGAAAATGTAGAGAAAAAACTAATTTGATTTTCTAAGCAGAAAGTGTGGATTCACAATAATTTATAAAAAATCACAAAGAATCTGATAAAATTTTTCAAGTGGCTATTTTCCTACATGGAACAGCTGTTGATGAACAGAAGATGAAAAAGAGCTGCAGCTCAGGGAAAGGCACTGGAAGTTCTGCCAGATGTCTTGCCACAACATTGCTACTTCTATTTATCCCTAAGGGATCTAAGAGTTTTGTTAAGGCATCCCTTCTTAATCTGCAATAAACACTTAGGAATAAAGAATATAAACTTCACTTTATGCAGACAGTGTAAAAGAGGATTAAAAAAAATATTTCCCAGAGCTTCTAGGAAGATTTGGCTGCAGGAGTATGTAAGAGATATGTGTGAGTGAAACAAGGCTGAGATGCCTTGAGAGAACACCCTTGTCTAACTGAGGGTGACAATCTCCCAGGATCCCCGCGATCCTGGATGAGCTTCTGCTCATCAAATGTTGTCCGCTCCCCAGTTCCAGTAAGTTCTATGCTTCCAGCTTCCTCATTGGTTCTCCCCAGAAAGTCCCTCCCCCTCCTCTCTCCCATTGGTCCCACCTGTGTCACCCCACTCCGAATCCTCCCCTAGACCCTTTCCCCATTGGACTGTTTGTACCCTGACCCCTCCTACTCTTCCGCGGTTATACGTCCCAGCCCCTGCCCTGCTGTTTGCTCTTGGCCCGTGGTTCCGCTCCTGTTTGTTCTCCTCACTTCTCTCCCTACCTGGACCTTCTCCAAATACACCCTGCTGGATCTACCAAGCCAAGTGTCCTCTTGTCCATCTGGTGAGGCTGTCACTACATCATCCGGGCTCAGGTGTCTGGTGGGCTGGGGGAGTTGTCAGAGCTGCCCAAAGCAGAGATGCTCTCGGTGCTGCACCTGCCTGGGGAGACTACTCTGGCCACATCCCGCAGGAGTGAGTACACGATAATGCTCCAAGAAATAGTATACCTAACTAAGAACAGGAAAATTCCTTATGAAAGCATATCAAATCACATCAAATCAAATCAGCCGTATAACTGTTCATCACATCAGTATTGCATCTAATGTGATCTTTGCTGAACAGCTAGAAAAGACATAGCAAATACAAAGACGTTAAATGTACCTGAAAACTTTGACAGCCTGTATTGCAGGCCACTTTAACAAGCTTAAATAAAGCCAATGCATTTTCTTGCCAAATCTGAGCAACACATTTTGCACAGATAAATGCCAGTCAAGGCTTTTTTTTATCCATAACTTCATCAAAGAATTGGCACACTTTGGATAAGTCCTCATTAATATATTTCTTTGTAATTTAGGCCATTTTTCATTCCTGCTATATATATTTCTCATTTTGCGAGGCTAAGTTCATACTGCAGTTGCACTATTTAATATCAGATAAACAGTATTTATCTTTAAAAACTTTATTGTTCATCATGCATTGCACCAATTTTGGCACTACCTTGATTTCTTTATATGCCAATTAAAACAATATTCTCAGTATGGAAACACACATTAATGCAATCTGTCAGGTGCTATTACATCTCTGTGAGAATATTACAAAAGTTTTATTTCTTCTCGTAATACAAATGCTTGACAACATTTTATTTCAGAGAAGTGAAAACAGTCAATAAAACTCAATCCAAAAAAGCTACAGTTTCACTTTCTGTGTGCTCTGCACGTTTTTGCTCCCTTGATAAAGAAAATTAAACAGTCCTTTCTTAAAATATTTCCTACATATCCTAACTCAATCTATACCTTTCCTAGGCCCTTCTGGTGGCATGCAACGTGTATGCATATAAACGTGTATGTAAATTTATAGACACACTTCAGAAATCTCTTGAAAAAATGAGATAAAGATTTGATATTATGAGAATCATAATTGTTTGAATAAATACACAGATGTAAATATTTAATTTTTATTAATAAAATTAATGGCCTATATATTTCATTTCTAATGTAGTGGAATTTTATTTACTTGATCTAATTATATAAAACATGAAATAATTATTTATACTTCTATTTCTATGAAAGGCAATTACATATTCAAGCGAGTAAGTGGTTTAAGTATCTGAATGCCTATATTTTGTGTTAAGGTTGCCATTAAGACTTGGGACAATACAGATCTTCAGAGCAAGATAGCTTCAGGAGATGTAATTGTTTACTGAAGTATATTGTTCAAGGTATGCTAGCATGCAAAAACGCATGACAATAACAGAACACATCTCCTGAAAAACTTAGAAGGTTTTTTCCTTGAAGTCTTCAAAAGCAAAGGTTACAAGGCCAGCAAATTTCAACCTGAATAAGCAGATAAATGCAATAGAATTGACAAAAAGAATGTTAACATTTACATAAAGTCAGGATAATGGACTTTTTATTTTTATTCACTTCTTCAGTTCAGCAAAAGGATTACACACTTTACATTGCTCTATGAGAAATATAGAAATAAACATTAATTTAGACAGACTATGTGATTCTTGTAGTCCATAGTAGTAGTTCACATGTTATCTCTGCTGGTGATTAATGTAACTACTTTATCTTACTGATTTAATATATAGTTTAAATAGCCGCAGTTTTCTTATTTTAATTCCACTCAACTAGCTTACCAGGAACATTATACTGGAATTATTTACTTTTAATTTATCCCTGACAGTGTAAGCTCTGAACTGAACTGAGGAAATAAACTAGTTCTGCATCAAATCTGCCATTATTTTACAAGAACTGTCAGAAAATTATGTGCATGTGCATGCATGTAGGCATATATACATCTATTTAATAGAAGCTGGTTTTAGATAGTGAGACACCAAAGAATTTCCATTATAGATTGTAGGAGGTGAGTGTGAAAAACTTACCACAAGGATGCCGTGGGAGGAGTCAGTAATTTAACTTAAAGCAAGTCTCAGCAGTAATTTCCCATGAATCTTTGTGACAAGTATGGTACTATAAATTAGAATAGCAAATATTGTGTCTGCCTCCATCTAGAACATTCTTAGTACCTCAGGTGTTCATTGGTTAGTCACCTGAAGTTACTCCCCCCTCACCTTTACTTGAGTTGCCCTGTATTACCTCATCCTAACTCCTCCTCCCATCCCTTTCCCCATTGGATCGTTTATATTGTAATCCCTCCTACCCTAGCCCAAATATATACCCTGGACCCTCCCTCAAGGGGTTGCACTCTTTCCTCAGTGTCCACCTATTTGGTTATCTCCTTGTTTAGCTGATCCTTCCCCTGCAACCTTGATCTTTCCTACACCTTGGATCCTACCTTGTTGGAACTATCTGGGACTGAGTCACCTCCTTGGACCCTGGTGACCAAGAGCTGTCCATCTGGGACTGGGCAGAAAGTGATCTGAGAGATCGTGTCAGTGGGTAAAAAGGCAGCACATTTTTTCCCTCTGGCATCTTGCGAGCACCAGCCCAGGGATTTTGCCCTGGCAGGGTGGGAACAAGGTTGCTCCCCTCTGAAGCAGAACCCCGCAAGAGATCACAATGAACATCCAAATGAATTCTTGCCAGCATTAGAAGGCACATTTGCACAGGCAAACAATTATACGTTTTCCCAGACATACGCATTGTGATTTAATTTGAATCATCACCTAACTAGCTTTAGTTTGCATTAAACAAAAAAAAAAACCAAACCACAACACAAAAAACCCAAAAAAAAAATAAAAAAAGGAGTATTGGTATATTCTCCTTTAGTTGCCAGATTCAACAAATATACTTGGAAAGTTTAGACCAAGACTGTTGTATTAGGGTAGACACAGCCTCAGGCACCGCTACTCATTATGTTGATCTAAGTCACAGTGTGCTTTAATGATGGGTTGGAAAATCCATCCCGATTAAGTGCACAACCTGAGGTTATATTTAACGGGATTCATTCTAATGTACTCTGCCTCCAGTTGGTGTTGGCTTTCTTAGGAGCTGAAGATTTTCACTAGGGTAAAAATAGCACTGGAAAGGATCGAGAAGAGACTAAAATTATCTGGTCCATGAGAAAGAAAGGCCTGTTACCACTTTTTTAAAAATTTCAAGTGCTTAGGAGAGCTGGTTTAATGTGTTAGCAAAATAAGGATGTGTTATATATATATATCGGTATTTTTAAGAGTTCAGCTTTGGGCCTGGTATGAAATCCAGTGTAGAATGATTAAGCAGGAGATTCTTTTAAGCAGTTTTCTTAGTTGTCTTGAGCTATATTAGCTTTCTACAAATGCACAAAATACTGCTATGTGAAATAGAAAAACAAAACCACATTCTCCCTAAAGGTATACTTATTTCAAGTAAATCTCTGAATATAATCACCATAATTTTTTAATTGCATTGATTTTCTGCTTCAGTTCATGATCCTACCATGTTTCCTCTTCTGACTGCTCTTTAACATCCCATCTCCTTTAAATGTTTTTGACATCTATCATTTCTCAAGTCTTTTTGTTGCCTTCTTGTTGCAAAGGTTTCATACCTTCATGGTGATTTCTTACAGGCAGCTACTCACAACACTGACTCCTTCTCCTCCTGCTCTGCACAACCAACAAACTCCATCTTGACCAGCCAACATACTCTTTTAAAATACCCCTCCTTATTTGATCCAGCTGTGGCCTATTAAGGGCAGGCTTGTTCTTCATGCTTGATAATTAGCACAGCTGTAAGTCTTTAGGGGTGAGATTACCTTCACCACTATTTCTATTCTCCTACGTTCTATGTATCCACATATTTTTGATAGTAATGCTTTCTTTTAGGCTCTTCATGAATTTTTAGAAATATTTTTGTGACCTATCACCACTGTATCCTATAATACGTATTCTGAGAAGAGTTAAAATTGAAGTCTGCTGGCATTAAAATCCGCAAGCATTTTTAATTTTAAGAAGTGTGGCAAAATAAAAAAAAATTGCAAAAATTCTGAAGTAAATCACTTCAACAAAACAATTTTTTATCATTGAGGCAATCAGAACTCCAGTTTCATTCTTTGCCATTCCCCACTCCTGCTATGACTTTCTCCTTTTTTTCTCCCCATTATTCTTGTATTCCATTTTCTTGAGTCTTTCACAGTGTAATTGTGAAGTTTTGGATATGTGTAAAGTCAATGCCAAATGATTTTCCCCCAATAATAAATGCTATTTATTCAAATAAAGAGCATAAGTTAAAAGCAGTGGTTTTGGTAAAACAGAATACGTTCAAAGTTGACTGTTAGTGTCTCTAAATTGGAGAGACATAGATTGAATGGATTGATGACTCAGTGGATAAAAATGTGGCTGAGATCACACCTGGAGCGCTGCCTACAGCTCTGCTGTCCCCAAAATAAAGACACGGAACTGTTGGAGCAAGTCCAGAGGAGGAGACAAAGCCAATAAGGAGACTGGAGAATCAGTTGCTAAGAGGACAGGCTGAAAAAGTTGGGGTTGCTCAGCCTGGAGAAGAGAAGGTGACATGGACATCTCATGACACACCTCTGGTATCTGGGAAGCCAGAGAGAGACCCTTGATCAGGAACTGCAGTGACTGGACAAGGAGTAACGGATACAAATTGATAGAGGGGAAATTTAGGCCGGATATTAGGAAAAAAATTCTTTATTGTGAGGGTGGTTAGACCCTGGAAAAGGTTGCCCAGGCAGCGTTCAAAGCCAGGATGGGTAAGGTCTTGAGCAACGTGGTCTAGAGGGAAGTGGCAGGGGAATGAGGACTGATAATCTTTAAGATTCTTTCCAACCCTTAATTTTCTACAAGCCTATGATTATTTGAATTGCTTAAAGATAAGAATCTGCTCTGTTTTTATTTTTCTGGCATTACTGTTGGGAATTCTATCAAACAACTTTTAAAATTATGGTTCAGGCTGATTTGTCTCTAAATTTAACGTAAGAAGAAAAGGAATCAAAAAGTGTACAAAAATTACCTGCTTTAGGAAAAAGGTCTTCCATTAATACAGATGGCAAAGATTTTCATTTATGTTAAGACAGATTACAAATTCTGTTCAAGAAAATCAGCCTTAGAATCCTTAATAAACTTTTCCTTAGCAGAATACAACCCTTACCATAACAGTTTTTCTTCCAATGAATTAGATTTTTATTGTAATTCTGACATAAAAGGAAACAAGCCTCCTATACTGCTACTGGAGTTCTGATTTTTTGCTACATCACTTTCAAAACTAATAAAACAAATTCAATCTGCACAAATATCAGTACTGTTATAATTTTATGATTTTATTTAAACTGATACTAATAAAAACTATAGTACACGCATCTTCCCAGAACATCCATCAGAGACTGGACTATTAAAAGAACACATAGAATAGACTTTAAAGAACTCTTTAAAGTAAAACAAAATAAATAACAAAAAATTTTCTTCTAAGCTGTTGTTAGAAAAGGCATTATCATAAACAGAAGTCACTAGTCAGGAAGAATATTGCACAAAGTTGTCACCTTCTCTGAATTAAAAAATGACAGTTGCCATTTTTGCACATTCCCCTTTCTTTCATTTGTACTTGTTTTAGGGGTGAATGGGACATACGAAAGAAAAACAGCACCAGAGTGGAAAAAGGAAAATTGAAAGTAGACAGGAGAATAATTTCCAAGCTTGATATAATGAGGAAGAGCAGCATATACAAAGAGACAAAAAAAGCTCTGATTGCTTCCCTACATCACTGTCATAAACTACAGTACATTACTCTGCTCTGCCTTTTACTCCTCCCATGGGAAGTGGAGACACACAGTCTTCTTGGGGTGTTTTGTTTTTGTTTTTGTTTTTGTTTTTGTTTTTGTTTTTGTTTTTGTTTTTGTTTTTGTTTTTGTTTTTGTTTTTGTTTTTGTTTTTAATAGCAGCATAAAACATTCCATGGTTTTAAACAACATCCATGGAAACTTAAACCAATAGATTACAAACAACACCTAGACTGTAACTAATGCACTGCAGTGCTATTTACCTTTAATTAAGGCAGTACACAGAATTTTTTCATTTCATTGGAAGGGATCGGAGACATTTTAAATTAGTTGTCTCTACTGGATTAATAAACTGGGCCTAAAAGGAATGAAATGCCACACATTGACTCAGCTTCTATACAGCAGTGGACACTACAGTACCCTACTATGGCATAAATTTGCAAATGGAAAGTAAATATGCTTAAAATAAATGTAAAATATGCTAAAAATAAAAGTATGCTTAAAATAAAAGTAAATATGCTAAAAAATCTCTATACCTTGCTTTATCTTGTCATATTGAAATGGTTCTAGTGCTAAAAAATCTCTATACCTTGCTTTATCTTGTCATATTGAAATGAATACATAAGTGCTTGCACATTAGAAAACAAATGTAGTCTCATGAAATGGGGTTCCCAAAACAAAAGAGGAAAAGCTGTGTTTGATAGGTTTTTGTAGACAGTGTTTGATGTCCCATATAAAGGGACCTGGAGGTCCAGATAAGCAGAATCAAAAGAAATAGAGTATAAAAATGGGTAAATTCCTAATTTGTTGAAAAGTTTGATGCACACTAAAATGAAAGTAAAGTTTTATCGTTTGGTTTGTGGCAGTTTTTGTTTTGTTTTTTCCTCCCACCAGCATACTATCTGTTAGTTAAGCCAAAAATATTTAGTTTGACAGGATTAGGCCTTTTTATGAAAATCTTTTAGTATCTGGAATCTATGAGGAAGACATACTTGAAGGGGGCATGTTAACACTAGACTGACAGAAACCTGGAACTGAAAGATGTGCCCTGAAGGCAATGAAAAGCAGGAGGGGCACAGCATTCCTTTCCCCAGCTACCCCATATCATTCAAATGAAAAACTGATGGAGCTATATGCATTTAGTTACCTTCACATTTTTTTGAAATATATCTGCAAGTTTTTCAGTAGAGATAGTTTTTATATTCTTTCATAGTATTCTCTATTGAACATCTTTGTTTAGAATAGCCCAGGCCCTACATACCAGATTGACAGTATTATTTTACATCTGTCCTTCTATCCTGACACTTACTCTGTCATTAATAAGGTATCACCATTTCTGAAACAAATCTGCACTCTTTGAACCACCTGTTGTCAAATTCCATTTCACAGCTTTATTCTCACATTCTTTTCCTATTTCAACACTACAAACTGAATAACTTTCATCCCCTTTCCCGTTTCCTCCCTTTTCTTCCTCATTTGCTTAGAGCTGTCAGCACCCTGCTCAGCACAATATCAGTTTTGGTACCTCCAATAACAGTCCATTTCACATTTTATGTCTATGGGACATTTCACAGATTGACTTTGTTATGGAATCCAAAAAAATTTCAGTGTTCTACCACTAATGATAATGCTTGGAACAGATTTCTGTTCTTCTGCTCTCAGAAACATAAATACCTGAGTCATGTAGGACAGTGAACAGAATTGATGCAGTAATTTCAATAATCTACAGCAACTGCAGATTTATTGTTCAGAAGCGACAATACTGAAACAGCCATAGAAAGCAAGAATTTACTCTAGATGTCTTTGGACATAGTATTTCCACTGATTTTTAAGATCTTCATACAAAATGTACAAAAGAAACTTAGGAACATCATAAAAATGATCATTCACATGCAGAACTTTATGTGAGTACTCAAACATAAAAGAAATACAATCATGCCAGATATCCATCTGTTCATGAAAGACTGCAGGAATAAGATATGAAAAAGGTAGTAAACTACCAATATTTTTCTACGACCTTTGTTCCTCCTATTGCAGGGCATATATACCAGGGCTTGGACGACTTGGGATAAATAACATCAGCCATGCTACTAATGGCACTTTTACAGCCTAGGCAACACAACTGAGGGATTCCTGTATCATTTTCCTGGTTTTCTAAAGCAGATCAAACAAGTCTCTACAGCAGTGTAGAAGCAAAATTTATCCCATCATAGAGACTTTTCATGAGTCCAAGGACAATAATGAGCAGGAAAAGACCACTTAGGAATTAAGTGTAATAACCATGTCCTGAAAGTTTTTTTCAGAAACAAGAAAATCAATGAAACTTCAGTCCACAAGTTTCACAGAATACCTGCACCACCTTGAATGCACTTAAATTGATGCATTGCTTAGAACAAATGCTGTTATATATTACCTTTTTGATATTCTGGAAAGATTATTTCAAACAAAACCTGCCCAGTTTCTTTTTGAGTTTGTCAGAATTCCCAGCAGTAAAAGTATTTTATACATTTTTCTACTATTGGATTTCTCTGAAATTCCCTCTGCAGCCCAAACAAAGGATATGAAGATTTTAGGTACAGAAAAACAGGAACCATGTAAAAAGAAAATCTTGTTTTGCAAGTATTCTTTCTATAAAATATATATTACACAAAAAAATAAAGTTTTATTTATATATTTATATACATAAAGCTTATATATTACATAAAAATATATATCAAATAAAAATAAGATTGTTTGACTCTTGAATTGATTCTAATTTACAATAAAGAGCAAAAAATTTCATATTTGTATAAATAAAAAATAAATCCAAACACTTCATGATGACATATTTCCCTTGATGATTACTGTAAGAGAGAGGAAGCTATTAAAAGTCTTCAGCAATAAAAACCAAATTTTTACTACACCCGTCATTTATTTCTTTTACTAGAGTATTCTGATTTCCTCATTCATATCTATGGAATTAGAGAAGTAAAGCTTTCTAAAATTGAAAAGGCACAGTCAGATCTGTAATACATACCATTGTTCTTTTCCATTTGTTCCTTGGATTAGCCATCTGCAAAAATGTTTAAGTCATAGTAAGTTTAATCATTTATGTGTCAGTTTTTCAAACTTTAAATTTTAATAGAATTACATTTATCAAATAATTTTGTTATTTTTTAAATCAAAACTAGAATTTAATTTCCAAGAAGGCCAGAAAGGCAATAGCCTTTCACCCAGCCCATTGTGTTTCTCTTGTCCCTGAACAAGTCACTGAAATTTTTTCCAATACAATACAATGTCCTTTACTATAATGAAAGACATGGAGCATTTTTAAGAACTGTTAAAGACATTGCATCATCAGTGAAAAAAATTATAATTATTGCAATAAAAGAGAATAATCTTTGTGGAAGGGCCAAGAAAAGAGTTCTTGCAGATATTAAAAATTTTAATATATAATTTTTTGCAGGATTGTGAATGTGATGACCTAGGTGTTGTTTCTGTTTTTTTGCAATACATACAAAAAACCCCACTGTACTTGTTGAGTGATAAAATTCTCAAGGAAAAGAATAGTGTCTTTGTTAGTGTCTATGCCATGGATGGCACAGTAATGTTCTTTTTATAATTACACTATTTCTGCAACAGCAAAACAACAAACATTTGTTAAGGCACGGCCACATATGAACACAAAAATAGAGAGTAAAATAATACTATTATAACTTTTATTGCAATGTGGACAAAAATATGGGATAGAAAGGTTATTTAATACAACATTAATATTTTACACACGTATCTCATAAAAATAATAAGACCTTTTCTTCAAAGTTTTGTAAAGTTTTCTTCAAAGCATTTATGTTAACAACCTGAGGAGAAAAGAAAGTGCTTAAATAAGTCCTTTATCGTCTTGTTAAGTACTACATGGACCATCAGCTCTTGCAAACAAATCTTTTATTCTAAAAAACTGACAGAACACAACTTCATAGAAACTAAAATGTATATAATTAGAGAAGACCATCCTCTACACAGTCAGATGGGCCGACAGAAGAAGTAATCTTCAAAGATATTTTCTAACATTCTGTTTTGTGTGTTGTAAAATTTACTGAATGCTGTTCAAACATATAAACATGCTTGGACTGTCACGATTTCTGTAATTATTACTATTAATATTCTTATTAAGACAAAGCAGAACCATTATTTTTTGCAGTTTTTAATCAACTAATAAACTGGCCTATTGTAGTTTTGCATCCTGTTCATACTGAATCTTTCAACTTTCCCAACACCACTGACGCATTTTTCAGGATTTCCCTCAGTATCACTAGGCTGACTAACCCAAAATGACATGATGATATCCATACTCACAGCTACTAAATGCATGAAGATACTTTTGTAATAAGTTGGAAGAAAGTCAGAATTTTAATTTTTGTGGTGAAGCAATGGAGCACACTCAAAGGCTGCAGAAGTTATATGAGATTTCTTTTTTATTGGGGTGATTTTGGTCTGCTAAGGCAATATGTACTCAGAGTTATATTCAAGACCTATAGAGGATGAAAGACGTGTGAATAAGGAAAATGAAGAAAAAAATCATAAAGGAAATTGTGGTTTCCATTAGTATTCAATTTGTACCAAAATTTGACAGCAGATAATTTTAATTACTATTTCTTACACAAAATACCATGAAATGGTATTTAATAAAGAGGCTTTCTGCCTCTGAGAGTATTCAAATTAAAATCATAGAGAAGCATATCATTATACAAGGAAAAATTAGTGATGAAAAGCCACTCAATGACAAAAAGGCCCTTTCTCAGTGTACTTACCTGCCCACACACAATACCCTACTAAGCAAGAAACTCTATACTCGGAGCAATGATAAAAAAATCAATTTGCAGAGGATTAACTACACATGAAAACTAGAGGCTTAATGCTACAAAACCATGAGGGAAAACATAAGATTAATTTATTGCATCTGATAGGACAAGGAGCTTATGAAAAATAAAGATAATCTTAAGGGCAATGTGCATCTAAGGAAAACTCTCTTAACACTTTGTAACAAATATGAACATTGTTCCCTCCACATTTTCAAAAGGAAAAAAAAAAGAAAGAAAACAGTTGACTGGCTCCTTAGGCAGTGTTTTGATTCGGCAGCAGATCTAGACCTTCTTTATTTCATTTCCCTACAGTCATTCCCATAATTCCTTCTTTTTTTTTCTTTTCTTTTTTTTCCTTTTTTTTTTTAAAGGCTTATTTTGCACTTAACTTCTACATATTGCACAGGTCATTTCCATAATCATAAACCAGCCTGATCACTGGCTGTCTTTTGTGACGTAGCAATAATGTGAAAGAGTCTAAAGGCTGCCTTGGGCAACAATCTGGGGATATTAGCATACATCAGGTACTGGGCTCACCACTTTAGGAGTATGCAGCAATATCAGGTGAAGAAAAGCAACAGGCAGTTATGAGATAACGTCTCCCCAGGGAAAGTTTTATTCCAGCTTTCAATAGATGCTGGTTTGTGCCCTGGAAGAAAATAATTATATTATTTCTAAAATTCCATATATATTGTTTTCTTTATAATTTTAGTTTATTATTATAACTCTAAGCTTTTGTTATTCAAATAAATAGATGGATCTGCTGTGAAAAAGCTTCAGTGCCAGTAATAGTGAGCTAGTTGAAGACCTTCTGGAGGTACACTCTAATGAATGTGCTATAATACCTGATTGCACCTGAGATTCCCCAGTTTTCTTTTGGAACTTGTTACTTTTCCTAAGACACTAAAAGATAAGACTACAAGATTGTCCAATTATCCTCATTAAAATGCTGAAAATTCAAAGGCATTCAATGCTGAAGTACAATATTATAATCTTTAATGAAATATTGGCACAGCAGTTGCCATAGGTGTTATTATGACATCTGAAGTGAGTGTCTTTCCAATTAATTATTAGATGGATCTCTGAAGTAGGTAAGATAGGGAAATATATAGGTACTGTTAATATAGTGTTAAGGGTCAGGGAAGGTAAAAATCATTAGCGTATCATTTAATTGGTTTCATAAATTGTCATACAAAAAGTTCATCCTTGAGCTTTCTGAGAGCATTGAGATATGGAAATAGAGACTGCAACCCACAAACGTTACAGAGTTTTATCTTCAATTAGTACCGCTGGGAAGGGAATAACATCATTAAGGACAGCTTAGAAGTTGGAACAGTATTCAAGAAACACAGACTTTATTATTTTTTTTGAAACTCCGATTATATTTTATTTCATACTGTGGATTTTCCACTTCTGACCACTAAAACATCTGTATATTTTAACCTAAAGAATGTGGGGAGTGTAAGAGTACACAAGAACAAAATATCTCATTTATGAGTCTAGAAACCAGAGGCAAGACATGGAACAAGTAATAAATCACAGATAGATACACATATCCCAAATATATGAGACAGATCAAAACCAACAGTGTTGGATCCATATTGGAGCTGAACAGCACTGGCTCCATCAGACTTAAAGGAAGTTTCTGGCAGCTTCTCACAGAAGCCCCCATGTAGCCCCCCTTTGCTACTTAAAATTTACCATGCAAACCCAACACAGCAAACTTGAATCTCTTAAAATAATATTAATAGAAAACTGTATTTATTGATTTATTTTTAACTGCTGAGGCCAGAACTGCCAAGATTATTTTTGTCTCTGTGTATATCACTCGTTTTTTCATTGCCCTCCACAGAAGTACTGAAAAAAAACAATGACAACAGCAAGCATAGTCAACTCAGAACTTAACATTTCCTGACACCACCATGCAAAACAATTATTCTCTGGACTGTAACGTATGCACAGCACTTGACTGTTGTGCAAGTTGTTTTTTTTTAAACAGGTATAATTACTTCAGGGGGATTGAGTACATGGAACTAATTGATGTTTAACATTTAAGAAATGTAACACAATTTTATGCCTGTTTAAAAGTGTCAAAAATGATTCATAATATTTGAAGAAATTTCACTGTTGGCAGAATCAATATCTACACATGGGAAATTATCCCAAATAAGAGTGTCACAGTTGATATAAAATTCACATTTAATATAAAAGGTAACCATATTTCTTGTTTCTGTGTGTGCTACAACTAATGCTAAGATCATTTTCTTTAATCCCCAAAGTCAGATGTGAATCATGTTTCAACAATTTAGTATAGAATCATAAAAAAATTGAAAATGGTTTGGTTAGAAGGGATATTAAAAATCCTTAAAGGACACCAACCCCCCAGGTTACTTAAAGTTTCATCCAAGCCAACCCTGAACACATCCAGGGATGAGGCATTCACAGCTGCTCTGGGCAACCTGTGCCAGTGTCTCACCACTCTCATAGTAAATTTCTTCCTAATATCTGATCTAAACATACTCATTTTCAGTTTAAAGAGATTAATTTTTCTCCTATCACTACATGCTCTCCCTTCTGTTTCAAAAATGCTTGTTCAAGTTGCAGAAAAAGCCTGAATATTTTTTTTTTTACAGAACTGAAACTTCTGAATTTTTTTCATGTCCAAAGTCAATCTTACAAGGTGACCATTTGTGAGCATTTGCAATGGGAGTGTTTCCACTGATTTCTAGGAGACTGGATGCACATTAAGAATGTAAGTTTCTCAAGTATTTTTAATAATCAGGTGTTGCAAAGTAAAGGTGTTGCAAAGCAGCTTTGCAAAGTAAAGAAGCAAAGATTTTTGTGAATTCTAGAGGAAATAATCACGGACTTAAGGGTAGCATCATGGTTATTGCCATGCCTAGAATTGTTTTGTAAGACTGATTTCAGGCAACTCAACAGCTTTCAAAATCAAAATCGATGGGACACAGTGAATAACAGAAAAAGGATATAGAAGTAAAAATAGATCTTTTAATCTGCTTGACTGTAGGCCAAATTGTTTTTATATAAATGAAGACCTTTGATTTATAATTTTCAAACGTAAGAAATCTATATTTACATCAATTATGATGCATTATGACACTATAGTGTAATTAATAACCCTACAGTAATATTTATGCATATATACTAGAAATAGTATGCCACAGGTGAATTTATCTTCAACTTCTTTTTTTTTTTTTTGGTAATTCTTCATTCATTTTCAATAGTGGTACTCCTTTCCCTACAGACCTCAAAGGTTTTGAGTTTTGACTGCACCTTAATGGCATGCAAGGAAAGCACAACATTATTTTCTGTGCTTGAGCTGCTGTATAAAACATGCACAGGCATTCATATTTCTGTGACTGGGGAAATGTAATGTTTGTGAGACACTCAACAACTCAACCTACTATTCAGACATGTACCTTTCACAAAATGTAGGCTATAATTAAATTTCTATAAAACAATATTTCTTGCACACATTTCTTCTTGATGTGAGCTGATTCTACGCAACAAATTTCAGTATAAATGCCACAACTTGCACAGTCATTGAAATGAGTTATAGATATGGATATTGAGGAAATATTTTTATTAAACTTAAGTCTTTTTAGTAGTACATTGAAGTGAAGACAGCTTTTAGCAGGCTGCTAGCATGTATAAAAATTTCCTTAAATTAGTACCTCTCATACAGACAGTCAGTTTTGTGGCAGTTTAAGATGTTTGGGTTTTTTGGTAGGCTGGGGAGGAAGGTTTGGTTTTGGTTTTGGTTTGTTTTTTTCCTAGGTTTGCCATACTGCTTTCAGTTTTTACGTAAAATTAAAAGAAATAAAAGGAATTAAGTTCAAATATTCATATGCTAGCAAGAAGTAGTCCCATCTTAAAAATAGTGCCACCAAAACTGTTATTTGAGCTGGTTGAGGCTTTAATGTGACACAACAGACAGCTTATTTCAAGTCCAAACAGTTGTCTCTTAATATGAAGTCTGATGGCCTTTCACAAAAGTCACTCAGGGAGCTTTTATTATTGGTCGGAAACATTACTTATTCGTGACTGAAAAAAGGAGTTCATTCTTTGAGACCTTAATTCTGGAAGTTTTAGAAAAAAACAATTTTAAAATCTCGAAACGTGATTTGGGTTAGTGAAAAATACATCCTCTTCTACATCTATCATTGATGTGGAATGGTAAAAGAGACTTTGACATCAAAGTAGTGCTACATAGCAAAATAATGCAGACTTACAGCCTTGTGAGCAAAAGTCATCAGCTGTTTGATGTAAAAGTTATTGTAAAGAATAAAGGCAAAGACATTTACATAGGCAAGAGATAGTAAAACACAAAATGAGAAGAGAAATTTTTAAAAAGTAAGTAAAAAACACCACCAAAAAGCTACACACAGAAACTTTTATATCCCAAGGTAAAAATGCCATTCATATTTGGCAAAAAAAATATTATACTGGTATTTAAATTGACATAAAGTTACAATTTCTACATTTTAACAACACCATTTATTTTCACAACAAATAAAGGGAGGCTGATGTTACAAATTCAATTTCTAAGAAGAAAATTACTCACCATTATGAAGCTACTTTTCAAAGTGCAAGTAACAATTTCAAACACTTCATTGTACAAAACAAAATGGAAAGAAACCCATTGCATGTTTTAACCAATTTAAAACTAAAAAGTCTCCCATTAAAGGCAATGACCTAGCTTTCTCCCCTTATGTGTGCATACAGGCTGCAGTTTTTGAGGGCTGACTGGGGAGTTATATGATTTGCTTTTAAGAACGTTTTTTTTCTCTACAGATTAAAAAGCGTGAAAGACTAATCACTGCCACCAAGGATAAAATCTTTCATGTAAAATCTTGAAATGGTGCATCCCAAGTATAATCCATCTATAATTGCTAATATCAACAGGAAGCATTGATATTTTAAATATTTTGAAATGTTTGGGCTTTGCAGAACCAGACTTCTATCAATGACAGCAAGAAAAAGTTCTGAAACATTGCTAACAGCAGCAAATGTCATTGACAAGCATTTTCTATTAAACAGTAGGATCTTTAAGTATCATTAAAACAAAGAATAAGGCAGCCTGTTATAATTTCTCCTTTCACAGTAAATTTCTGATATGTCATGCAAAGCATTAGAAAATAGTGAAATCTAAAAATGGCTCTGCTTAACCTGTCATTTTAATGCCAAATTTGTAACTTGTTAACTAAAGAGTTTGCAGCACCATTTATTTACTCAATGAAACAGTTTATATGTGTTTAAATAGTCTGAAAAAGCAAGTGTAATTGTATCTTATTTGTCTTGAACATCTAATTATATTGCCAGATGACATAAAGGGGAGAAAGCGTTGCAGCTTCAGAGGCTCAGGTGAATTTAAAAAAAAATCATAAAAGCTAAAACCAGTTATATTAAGAAACTTATCATGCTTAAGAGAGTCAGTCTTCCAATGGGTTTCTTTAGTAACTTTCATAAATTTGCAAGCAAAGTATTTCTGCTAGACATTGTGTTGCTCTGTGGGTGAAATGATTGTTATTTTATACTATTGGTCAATATTTAATGTATGTGAAATATAAAATATTTAATGAAATTTGTAAAAAGATACAAAAGGGTTGAGAATTTAAATGCTCAACCCTGACTCCATACATGGGACCTGCATAGATTAACAGATTGGATTTCATGTAAAAATATTGAGGAAAACTGCTCAAAGAAATTGCTGTAGAGAACTGAAGCGAAATCTATCACTAACAATCCTTTTTCATCCTTCTCATAATTGCTCATCAAGACAAGAAAAGCATTGGTAATTAAAGCCAGCAATGTTCTGTTTTGTGGGAGGACACAGAAAGTTTTAGGTCTTTTGGGATACAATTATGTTTTGCAAATAAGCAATTAGGATTATTTCAGAGAAATTGTATATATGCTATATTTTCCACTTGACTTTACAGAATTTTCTGAGGCTAATTAAAAAACTGCTGGAAGAGAAAACATAATCTTTCTTATGTCTAGAAATGCATAACAGGCATGAAAAGCACACGACATATTGGATTGTTTCAATTTGATTGTTTTTTGTCTATTTGGAGGGATTTTTCTTGGGTTGTAAGGATTTTGTAGTGCATTGAATATGCATTTTTATGCAAGGTGACATTTGCCAAATTGTAAACAAACTTGCAACTCCCTTGTTAATAAAAGAATTATTATTAATTTCATTCCGGGTCTTCCTAAAGCATTCTGCAATAACATCAAAAATGGAAGTAGAAAGAATTGTGGACATTTTTATAGAAAATAGCCCAATGTTTGCACCTCCAAGAGATATATAGGAATGATGTTTATCAACAATAATTAACAGCTTTGACCACTTCACTCTTTTCAAGAGCACAGAATACAGGCCTTACGTCATTTTCTCATGAACAACCTCAATGTATGAATACACTTTGACACCTGAATTTCCATGAGAGGCATGTTAATAGAAACGAGGTAATTTTTGTGGACTGTAGCTAACACCACTTCAGGGCATTTACTGCACCAGCCAAGTACTTTGTAGTGCTTGCTAAACCTGAATTGTTTATCTCTTTCCCTTCTTTACGTTTTCTTATTTTTGTTATCAATCTAAGAAGGTTTCATGGTATTATTTTTTCCCTTCAAAAGAATGGTCATAAATCCTGACTTTAATGAAACTGTGTGTTTCAACTAAAAATTACTTACTCTGGAAGTAGCTGGCCAGTATTTGTGCATCCATTGCATGTTTATAGCACAACACTTCTGTCCATCCTTAACAGTTCATAGAGTTCATAAATAAAATAAATTAAAATAAAATAAAATAAATAATAATTTTAAAAATAGGCAGATATTATAAGAATAATTCAAAAAATCATCTGATGTATCTAAATCAAACATAATACAAAATTTGAATTAAACATGCCATTTTTGCCCAGCATTTGTTATCTATGCCATTGCTGCACAGGCAATTGTTTTATCACGTCATTTGAAGAAAGTAATTTGTAAACACATACTAGAAAATAAGGAGGCAATGTTTGAAAGATTACTTCCATTTATGCAGTGATGCATTACAAGGGGTTTCTGTTTAGTGAAGAAATTTGGGAAGGCTCTTCCCACCCCCCCACCCCACCGTTTGCGTGCATTATGAGAATGATTACTTTTAAACAGTTTTTTTTTAAAAAATTGTCAACAAGTATTCATGTCCAAAATGTGTTGAACTGACATAAATAGGTAAGTTATGGACAGGTGGAGGAATAAAGAGTTTCCTACTATAAACTTTCAATTAGACTCCAAAATGTTTATTAGACAAATTAAAATTTTACATTATGGCCTGTGTTTGTAAGGCTATTTCAACACATTTGACTAAAAAACCAGAGGTACATAAAGAATGAGCTCTATTTCTACAGCTAAAATGAAAAAAAAAAAAGTAGAAGAAATTCACCTTTCAGTCAGGGAGAACAGTATCATCCTATGTTTTGCCTGTAACAGTTGAAAGTGACAAGAATTTTTTTTTATTGTGTAACTTTGATGCTAATGATAGCAAGTTCATTTAATTGAAGAAAAATTTTATGCTATTAGTAAGTGACTAGAGGAGTCTAAAATTCTGCAAAACACCCACAGGAGTTTGTTGGGGTTTTTTTGATACAAGAACTAATATATTTTAAATGTATTTTAAAATCCATGTTTGAACAGTGTTTGACTTTGAAAAACTGCAATCAGAATTCTAGTCTTGAGTCACTGAACCCTTAGCATTAAAGCTATGAAATATTGTGTAATAACCTTATGTTTTCTCTTTCAGCACCACAGCATCAGAACAGCAGTCTTGCAATAGAACAGAAACAGAAATTTGCAAAGAAAAGTAAATAGAAAGACAAAAAACTAAATCAACTACTTAAAACTTCTGTTGATTTTTTTAAAATGGCTTTTTGCTTTCCTACTCAGCCATTTCTTGGCTTTTGAATGCCTTGTGGTTGTCTCATTCATGCTTAGTTTTTGCCTTTTCTGCTCTTGGATTCATCTTTTGCTTGAAGAAAAAACTGATAAAACAATGTAGCTATTCCTACTACTTTCTCCTCTTTCATTTCAAAGGCGGATTTAATTAATGCAGAATACTTGTTTCTTTAATTGATTTTTATAACTACATAAAGTAGTTTTTACCAAATTTAGAAAGATAGGATCTTTAAAAGGCATTCAAAATTACTGATATCTCAGGATCTGTGGGGTTTTTTTATATTACTTATAGCATTTATTATATATCTGTATTGATTCAAGCTTCTAGATACAAAGCTATCACTAAAAAAAATGAAATCATAATTGATTGTATGTTTAGATGCAGAATTAGGACGTAATTTGCAACTTGGCAGCTGAAAGTAAATTGTATCGAGGCATGAGACCAGCTGGTTTTATGTGAAAACAAAGAGCAATAGATCCAAAGTGTACAAGATTTTCCTGGTGACTGAGCACACATCACAGTGACATGACAATGTAACTGTATTTAATAGTCATATCACTCTGCAAATATTTGTTGACTGCAACTGGGGAGATGAAGAAAAAAGAAAAGTAGGATTTCCAATACTATGTGTAGAATCAGACTTGTGGAATTTATGGTGCAGCAAAAGTTCTGACTCTTTCTAGAGAGGGTATTTTAAGAAAGTCTCTGACAAAAACAGTAGCTCATATTACTGGGAAAAGTAGTAGATCCTTTTTCAGAAAAGTGGTTGATGTGCAAGTATTTAATTCAGTCCAAAATTCACATTCTGTTTTCAGGTTGTTTTTCCTTAACGTTCACAATTAACCCCCTTTTCATAGCTTAAACAGAAATGAGGGATTATTGTGCAATTACATGCAGAGAGGAAACTTAGATTTTAAATCATGTTCATAGGGTTTTTAGGGGGTGTATTTTAAAGTAGAACCCAAAATACTTTTTCTAGTTAGCACCTAAATAATAAAATTTAAAAATCAAATTAACCAGAAACATACAGTTCTCTATGGGTATGAAAATAATTTCTATTGAGTTACTGAAATTTGAAACATATGAATTTGTTGTCCATTTATAAGACTTACATATTTTAAAAGAGTATACGTCAAAAGATAAACCAAAAAAATTATCTGAGATATACATATTTTCTGACCTGTTCATTGTAGACATGTTCATTTAATAAAAAAAAAAAAAAAGAGAAGCAGAAAAAAAATCAATGCAAAAAACCTCTAGATTTGAAGAACTTAATGGGTTACAAGAATGATATATCAGGTTTATGTGTGGGCTTTTAGTGATAGTAAAATTACTTTTAATTAGGACAAAATGTAGGAGGAAGACAAACAAACTCAAATCCTTCCATAAATTATTTTCTGCAGTTTTGCTCTGTTTAGGATCAAGATCTGTTTTTAAGTAAACTCAAGGGTAATATGAGATGTGATCGAATTTTAGAGTACTGCAATGACCTAGTGAAAAAAAAAGGAAAAAATAATTCATACTTCATGGTCTCAACAAGAATTTAATTTACTCCTCATTTCTGTGTATTAGTATCTGGGAACCTCTGACCCTCTTCAGTCATTCATCAGAAGAAATGCTTAAAACTGACAGCTGAACTTTGCATTCAAATCATGATTTAATATTCAAAGTTAAGCTTAAGCATGAAAGGCAGCTAAATGGTCAAATAAATGGATAATTACGCTTCCATATTGAAAGACGCATAATATATTTCCATTACAAAGCCAAGCAGGGTTGTTTATTCAACACTGGATTTATCCTTAAAGAAGGGCAAGAAGAACAGATTTGAAACAGAAGAGTGCCCTGTGTTTATCAAATATTCTTATCTTGAATACAGCTTTGTAACAAATCCCCATGCTTCTCTTAATATGCTGACATTTTATCCATCAAAGGAATGTTGTTAATGAAATCTGCAGTTCAAAATAAATTATTTCTGTCTCCACAGAGTTATAGCTCATGTGTTTTGGGGGTTTTTCTCTTCTCTTCTTTCTCATGAGAAAAAGCCATGACTCATCACCAGAAGTTCATCAGAAAGCTACCCTTAGGAATTTGAGGCACCTAATCTGAATCTTAAGGTACAAGATAAATTTTTGCATTACTTACTGCTTTATAATCTTTCAAAAAGCAATGAAAAAATGGAATAAGGAGGGGTGTTGTTTTCAGTGAGTTTATGGTTTGATTTTGGTTTTTTGGGGATGATTCATTTTCATTTGATTGGGGCTTTTTGTGGATTTCTTTGTTGGTGTTTTTTTAGTTCATTTGTTTGCACTTTCTTTTTGGTTGCTTTTTTTTATGGAAAGAATCCTCCTTTCCTCTCGCGTCTTCCGGATTTAAGTAAGTCGTTTTCCTCAGGCTCTTCTCTCTGCCCTTTTTTCTTTTCTTTAATTTGACTTAAATAAAGCACAGTCAGAGATCAGAATCCTTTAGCAGCTAATTGCCTATTAGTGGGTCCCCTATACATTTCAGACAAATGTTTTCAATAACTCACTGTTTTCTTAAGTTGCATAGAGTAATGTTTTAAAATAAAGGAGATCCTAACATTTAATAATAATTATTTAAAGAACAATTCACAGAGTTAAGAGAAAAATAAGAAATAAATGGCTTTTAAGGACTATTAAGAGGAACTCAAATGTTTCCTAACTTCAAAACCTTTCTCCTGTAAGTATACTCAATGCCAAGAACAGTATTATTATGAACACCTTGACATAGTATTCTGTTCGGCCCCTTGTAATTTCCCTTTCAAAATCCATGGAAAATGCTGGTCTAAAGAAAAGTCTCTATTATTTAAGAATACGTCAACAACGTGTGAAAGCAAAAGACCAGGTTTTTTTTTCCAAATTTATACTTACATGTGTAATAGCAGCAGAGAAATGGAAAAACTTATCACACCATAGTAAAGTGCTTAAGTAATCTAACAAAATCTGTGAAAAATTGAATTATAAACCTTCAAAATAAATATTTCATGTTAGTATTAATTTTCTTGCCAATTTTAGTGCAATCTATTACCTCAAAGTAATGATTCAAATTAACCTGATTAAAACTAATTATTTTAATGCTAGTCATTCTTATTTGCCAGTATTATTTCCAGAATTTACCTGGCTCTGGCTTCCTGATTTTTGTTTTGGTATTTCTAGGCCTTTTGGCAATTTAAACACTTCAAAGGGCTGCTCTGTACTCAGTTCACAGAAGACTTAGTAAAATCCAATGCAGGGAAAAAAATATTTCCCAAAGGAACATTTACAATCAAAGATGGAAGCAAATCTATTTTATTGATGTAAACTGCATATAGTCATAAGATCATAATTTAAAGTCACAATGTGAAACAGTCAAGGCACAAACGTTTTGGAATCAATAGTATGAGAATATCTAATGGGAACCTTTCAGTCCTTGCTCTATAAAAAGTGCTTGGCTAGTACATTATTTAAAAATACTTCCATATCGACAAAGGTATTTTGGCATTTAGTTTGATCCAAAATCACCTTCCAACACTTAGAATGTAAATGAAATATGAAATACTCTAAATGTTTCATTTCTCGATTATGTTGTAAAATATAAAAACCATTCCTTCCAAAAACACATCTAGATTACTGCTAAGGAACCTTACATGCTTGGCAGCCACTGTCTTCCAAAGAAGACTTTGGGAAATTATCTCATTAAAAATTAATATTTCAAGATTAACATTTTCTCTCTGTTTAGACAGAAAAATTAAACAACTTGGACACGCTTGAAAAAAACTTGAACAAAATTCCTGTACAGGGCAGAGGGTATCATGAATACAAATTATCCATTTTTTTTTCATTCCACAAAAAGTAAATTGTAACTATCATTTTGTAAGACACAAAGGACTCAGTCTACAACTTAAACTTACTCTTTTTTAATATAGATTTATTTTTATTTTTATTTTGTTTTGCAACAGAAACACTGTGAGCCTTAATGAGTTATAAACATAAACAGGCCATAAACAAAATCTCCGAGTAACTTGAAACACATTGGATTCTGAAGTTTCTTTATAAAGAGTTTTGGCACATAGAACATTAAAATTTCCATTAAAAATATTGAGGCTCCTAAATATCTGAATTTCTGACTTCTGTTTTCCTAAAATCTTTAGAAAGAGCTCGATAACATTGGTGACTTGAAATATTGGCCATTATTTTCCTTTCTTGAAATACATCTCATTTAGGGAGACTCTCAAAGTATCTACAGTGAGATGAAGTTTACTTCACCACAATTATGGTGAAGTATCTTTATCATCATAAAGATTACCTTTATAAAAACGAGCATTATTAAGCAACGTTCAACATGCTTTGTTGTCACAATAAGATCATTGTAAATATCTTTGTAAGAGTCAACCTGAGATACTGTTAAAGTCATGCTCTGGATTTCTGTAGCAGCTTCTCATTCAGTCAATGTTCTGATTTGGATTTAAGCTTTGATAAAGAAAATTAAAGGTGAAAAATGGTCTGTCTGGGGATAAAAAAACTCCCAAATAAACAAAACTGGGAAAAGAGTCCATAACAAAACCAATATTCCTTGAAAATTATGGCTTGATCTTATATTTGACATGGAAGTCACTTGTAAGCACCTGCTAACACTAGTGAAACAAAGCAAAGCAAAATAACTCAAAAAAACAACTAAAAAGGGAATGTCAACAAGTTCAGGCATACAAACTTGCTTAACTTTCTTGTTTAAATTATTTTCACCCTGCTGTTTCAATGCAGATACATGTCTAGTTTCCCTCCAGGGGGAAAGTGTCTATGTTCATATTTCAAATATCTGGCAAGATCTTTGTATATTCTGAGTTTTATCACCAGGATAAAGACACATTCTCTTTGCAGAGACAAATTTTGAAATAACCAATACATTAACGATATGTAAGAGACAATGGAAAAAAAGCAAAATTAATTTAGATTTCTGATTACACCTTAAAGAAAATGTCTGAGCTTAATCTGGCAACAATGCCAGTAGAAAAGCTGAAAGTCACATATTTGGTGAAAACAAAACTGTTTATTGAAGACACATATTATAGAGGAGGGCAGTGGCTGCCAAGCATATAAATTAGTTAAGAGTAATCTAGATGTATTTCTGGAGGGAATGATTGAAGGCATAGTAAGAAAGCTGAAAATGGATTTGGATCAGCAACAACATCAACAAAAAGAGGCCTGCTATGTAGATAACATTTTTCATGTTCTTAAAATTTCTGATATTCTTATCTTGGCACAGCAGGAGTACATAGTACTTAATTGAATTCTGAAGACTTACCAAGAAGGTGTGTGCAAAGAAACATGCACTGAATTTCTGTTGAACTAGTGAAACACAATAGAGCAGTTGTAGTGAGTTTACATGGCTGCAGGGGAGACTTTTGTGACAAACTGCTGTTTGGAAGTTTCCTCCATGTCTGGCAGAGCCAGTGCCTGGTGCTCTGAAGATGAATGTGCTGCTGGTCAAGGCTGGGCCAATTAGAAATGGTGGTAACATCTCTGTGATAACAGATTTAAGATGATGGGAAAAAAAATCACAGATATAATTGAGGCCAAAGGAGAGAGGAGTGAGAACATGTGAGAAGAACAAATCTGCAGACACCAAGGGCAGTGAAGGATGGGGAGAAGGTACTCCCAGCATGGGAGCTGGAATTCTTCTGCAGGGCATGCTGCAGGTCATGGGGAAGCAGCTGTGTCCCTGCAGCCCTTGGAGGCCTATGGGGATGCAGAGATCCACCTGCAGCCTCTGGAGGAGCCCCAAACTGGAGCAGGAGGATGTCTAGAGGAGGCTGTGAGCCTGTGAAAGACCTTTGTATTACTTTTGCTTGGCTTGGTTTTTGGTTGCGGGGAGCGCCACACAGGTGGCTTCTGTGAGAAGCTGCCAGAAGCTTCCACCATGTCTGGCAGAGCCAATCCCTGAAGATGAACATGCCATTGGCAAAATCGGGGCCAATTAGAAATGACGGTAACGCCTCTGTGATAACAGATTTAAGAAGAAAATCAAAACAAAGTGGCGTGCATTCATGATTCTTCAATGTTTGCCTCCCAGAGCAACCATTAAGTGTGCTGAGGCCCTGCTTCCCAGGAAATGTCCAAACATCACTTGCTGGTGGTAAGTAGAGATTGAATTTTCTCTTCTCTTATGTGTGCACAGACTCACACTTATTTATTTTCTTTTGCTGTAGTAAAACTTCAGAAAGTGTTGAAAAAGAGACTTATTACAGACTCAAAATCTTTTTCATCAGTTCCTAGGATTAGGTATGGGAATATCTAACAAACCCTGTGTAGGCAGAAATTACACTTACTTGTGCTGCCCTGATATATCTCTGTTATGAAGCTTTGTGGCTTTTTATCCAAACTCATTTAGATTGCACAGGGTATTCATGATTTACTTCATCTGTGTGTTTGCTTTCCAGCATCTTGCCTCTAACAAGTTTAAAGACGTCAGATTGAGTGTACCCTTCAAATTCTGAGCCACTTCCCATTTTAGAAGCAGTATTATATGCCTGAATTTGTAAGGCTTGGCTCACCACATATCTCTTTCCTCACACCTTAAGAGCAATAGTGATCAGGTTGTGTGGCTCCATCATGAAGCCCTCAATAAGGAGGGCTTATCCAAATCCACAGTAAAAATACAGCTGCACAGAACTTTATAAGGAAGATAAGCAACTTCTGAGTGCCAATAAAGACCAGTTGGTGAATGAGAGCAAAAGAACACAACTGCCACTTCAGTATGAAATTCTATACTGTCTAGAAGATGTACAAATGTAAAAATATCTACAGAAAATGTACAGAAACTTGTTTCAGAATATTTTTTTCACTAAAGGAACTCTATTATCTTTTTAAAAACTGGAGGAGGAAGAAGAGCATATGGGTGTCCCAAAATCTTTTTGTCTGCAGGGTGATTGACAAAAACACCAAAACCAGCTTGTTTTCATCTTTCAGATAAAGACTTTTAGAAAAATCATTGTGGTGAATGATATGTCTAAAGGAAAGATTTAAAATCTCTTCTTGAGCTGTATGCCAACAGAAAAAGAATCTCAGGAAGTGGTAGTAAAAGTACATAGATGTTTTTTTATTGTGGAAATAGACCTGAGGCTCAAATATTACTTTTCATACCAGAACTGCAGCTTCACCTATAACCACTGAAAACAGTTACACATGAGAAAAGTCATACTGTATGTCAGGGCCAGTTTCAGGTTTCCACAGTACAAAGCAAAAAGAGTAATAGCATCTTACTGTGATTCTAACTCATGGATTCCTTTGAGGCCAGTGGCCTCAAGATCAGTATTGAACAAGATCTATCACAGCTATTAAAACACATGCTAGATGAAGGTTTTTTAATTTTCCCAATAAAATGCCAGGATATAGAAGAACTGGGCTGTAGTATACACAGCTCTGCCTCAGTTTTTGTGTTCTCATCTGGGATAAAACTTCCATAAGTAAATTGAATTAAATATTAAATATTTTTGCCAAGAAAAATTGCCTTTGTTCAGATTAAGGAGACAGCATTGTGAGTTTATTCATGCTCCATCTGTTGTACTATTTTCTCCAGTGACAACTTCAAAGCACTTCAGCATTATCGAGCGTTTGTGAAGAAATGGCAGTACAATATTATCCCTCAGAGAAAGGAAAAAAAAACATAAGAAGAGTTCAAAAGTGAAAGAAATTTTTAGTCACTCAGTTGGCTGTTTAATCCACTATTTAATTGTATGTGTATTTATTTATATTGATTTCTTTTTTCTTTTAAAGACTGATGGAGAGAAAATAATTTGCAGCCTTCTTAACACAGGAACAATTTCAGCAGGAGCCCGTATCCTTTATCATATGAACAATGCTATTCATAAATGATGAAAATTTCAAAGGTTTGTTTCCTGCTGCTAATTTTGCTAGTGAGCTGAATTAGTGGGGCACTGCTGGGAACAGCAGAAGATCTTTGTGATACTGTTTCAGAAAGGGAAAGATCTGATAACTAGTGTTAATCATTAAAAAACAGTTCTCGTAGGTGTCAAAAACCCCCTGAAATATGATTCTCTTTTTCCCTTCCAGCCTTCCCTCCTTACTATTTTAGAAATTCAGCTGTAGCAAACTTAGAACTTTAAAAAAAAAAAAAAAAAGTGGGTGATTAAAAGCATGGTCTTGCATAATGAGGAGATGCTCCCTTTGAAACTGAATTGCATGGGACTTGAACAAAATAAGAAGAGGAGATTTTTGACAACCTTACCCTATTTATCTTCATCCTGGCTCTTAAGCCATCTTAGTCCTCTCTTTTCTGGTTGCTTGATTCTGTCTGATTATAAGCATTAATAAATAAATCTGCAGATTTCAGTCTACGGTAGGCAAATGCATAATCTTGCTTGACGCTCTACACAAGTACTCACAGGAGCTGCTAAGGAGCTTAGTCCAGAACTGTGTTTCACAGCTTTTCTGGAATGTTTTGAAGTGACCTCATTTGCAACCTGGCAGTAGTATCACTGTCTTCCTTCATGTTCAGATTTTAATTTAGATTTGTTCTATAATTAATTTTTAAAATTTATTTTAGCATAACACTTTAGAACTGTATGATACTCTTGAGACAGTTTTGTTGTTGTTGGGCAGTGACAACAGCTAAAGACTTTCCTGTCTTGGTCATGTGCACCTGCCCCAGACAGCAGTGGTACAACTGTATGTAGAAAGATGCTGTAAAAACTAAGTCACTAGAAATAACCAAGTGGAGGAGAAAACAGTCTTCAAAAACACTGTCACTAAATAGTATTGCTGTGCTGCAAAAAACCCAGTGTTTCACAAGCAATAGAATTAGCACATGTGAAGTAGCAGTGAAAACTAACATGAATATCCTTTTAATGATGGTTATGCTTTAAAAATTCCCCAACATGTCACGGACTATACCTTCACTTGAATTTCACTTGAATGCCCTTCCTACACTTCTACTTGAATTTCCCAGTAAAGATCTGTGTTTACTGGGAAATTCATTTGCACTTATTTAAGTGTCCAGAGCAGTAATTAAAAACCTGGGGTTTTTGTAAAGAACACTTACCGCCTCCAAATAAGAAAAGTACTGTGTAAACCATTTGTGGGTTGGGATTTTATGGGACAATGAAGATAAAGCTTTGTGCAGTTGCTTGGTTGTTTTGGGATTATTAACCCAAAAGTATGCAACAGAAATACGGAACCAAAAACCACCCAGCACCAAAGTGTTAAAACCAAAGTAGTTTTAGTCATAACCTAGATTAAGGGTAGATTAAGGCTCCCCACCACTACAAGACACCTGACAAAGTAAGATCAAGAGGGAGCAGTGCTCCTGTCCTGACCAGCACTGAGTTAACAACAAACTCACACACAGAACTGAACAGGAGTTTGGCAATTAAGCCTGGCTAAATCTTCCCCAAATGATGCCATCTCATACTTTCCCTGACAGTGTTTCATTTCAGTACTACAGGGTGTACTGCAGCACAAGGCATCTGTCTCTCCCCCTCAGTGTTTAGGGGAAGAAAGTGACAAAATAAAAATCAGTATTTCTTTCAATCAAGAATAACCTTCTGGCATATGTCATGTACTGTTTTCTTCATGCCAGCCAACTATCCTGGAAATAGGAGCTACTTGGGTGATAGAGTGTGGCTGACTACTTCAGTAACTGTGATTTTAGATTTGTAGCTGTGAAGATTCTGCCTACAATTTCCCCCAATCCAAGTTACAATAAGTGATGTCTGCACCCCTTAGGCTATTTTCATTGGGTTAAGGATAACAAGCAAAACTGACTGCTGGCCCACTCCTACAGTGTAAGTAGTTCTGACAGAAAAAAAACATGGTACAATCATTCTACTTTATAACTCTATAAAAATATTTAAACTGTTACCTATGTAATGGATTGTCACAAACAACTTCTAGTCCCAGATTGCCAGTAGCAGACTGTGGCATTTTCACATTCTGTGATAAGAGAAGTCAGAGTCCTTCATGGAGGAGTGAGAGGTAACAACCAAAGGTCCTACTAGCCTTTTGCAGGAGCTAGACAGCAAAAGTCAAAACACATACATTTTGAAGTCCCACTTCTTGCAGGGGGTTTTTCTGCTTTGCTGTTCTGTTTACCAATAAAGCATGCTAAAGTAGCAAGTATCTAGTCAGCATCTGAAGACTAGATTTTCAAGTCACAAGTATATTACTGCTACAGGAAAGAACACCTTTGTCAGTCCATTCCACCACGTGGCTTCTGGTCAATAAATATATTTCACCCTCATGTTTGTTATATACTGCCTCAAATGCCTGGGTAGCTTGACTTAGATCAAAGGAAATGACAAGCGTGTGCAATTAGCATTACCGATGCTATAAGCATGTGTATAGCATATTTGCCCATATGGTCTGTAGTTAAAACTAAAGCTAAAACACACCTGAAAAAACCTCTTTCATCCAGCAACATTACATATATGGGAGTAATACAGTCTTGCTCTGTTTAGCTGTTTCATGCTAAGGCTTCTCTTGCATTCTCCTGGACTGCAGAGGCACCGTTCTGACCTCCCACCAAACTGTTCAAGTCATTGTTTGCTGCTGCATAATTCATCTGTCAAATTACTGCAGGTGCACAACAACACTGAAACTCAGAGCTCATTGTAACTTCAGGCACTTAGGTCTCAAATTTTTCTATCCCTGCACTAGCTCTCTCTCTAGGGCAAGGTGAGTAACCCATACTGATAAGAAGAGAGCTGCCATGGGGTACTGTCAGATTGATGTTCAGCAGCCTCTGCCAAAAAAAAAATAAAAAAATGTATCTCTGAACAAAGTCCACCAGGATCATTGAGATAATCAAGAGATCACTGCCACAGGGCACCTCACTCCTGGCTCTCTTCATTTTCACAGCTTTACTTTCTCCCTTGGGAGCAGTGTAATACTCACTGCTCAAATGATTAAGGTCACTTCTGAGAGCAGTACACCTCATTTTTACCTTTCACTGCACTCCCTGGTTAGTTGTGCTGAATCAGCTCACAAAGCTCTATCAAATGCCAGATCTGATGCAGGGTAAATAGTGAGAGCACCCAGCCAATGCAGAAAGAAAAGCAGCATATCAACAGAAGCCTTATTCGTCCTCAGGAATTACAACCTGAAACAGTACTGCTGTGGACATAGATTATATTGTTTTCAAAAAAAGAAAAAATAGGTGCAGGCTTTACATCTATAGGAGATTTTCATAGCTGTAGAAGTCATTTAACTTTGGGGTTTGTAGTATTGGACAAGAAAAATCAGTTGTCTAAAGAAAATGCAAATTTCTTCAAAGTACATCAATAGCTACCTTCATACAATTGAGGGTTTTTTGCAGATCTTTCTCCCATATAAAACAAATTGCACACAGTACCCTAAAATCCATACCATAGGAGTGCAACTGACTTATTGGAGTTGTGATTGCATAACTGGTCTACTGAATGTACAACCTCATCCGCAAAAAAAAAAAAAAGGGAATGAAATGGGTATATCCATGTTATCCAGCATGCACTCTATTCCTTCATCTTTATGCTAGGCAGCACGTTTGTGCAACATTTGGAGCCATATTCATATTCAACATTTTCTCTGGCTTGCACGGTTTTTGAATGCTTATCTTATTAACCCTGGGTTCTGAAAACCTACCCTGTTCATGCCTCTTTCTGCTACAGGTAGCTCAGAGTATAGGTGGACATTAATTCAAAATTTGTTCTTAATTTCTAGGGACTTCTTAGGCACTGCCATTCTGTCAAACAAATAATTACGAAAAGGGACATTATGGGCTTTGTGTTGACTTCAGAGATACTTAAATAGATTATCTGGGTCTTCTACACATTCTATTTGGGATAGCATATTGCACTGAGCACCTATCAGCAAACCACTCATCACAGTATTGATTTACACTCAGTTAGCACTTAATTGACATTTGTTTCTGCCTTTGAAACAATGATGACTGGAGATGTATTTTAAAGGATTCTGAAACTCTTTGGTAAGTTATACAAGGGAAAATAATTTCTTGCATGCAGCAGGTGTAGGATTTTATACAAAAGGAGGAAAAAACGCATCATCTTTGCAACTATTATATATTCCTTATGATTTATTGAAAAAAATATGGATATTGATCTAGTAAAAATATCCCATACAAAAGGAGGAAAAAACACATAATCTTTGCAACTATTATATATATATTCCTTATGATTTATTGAAAAAAATATGGATATTGATCTAGTAAAAATATCCAACTCTGATGGACAAAAACTCTCAGTTTAAAGTCAGAAAGTGTGTGTTTATTGCGATGCCAGGCAGCGTGTGGGATAGCTCCCAAATACGCACCGCGATTCACAGGTGATTACAGAGTCCTTTTATCTATACAAGTATTGAATACCCAAAGTACAAATACATATTCATCATTTTGGTACATCCCATTCCCTGCTTCAAATGCTAATTATTTCAAAATCTGTTAAGCATGCGTAGGTCGTTCCTTGAAATGGGTCGGTGGTCCCTTTCATGGGGAGGGGTCCCAAAATGAGGAAGTAAATTAAGTCTTCCTTGTTCTGACCTTTCTATCTTTTCAATGCAAATCTGACAAATGAACCCTTGGTAGAACTCCCATTCCCTGTCTTCAGTTGGTTTCAGAACAGAAGAGGCCCACAATTGTCTTATGTTCCTAAAAGCTATTTATTACTTTCTATAGTCTTCATTATAAACCCAGCTAACCAAACATTGTGTTGACAAGCAATCAGTTATTACTTAACTACTAACTCTTAAATTCATCTAGGCCTACCCATCTATTTTAATTAACCCAAATAAAGCTTATCTTTAACTAAAATCTTAGCTCTTCTAAAATTTCTAAATTCCTTAAAGTTTATGTCTCACTTATACTACTTCATTCAGGTGTAGATATTGAACATACAAAAGTGGCTCCTCAGAGTATTCTTTATATTCAAAAGGCCCAAAGAAAGGCTGGATCTTTAGCATGGAAGATTATATTTCCTCTCAGCTATTTCTAACTTTCATTAATAAAACCTGTCTTATTTTCAGATTTAAAAAAAATTGTTTCTGTACTTTAAGTGTGTTTCATTGTTCTTCCCTTTCTTTTCACAATGATTTTCATAAAACGGAAGGCATATCACCCCGCTAGATCAGTATTATTCCAGGTATTCTCTTGTAGGTAGTATAGCAGCAGTGATGATATTCTGATATGCAACTCTTAATTGTTTCCATTTCTTATTATTATAGTAGTATTTGGCAGTGCTTGCAGAAAGTCATTAATTTTATGTGGCCTTACAAAACCAAATTTGCACTGATGGGTAAAAGTTAACATTTTTAAATATTTGTATAAATACAAGGTCTTCAGTGAAAGTTTGTGTGCTGTGCTTATAGTTTGTCATCTGCTGTAATGGGCATTACTATGCATTGTAATTCAAGATAAATGACAAAAATGTGTATGCTAGCCTTTATTCTGAAACGGGACAGATGTGAAATTCAAGTTATCTGAGATTTGGGTTACACTTAAAGCTTAACACTGTCAGTACCAGCACCATAAGAAAGGTTTTTTTTCTGTAAAAAGAACAAACAATAATTCTGTCATTAGCCCTTTAATAAAACTATCCAAAATTCCACATAAATCCATGAGATTTAAAAATACTGTGTTGTCTCAAGCAAGAAAATAATCTCCATTCATAATATTGAATAACACTTTGAAAAGTTTAACCAGAAAATTGAAAAAGCTTACATTGGTTTTGCACAAATACAGTAAAAACATACTGCACATATGAGAAAGGTACTCAGCAAGTGTTAATCTGCAATTAAACACTAAATCCTTTTCAGAGACCTTAAAAATCATTACCTTTCTTTTTCCTAGAAAAGCACTTTTTCGTTTAAGTTTTTCATTTCATGTACTGAAGCCATGTGTTTTCCCTTCCCTATCTCTCAATTCAGTTCTTTTATCTAATTTTTAGTGCATTATTAGTGAAATAACTCTTTATTCTCTCATATACTTCTGGACTAGTAGTGCAGAGGATTTAATTTGCAAAACAGTGGTTGTTTGTGAATAAATTAAAACTTTATAAAAAAGTATTATCAGGTACTGGATATCCAAAAATATTCTTATGCATTCCACTTCCCAAAGCTTTCTAGACTTTGAGAGATTGTTAATTATAAGGGAAAACTTAATTTTAATAATATTTCAATGTTTTTCTACCAACTGCTAAAGAAATACTGATTATTTTTAGTGATTCTTATGTTCATTACCCATTCTTCAAGATTGTGGTACATGCCAGCAAGGTTTTCACCTTGCAAAACCATGAAGCCACAGCAGACCTCCAGGTGCAATAAACATGACAAATTCTTGGTGGTAGCTCTGGGTAAAAAGTCTTCAGTCTTCACATGCAGAAAGCACTTGGAAATGCAGTAGACATGTGAGTCTTGGCTGTTAATGCAAAGTGTGTCCATAAAATTTACAGAGTTTAATCTTCTGTTGAGCTTGTGAGATTCAGAGCACTGAAGGTTGCAGGATAGAAGCCAAAGATTTAATTTGCACTTTCTATTGAGCACCTAAATGGAATTCAGATTGATTTGTAGGATTGAATTGGATTGAGTTCAATATTATAATTTGCAGCTACACCAGGAAAAACTCAGGAATTGTGGTGGTTCTCCATGCAAGGATCATGGCTGTACAGGGCAGATTGGTGACCAAGGACAATAAAATACACAGGGCATGAACAATGGGCACAAAAGACTCAAGCTGGGCTGGGAGCTTCCCTCTAGTGTCAGAAGCATGTGTACATGGGCCCAGACTGAGAATTCTGGGTGAACACAGTCCTGGGTTTAGGATTTTCATCTCTACCACAGGGGGCCAAGTGGAGCAAGCATCCGCCCTTGAGCACCCTCTTTGTTCTGTGTTTCAACACTGAAAAATGGATATGAGGATTGCTCCCTATCTGCTCTGAGGAGTTTGTCTACCTTTGTGGTTATTTCCACATCTGCAAAATTAGGACAACCACTTCTAGACATCATTAAAAGCAGCCACTTTTCATACAAGATATTAACAAGGCACATAGTACTATAATTTTTGAGGTGCACTGTTGGTATTTTTAAAGTAATACGTTTCAGCCTTGAATAAATAGAGAAGATAGTAGATTAACACTTACCCTTCCAAATAAAGATGTATAAATATTAAAGAAATAAAATAATAAATCTATTTGAACATACAATATCAGTGTTTTCTGTATATCTACCTATAAAAGACAGAATTGTGTTGATCCTCAAGGCTGATTTTCTTTGTATTAATCAAAGAATTGTTGAGATTGGAAAACACCTCTAGGATCATCAAGTCCAACCAGCAGCCCAGCACTGCCATGTTTACCACTAAAATGTATCCCAAAGTGCCACATCTGGATGTTTGTTCAACACCTCCACATTTGGTGACTTCCCCTTTTTCCTGAGCAGCCTGTTCCAATGCAGCCTGTCCCAAGAAATTTCAGAGAGAATAATTTTTTTCCTAACATCTAATTAGGGTTAGTTAAAAAAAAAAAAAAATCACACAAACAATCAGGGCATTTTGGAGTTCCATCTCCAATCAGAAGTCTCAGGACAGCATGATGACAAACAAAGGCAAAACCAAAAATTATCCCATAGCACCAAATTTTTTATGCATACTGTAATATATAATACTGGCCTATTGAAAGTTAAGAAAAAGGCAGGGTGATATCTTAATGTATATTCTGTCTAGTTACTTCTCTGCCTCCACTTCTGGAGGCCTGTGAAACATTATCTTTTGACCTCTACACCAAGATGGTCTTTTTTGTCATTAAATACAATTTAATCCAAAACATTTACAGCTTTAAAGACACATAATATCATGTGTCTTCTCTCAGATAATCCATAGGAAGTGAAGGATTTGTTGCTTTTTGCAGCTACATTTTAAAAGGAAGTGGGTATTGGCTAGGAAAATATATCATAAAATTACCCACTCTCACCAATAAACTGCTAAAAAAAAATAAAAAACTGGTTTACAGATTAAGAAGATCACAATGTGAGCACACAATTTAAAGCTAATGGTTTTATAGGCCAGAGCCACGAGCAGGGCATCCTTATCCTGCAGTGTGAATAGGATTATCCCTGCAAACATTCCCCTAACATAGAATTAAGCTGTCAAGTTTACTTTGCTGCTGCATGGAGGTATGCACAAAATGAACACAAGTTCAGGTCAAGTGTAATACTGCTCAACTATCACAGATTGCTCATGGGGCAAGGAAAAATAGGAGGAGAAAAAAGTCAAGAGCTGAATTGCTGCTGCTAAGCATATTTTAGGACATTAACATAATTAGTCTCCAACAGAATTACTGGATCATGCTGAAAAGACGGTGACAACCATTTAAATGAAACTTTCTTTAAAATATGTATATATTGGACTTTAAACTGCTCAAATATCCTTGATTTTAAATCCTTCTAATTTTATTCACATAATTACCATCACACAAACATGTTTGCTTCCTTAATTATAGAAAACTATTAATGTTAGTCTAAAAATACACAAAATTACAACTGTAAGCAGTTCAATATTCATGAATTCTCTATTACACTCCCACAAAAACAGTCATAAAGTAGGTTATGTATTTTTTTCCACACAGTTTGCAGACATCAGCGGCCTAAAGATATTTCCATACCCCCACACACATCTGCAAATCTGTCTAACTTTGTCTATCAGTGTTTGCTTGTTAGACTGAAAAATGTGAAGGAACTATGTTGAAATTGTTACAGAGGTAGAAGCAATTGCATATAATAATGTCTGTAAAATCTCAAGCAGCATAGAGACTCACCTAACCTACTCATGAGTAGGTTATTCTCCTTTCCCATACAAGTAAGGCACTGAATCAAACCATCAGGAAATACCAAGAAAGTTCATGTGATCCATAACAAAACTTGCGAGAAATTTGTCTTTCCCATGCTAAAACATCGATCTCCCTTAAAACTTACGTAATCATGTCTGTGGAAAAAATAACAAAAAATGAAGCTGAGGTTATTGAACACAAAAATCTGTCAAAATCCCCCTGAGCAGTACAGGAGCGGATTGGAAGGGCACCGGGGAGAAAGCACCACATATGTTTTGCTCAATTCCTGTATTCTCTTACAAAGGTAGTGTTGATTTGCCTACTCTCTGGGCATTGGAAGAGAGTTAAACTAAGGTAAATTAATTTTGTGTTCTCTTTGATGTGACAAGCCTAAGCAAACTGCATAATATATCAAAGAAAATGTTCCCTTTGCTAAATTTTAGGATTTCTAGAAAGAGGGGGTTTGTTATTTTCCACAGCTATTCTCTGAATATTTACAAAATGAAAATAAAAATAGGAACAATATAAATTGAAAAATCCAGCCTAAGTGATTGCCTGGGAAAAATTATAAATTTGCAATATTTTCTTTTGTAAAAAAGAGAAGATAGTTCTAATTGTAACCAAACAAATTTTAAGACATAAGCTTTTATACACTGGTAATATGTGAACAAGGAAGATCATGTGAATAGCTTTATGCTAGAGCAGATCTTATTTACGTAGATAAAGGTTCCTGTCGATGGAAAGTGAGAAAAGAATGCCTTGAAAGATTTTTAAAAGTTAAATATAATTACTTGAGAACAAACTAAACTTATCTAATCAGCAGATACTGCTCAATGTTTTCATGTTACCCATCAGATGACAAAAACAAATTGTAACACCAAAGAATTTCTTCTTTATAATACATACTTTCCTTACAAAAATGTATGAACAAGTGTCCTTTCCTATTCATCCCATTTTCAAATTTCTTGCATTATTTATTTATTTAAATTATTTTCCATTTTGAAGACTTTTATTACTACTTTTTAAAGAAAAAATATGTTCCAGAACATCCTATCTTTCAAAAGAAAATAAAAACAGTGATGTTACATGTTCATATTATTGTTTTAAAATATTGAATGTTACTATAATAATAATTTGGGGATTATATTGCAGCTTATATTTTACAGGTACCTTGATATCAAAGCATGTGACTAACAGCTAAGTATAAATTGACTAATACAGCAAAAGAGCATCAGTAAATAATAGATGTGAAATGGATCCAAGTAACTTCCCACTATATGAAGAAAGCACCTCTTCATATATTAAGTTATAATATCAGAATATGTTAGACTAGGCAAATTATTTAGGGAAACCTGAAGTTTCAGTTTCATTTTTAATGCCCAAGTCAAATGACTTCTATTTTTAACCTGCTATAAGCTTAAATCTGCAAGACTGAAGAAAAGCAATAGACTTGTGAACTTCTGGAAGTTGTCTGTGCAGTCATAGCAGGAAAATTACCAATTAATGTTATAAATGTATGTAAGACATTGAAGCTAGTCTAGACCTTTGGAGATTCTCATAGTAAGAATTTCTGTCAGTATGAGAGAAAAAGATATGAGGTATTCGCTGAATTGCCAAGGCTTCTCAAAACGTTTCTGAGCCTTTCAGCAAGGCAAATTTGATATAAATGGTGGCACACTGATGAGAAATAGGAGCCCCTTCACCTTCTCGTCCTTTCCTCAAATGGAGCAGCCCTGTTCAATGTAATAATTTCTGTTGATGGATATACTGCTACACTGTCTGCAACTCATGGCCACAACTGAGGAACATCCTGCTAAAACCAGGTGGAGCTTTCCAGTAGGTCTGTGCAAACAGCAGCTGGGTTTCTTTGTTAAATGTACTATCTTCCTCCAACATAAATTATCAGTAACAATATCCTAATGCCAAAGCAAGTGAATTTTTCTACTGATTTGTATTTGAATTGACAGCTTGTACAATATTGACTTCCACTTACTACACACCTCCAGCTGAGTTAGTGAAATGGTGAAGGTCTCAGTAGTTGAATCTTTCCACTGTTGTAGTCTCAGAACGCGCAAATCCATTTAATAAACTTGTCAGAACTACCCAACAATAATATCTATCTTTAATAATCAATTTTTGGCTCCTTATTTCCCAGAATACCCCCACACACTGCAGTTTGCCTGAAGCAGATATATATATAACAAGGAAAGGACAAATCAGTAGAATCTATATGACCTACCTCCATATTCTCATGCTTGATACATGCTGATCACACACCTACACCTCAAATGCATCACCTCTGAAGCAGTAGAATACCTAAAAAGCACATCTAATCTCCTATCACCTTTGCTTAGGTATTTTATCCTAAGACCATAGATATTTCTGCTAAATTATCATCTTCACTAAACTGTTATTTTCATTTGCACTCTGGGTATGCTGACACTGGCTATACACTTCCCTGTCAAAGGCTCTGCAATTTAGCAAACAAGTTATATTCACTTCTTTTGCATCTGATCTTCCTGAAACTATTACTACTGGTCAAGTCCAGAGAGGATTTCTAGAAAAGTCAGAGCTACTGATTATGGCTTGCATCTAAAATCAAACTGGTCAAGGGTGTAAGAATGTTCAATTTTTTTCAGCAAGAATGTCATAGCTTGATAATATATTTAAAGATTAATACAATCATTTCACAGATTTCATAGAGATTAATCTCTTAAGTATTTTACTTTTTTTTTTTATAATTCATTATTTGTGTGTTAGCAAATCACAGCAATAGAAAGGATGGGAAAAATGTCTCAAGAAAAGCACATTGGTCATGGATGCACGTGCATCATTGCTCATTTGGCACCTTGTATTACAGTTAAAGGTAACTCTCATTTAGATTTAGCTCATAACATACCTAGGGTAGCTCATAAAGTTTGAGCTTTTAACCACCTTGAGATGCATTTATTAATAAAGAAATCCTTGAAAGATGAAATTACTGGTTTTTAGTGCAAAGCATAGGTTTCTCTCTAGTTCCTATGAGATTATTTAATCTCACATTCAATGCAGTGAAGTATATATTTTCATTTTGATAAATTCAGTCAAGAACCATCATTTAGAGGTCAGTGTGACACGTACATGTGCTTCTCATCCTGCCCCAAGCCTTCCACAAAATATGAAACTTTGGTCGATATGGACACCTATGCCTACAAACAGTTCCTCACTGCCAAAACAAATTATCATATCCAAATATTTTCCATTATATTTTTACTATATTATATAACAGTATTAGTAAATCAAAATTTTCAGTGAAAACACTTTCCTTTATGAAAACCTATTTTCTGTTTAAATAAAAGATTGTGGACACCACAGGTAAAGAGTGTTAACACTCAAAGGAATGGATATGGCATTCCAGGAATACTAAAATTCATGCCTGATGTTACTAGTACTCCAAAAAAGTTTCTTCACGAATGATTTTTCTGGTAAGTTTTAGTTAAACATTTATTTCATCAAACATTTATTTAAGAGAAAATTTTATTATGTTCATAAGATGTATTTTACTGCAGACAACTTCATTTTGAGCCATCCTGTCAAAGGCTTGTCTTTTTGAAATTTAAAAAAATTGCACAGGGCACTTAGAAATAATATTTGTGAGGAAGTCTACAGTGTATGATTACAGCTTAAATCAAATTTCACGCCATGAGAAGGATTCACAATAGCATTTTAAAAATCATCTATTTTTTTCAACTGCCAGTGATTCAGAAAAGCCAATAACATGGTGTTGGATAGCAGATACGTTATATTATTTAAATAGAATATAGACCCAAAATTGAGGGATTCATAAAACAAAAGCCTTCTAAAATGTATCTTCAAGGCATTTCATTAGAACTGTTCAGAGCAACAAGTTTAAATGGATAAGATTGATAATAAGCTTAAAGTATTACCTGATTTCTCTGAAGAAATAAGCTCCTACTCTCTAAAAAGCTCAGTGCTAGATATGTATAAACAAACCACTTTAAAACAAGTAAGCAAAGACAATCAAAACAGGAGTGTGGAAAACTGAGATATTAAAGAAAAAGACTAAAAATGCTTAAAACCATAAAAAACCCCTATTGTTAAGGAAAAAATAAAAGTAACAGGAATGTATTTTAAAGGACAAGTACACAGAGTACAAATAACTTTGAAGATATTTGAAGTTTTTTTTGAGAGCTTCCACACATGCTCGTAGTCATTGTTGGCTTTCTGTTATGATACATTTTAACAAGATTTTTAGCAGGTAATTAGGAAGTCAAATTACTAGTTTTTGATGCCAAACTTAATGCTATTGACAGCATTCTTCACCACAGTGTTACACATAGGAACAGTGATAATTTCTAGCAAGACTGGCTCCAAGTTCCCCTGCAACTGAAATGCAAATTGCAAAGTGCTGTTTGATTTTCACTGCACAACTCTGGCAGAATTTGGCATACAGTCAGTAGTGACAGGAAGAACCTGGCAACTTCTAATCTGGAGTCCCACATGTTTGTTTCTTTATTAGAGGATTGCACAGTTTATTTGTGTTTACCATATAACTGTATTTAATTTTTCTAACATGCATGATATAATAACATTTTAAAAGTTTTCCTCAACATACTGAAGTTGGTGACCATTTGAAAAGAGAAGCTACTGCGCTTCTCACTTAGTTTTTGGGTTCTGAAATATGTAAAAGTTTCTTATATTAATAGTTTGAGGCTTCTTAAATCCAGGATTATATTGAAAAATTTATATGATATTCATAATTATTACATTCCTATAACCCAAAAAATGCACTCAGCCATAGGCATCAGAATGTAAAGACAATTTTTTTAATTACCTTTGAAATTAATACCTCTCAAAATATATAATTCTCTCAGTGCCTTCAAGGATACACTTTATCCAAGAACTCAGAAGACCATAGACCTTTTGAATGGATTAGAATTTACATTACTAGCTCGCTGAAAATGTTTTGCCCTCATCTTTTTAACAGACATATTAAAACTGAATATTCCTGTTTTCCCAAAGTTGCCAAAACTGTTTATGAAGAAGCAGGCTTGCAAGAGCCTAACAACAATCGACTCCCATATATCACCATGAGTGCCTTCAGCTGACATCAAAACCAACTGGACACTGAAGGCTTTAGAAATGCAAGAACCAGATTTTTTTCAGCAGGATTATTAGACAAGGCATTGTATGTCATGGCATATTAAGGCACAGTTTGGAATTAATTTTCAGAGGCTTTAGAGAACAGTTTAGAGCACCTAAAAAGGAGGCTGGCATCACTCTTTTCTGCCTTTTTACAGAAGGTAGGTAAGAACAAGAACAAAAGTATTTAAACTAGCAATAGATAACATTAATCTTCTTTTTTCGTTACCTTTACAGTGTTAGCTTATCATATCAAGCTGAAAGCAAGCTTTCATTTTGTAAAACAGGTTTCATTTTGCTCAAATTTTTTGAAATACCATGATCTTAGGAGACCAAAAAAAAAAAAAAATATAGAGTTTTCCAATATACTTTCAACTCTAAAATTAATTCAATTTCACCAGCCGAACATAACATTTTTTTTAATTATCAACTTCTGATCAACTGGAAAACATTAAAAGGATCCTTTCATTAAAAGGATCTTGTTTCAATGATCATTTGCTTCTGCCAGAGGAGCCCACCACAGCAATCTCTTTCCCATCTCCCTTTTCCACACCACTTTCGTCCAACAGAACAGGTGAAGTTTTTAGGCTGTTTAAACTCTCCTACTGATACTATCCTATTATGGCAAAGATTTTGACCACTGAAGCAATTCCAGGAACTGGATATTGTCCCTTGCTTCAGCTTGGAAAAATAACAGGACACACCTCTGCCACCCCTGGCTTATAGTGAGGCCTCTGACTCTATGTAAGAAATTGAATCTACGTAGCAGCTTGAAGCCTTTACTGACATGTGGGGGTCTGGGTGGAGAAGAAATGTGAAGGAAAATCCTGCCTGAACAAAACGTTAACATAAGAAGACAGACAAGGTCTGATTAGCCTCACTGAAGTGCAGCCTTGTGCATCACCATTGAGTAAATTCAGTATATCCTGTAACTCCTGGTGCTAAAGGCACACACAGCAGGACTTGTGACAAGGTGTTAATCAGTCAGAACTGAGAACCTGTCTGCCCTTCCTGCTACATCCTGGGGACAGAGGTTTTCCCTTATTCTGCCGTCTTGGCTGGTGAGCAGCAATGACATTCAGGTAGCATTTAACAGAGACATAAGTGCCATGAATAGAAGTGTCAGCAGGACACAGTTCCTCCATATCACCTCCAGCCTGGTGGTGAGATGCTAGTCATAAGCAAAGCAAGACAGGATAGTCTCAGGTGCTTTGAATAACTAATGGGCTCCTTAAAACTTTGAAAAATATACTATTCTGTCATTTCTGATAGTCTCTTTGGCAAGCTTCAGAGAAAGCTGGATGTGCAGTTTTCAGATCCAGTCTGGAACTGCTTTTCCTTTACAAAGTCATCATCTGAAGAAATAAAATCACAACATTTTATAACATAAAATTGTGACTTGCAGACCTTTTGTCACTGCTTTACACTTGCAGAGCTCTTTGCATGTTCATACCTCCCAACATCAATAAGGTACACTGTCTACAAGAAGAAATTTCTAAATAGAACAGCTGGAAACAAGTCCTGCCAGTGCTGGTTAAATTGAAAATACCATTCTTGCAGACAAAATGTTCATATGAAAGTACATTTATTGACAGTTACTTAGCACAAGAACAGCCAATACCTGAAAGAAGCAAGGAACTTAATTTACTTTGCTTTTCTTTCCATGTCCTTTTAAGTACCTGTTCAGACAGAGGAGTTAAAACTCAGGGAAGTTTCTTTCTTCCTTGCCCACTCGTTCAGTTGTATTGATTAAAAAATTTTGGTTTTTAACAGACAAAGTAAGCTTTCTTTCATTTCTAGGAAAAAATAGAACCTCCAGAACCATTCTTGAATGAAAATTTAGCTATTTTAAAAAAAAAAAGCTTTAGTGACTCAACTCTAATCTAAAACCATATTTTGTTTGTTTCTGCTACAACTGTAAATTTCCATGTAAACTTCATCAGAAATTGAATAATTACAGTATGCCCTTTTTTTTTTCACCATTTACTAGGTGAATGAAAATACTGACATTGTCACTTTTCTAGTCTTGGTCCTATTTTTAAGCCATATTATGCAAGTGAAAGACTCAAGAACATTGTATGTTCTTGTATGCTACAGCAGCACTGTGGCACACATCTCTTGCTGAACACAACCTGCTGACTTATTGGTTATTTGGCTGATTCACCTGCTCTCCTTGCACAGCCATTGGAGCCCTGCATGTTCACAAACACGGGAAACAGTGGTTTCACTGAGAATGCTTAAAATGTCTTTATGTACTTAACTCCTGTATTCAGTAAATTCTCAACGATAGCTTGTTCTGAATAACACTAATCGAAATTGGTTTAAATAAGCCCTTATTTTCTGCAAGTTTTCAAAGCTCACATAATTATTTTTTTTCCCCAGGGAAAACAGCATATTTGTCTTTCTCCAATGTATATAGAGTTTTATTCAAGGTTTCAGATGTCTAAAAAGTATATTTACTGGCTTTTGAAATAAAATGCATCATAAGACTGTAAAATTTACCATATTATATAGTGTTATTTAAATGAGGAATTGTGAGGCATTATTTGTAACTGTTTAAATACTTTAAAAGATTTTATAAGAAATGTATCACATGTATCTGTTTCCAACATATTTCATTTAAAGTTTAAAGAATAGGGATGTCAGAAAGGCTTTGCTTAGTGCAACCTCAAGTATGGATACAATAGTTCTGAAATTTTATTCTTTCACATAATAATCTTAATCACCATCATGCTTGTGTTAATTAATTTGCAAAATCAAACACTATTAATGCAGTTATTCAATAATATGTTTTATTGACCACTTAGATCCACTGATCTACTGATCTCACTAGATTAACTCTTGGAAACCACTGCAACAAAGTCTTCAGAAACTATTGTTAGAAATTGTTTCTATCAATTTTATATTATAGAAGCAACAGATATACAGATATTTCTTTCTGTGATGATAGGAAAAATTAGCTTCAAAAAGCCATGATGTTGTTGTTTAAGATACCAAGAGGGTGTTTACATTAAAAGTGGAAACAAAGTTTTCAATTTGTGTTGTCAGGAAATATCTATAAATTTAAGATTCAGGAAAGCTTTTAGCAAAATGCTGTGCTATACGTTATGCATACCTAAGAGTTACTAAGCTTTATAGACTTCTTAGTGTCAGGAAAGGGAAATTTTAATATTTTAAAATATTTATCTATGATGAAAAAGGTTATCTACTTCCACAAAATCCCATATTCAAACTCATGCTAAAAGGAAGCAAGCAGAAAATTATTCCTCTCCCAATTTTCAGGAGAATTAACATTGACTTCATCCTAGTAAGGGTAATAAATTATCAACTACAAATGAGTTCATAATTTGGTCCAAATATGATACAAATACGTGAGCATAATCAAAGCAGATTTCAAATTCCTGGATAACTTTGGAGTAATCTTTTAGCAACTCATACCTATTAAGAGCATATTAACAAAATCACATTGGCACTCCTGTGCTGCTTTCACAGATTGCTTTACTGTATTCTTAAATTCATCCTGTTTTTCAAAACAGACTGTAGTGGCAATCATTTTAGGTACAAAACAATGTTTGAAAATCCTCCTTATGAGGACAAACCTCCTTACAGTAACCATGACACCTTTTGTTATAAAAATGAGAATGCTACAGTACTTATCACCCTGAACCAAGCCTCCAATATTCTGCATCTTTCTAAATTTTATGTAACTCTTAGAGTATCTCAGAGAGGAAGATCCTGTTTGTCACCATTTTACATACAGAAAATAACCCTTCAGGAAAGGAAAAATAAACAATAGCTTTTTAATTAAATTTTCTTAACTGGTATTGAATGCCAAAATATTTAAATCCCACTTCCATGACAGAACCCCAAGGTTGTTTCAGCAGATTAATTATTTCTACAAAAGATAGAAGAAAGCCTTCATTACTGTATAAAAAGGAAGTGGTGATGTCAGAGCAATGATTTTGATCCTGCTTGTGTGGAATTGCTACTGTAAAACAAAATAAGCAAACAGTGGGAAGGTGACTTGATATACCAACAACACACACCATTGCTGTTTTCACTCATGAGAAAAGCACCACTGACTGACAGAATGCCTTGATGTAGCCTGTACTTCTTGAAATGCACAGAGATTGCAGTAGAGATTTCATTTTTATTTCACATGAAATTTGCCTTTTGTGCCCTATGAACTCATAAGGGAGAATCTTAATGTATTGATATACTATATCAATATATAGTATATTCTTCCACAGTAAGCAACATCACTGAAGAGTAGCTCAGAGATGCAGGTGAATGTCAGAGGAGAAGATGTATCACTCAGGAAGTGCTCCATGCAGAGTGCTCAGAAGCTGTTTCTCACCTACCCCTCTGCAGTTATTCACCATATATAAAGTTCTCCCAGCAACTATATTAGCAGAACCACCTTGGGGACCAGGGCCAGCAATAACTCAATGATGCCTAAAGTGGTCCTGCCATCTAGAGGAAAATCAGCTTCAAGGCTTTGGAAAAAAAATTCAGGACTCATTCAGAGGAGCATTCAGCAGCCCTGGGGAATCCACTGGCAAGGACAGGAAGAAGCCTGAATTCCTTTGAAGACACTTTGCCTTGGAAATTTTTAAGTTTAATTGATACCTATAGATTTGCATGCATTAGGAATTTGCCTTGGTCTGATTTTCCATTCTAACTTTAGCAGATAACAGAAACATCAAACAAAAAGCTTGTCAGAAAGTCATTAGTAAGAAAAAAGCAACTACTACTACTGCCAAATAGATTTCTACATCACCTGCCTCCTGTGTTTATGATTTATTACATCTCTTTGTGCACAGAAAGGTGATTTAGAGAGAATTTGTTTGAACATTAAACTCTGGAAAGTAACAGGGGTCTGCTAGGAAGGCAAGACTGATTCAGCAAGCAGTGGATTTGAAGCTTCCTTGGAAAAACATGTTATGGGAAAAAATTCAGCCCAGCCTAGCTCCACTGTGGTCTTTCAATTTTTATTTGTGGACTGTCCCATTAGATGGAAGAAACAAGACTCTGCTTCCACTGAACTCATGCTGCAAGGAAACAGTAAAATGGGGAGAAGGTAATAAATCAGAAAATTTGGCAGATACTTCAACAACTGATAGAACATTTATGAAGTTTAATGTCCTGGGGTGACTTTATGATGTTTAATTACATCCCCATTCATGTGTGTAGCCCAGAAATAAATTTTTGCACCTTTAAGACTGGTTCCAAGAGGAAGGGTGGGGGACAGAAGAAAATCTTTTACCAAACCATTTGGGAGAGAGGCTGCTTCAATCTGCTTTCTAGAGAAACCCCTTTAGAGGTTTTCTCCCAAATTTGCCCTAAAGCAGGACAATGCAATGGCTTCATTAACACTTTAAGAGAATAAACACCCCAGGGAAAAGAAGTGGGTTTATATTTTAAAGAGGTGTCAAGCATACATATCCTCATAGCTGTTGCTCTTATTGTAGTTAAAAGTTAGAAATCAGGCATAATTTCCAGTTTTAACCACAGAGATTGGTGGAAAAGTGATGTTTGCAGCTATTGCAGTTACACAGGCCAGAAGACAGCATTTACAAATGGATCAATTATTTAATTTATTACTTGTGGGGTAAAGTGTACATGCAGAAACAATCCCCTATATACTACACATCTAGTGTAAGTAGAATACTACACATCTCGGCTAAATTTCAAGAAATACAGAAACTCATAGTGTTAAATAGCAAGTTATTAAAAAAATCCCTGCAAATCAGGCTACTGAGAAACTTTTGTATAATACTTTATTAACCCTTTCTTGCAACTGAACTGGCATTAGTTATTCTTAAGTTCAGTACTGTACTACAGTTGCTCTTTCTGTGGAGACTTAGGAATTTCTTTCCTATGAGGTGCTATCAAAAAGTGCTAGAAGGCTGGGTTCTTTGTGGAAAAGCAGAAGCCAGACTCTACAGCTTCCTCACAGAAGCCCAGTGCCCTGAAGTCCATTATTATGCCACCACTACCACTTCTACAAATCCAGTGTCTTCCATCATCATTGCAATGGCCCACAGCTGTTTTCACACGGCTGAATCACACTGAATATGAATCCAAGGCACGTGGGTTCTGCTCCAAGCTAGAAGTGATCTCCTTCCCCACCCATTCCTACAATTTGTCATTTCTCACCATCCTACAGGGGACTCCCCACCCACTCCCAGAGAAACCTTAAGGCCCTTTAAAGAATGAGGATCATTTACATTAATATTTGCCCTAGTATATAGTGCACAAGAATCTAAAACACAGTTATTTCATTTATAAATTGTGCTCATAATAACAACTGAGAGCCTGTTGTAGCGTTCTGTTTCTAAATTCAGCATTTCAAAAGGCCACTTGGAGCTCTGCTTTCTTAGATATTTCTCATCAATCAAGGTAACTGGCTTTGAACTTGCTTCTCTTATTCTTAGGTATAGAGATTACTTCATACTAGAGTAAGCGTTGATTGTATTAAGGGAATGCTGATTTTCCCGTTCTAAAGTTTATTTCTTTTTTCTTCTCTTGAAATATCACTTTTAATTTCTACTTTTAAATTTATTATGGATTTCCTCATAAAAACAATAAATAATTTTTATTTTAATTTTTGCATGTAAGGAAACATCAGACTTATTATCAGGTTTGTGAGGTATAAGGAAACACAGAAGGAAAACAAGTATTTTTTTCTGCTGCAGCTTGCTTCACTGGGAAAGCCTTCTACTATTAAAAAATCTGCTGCTGTCAGAACTGACAGTTAGGTACAATCCTCTGCCACTGATAAATCAGAGAGTAGGAATCAAAGTAGAAAGCAGCCTCACCACACTGGATTTTAGGGGCTGAGCAATAGCCTCAGATTTCTCAGTGTCACAGCCACCAGGACAGGATACCAGCTTTCCTCCACGCCAGACCAAGATCCATTTCTCCAGCCTTGCCAGTCTGTCCACAGTTCTGGAGTCCTGTGCACACACCTCCCAGGGCTGAAGATATATCTTAAAATCAGTTAACTTTTTCACTTTCAGAATATGGTAATACACCTTTGGAGCCTAAATTCAAGCAGAAGATCCTCCAAGACTGTTTCTGCTGTGGATCTGTGGCTTTGCATTTTCTAGATCTATTTTGTATGCATGTTGCAATCATTGTTTCAGTACTGAAGAGCAAAATCCCTGCAGATTGACTTAGAAAGCAACAAAATAAAAAATACACTTCTAAAGCATTAAAAACCCCAAACGGGCATCAAACCTGAATTTACAAATAATCTTCTAGTTATGTAAATATAAAATATACTACAGAAGCATGGCTCCTGAGCATGAAAGAGGCATTCGTGAATAAAAGCCTGGAAGTAAGAGAGCGGGATGCAGAGGATCTGCACTAGCACAGAGCAATGCTACCACCTTCTGGAGAACTAGAGGCAGACACTGCTCGGCTCCGATGATGCTCCCGGTTCCTCTGGCATAAGGAGCAGGACACACTTAACACAAGAGAATGTATCGTTAAACCTTCAGTACAAGAAAATGTGCCCCGATTGCGTCGCAATAGCAAGCAGAATTCTTTTAACTTGACGGCCTTATTTCAGTGAAGGATTTTGTCTTTTACCATGCATCATGCACTAACTTGTCACAAAATCTAGCAAGGAGAGTGCTTCTGCAGGTCAGTTCTGAAGTTTACATGATTCACCAAAATGCACACGCTCATTTTCAGACTCCTACGATGTCGTGCATCACTGAGATTGTGATGAGAGTCGTTCAGCGTTGAAGATCGCTGCCTTTCTGCAGACATGTTTTGACTTAGCAGCCTAATGCAGCACCGCGGAATTCCAAAACATCTGTTGCTAAGCATTCTGCAGAGATGTGAAGGAGTTCATTGTCAAAGTAGTCGTCCTGTTGTGCTCTAACAAAGAGGGGACAAACTGGAAAGGAACTTGTCCAAGTATATCCATGCTGTGAAGATGCAGCAATAAAAGAGATATTCCTACAATATTTTTTTCCTGTTTGAAACACTGCTTTCCCTGGACAACATATTTGTTTTGCAGAACACAAACAAGCTTAAAAAAGGAAATACTACAAATGTTTACAAAAGTACTTTTAAACTTCCAGATAAAATATAAAAGCAAAAGAGCAAAAAATTAATTTTAAATTCTCTAGGCTACCATGACTGCTTTATAAAGAACATAAAGTTATTTACAGAAAAAAGCTTAATGCCAAACCCCTAGCAAGCTTTGGTTACATTGAACTATATTTCTCTATTTGATAAAGAGAAGATAAATATTCTCCCTTTAAATAGAAAATATTCTCCCCAAAACAACTGTGTTCTGGACATTACTGGCATTGAGCAAGCTGTTTACACACATCAGTGGAGGAGTATATCCTTCAATATGGAGGTTTAAACCTTCATTTAAGACATTTATGGGTGGCATAAATTGAATTCTGTCTCAACTTCCAACAATCAAATGCAACTCTTGTTCCAAAGTCTGCGTGAAGATTCTGAGTGGTTTACAGATCACAGAAGTGAGGGTTTCTTCCTTTTTCTTTCTTTTTTTTGGTCTATTTTTAACCCTTATACTTTTAAAGTGGATTTTAGGCTGCTTACTTAGATTTTAGGCTACGTTTTCCTCCACACAGAAGAAAAAACAAACAAACAAAAACACCAGAAAAAGAAGCACTGAAACTCTGTTGCACATTTCTCTCAGATAAGATGGCATGGAGTAAAATTTGGAAAGTCTACTTCCTAAAACTTTATCATCTTCCACCAGCCATCCAAAAGTTTACATGTAACTTAAACCTCCTTGTTTCTTCTTCTCCTCCCGCACCATCCTGTCACCATCAGCCTCGCTACAAAAGCCTACTGGCTTCTGCTCAAAAATATTAAGCTATAGATAGTGCAGATAAAGGCAAAAGTCTGTTCTTGTGCACACAATCTGAATAGATTCTTAGCAGGACATGAAGAAATTAGCATAGGAAATTGTTTGATCTGCTGGTATTTGGTACTTCATGTACTCATTACATACAGAATAATCTGTTAAATGCCATAACCTAAAATTAAAAATGTATAGCAGAAGCTGAAAATGAGCAGGAAGCATTTCTCAACGGCAAGAGTATCTGATCTCAAAGGCAAGTCAGTATCTAATACAGAAAAGCAAGGCTAATGAATTATTTGGGCAGTCAAATTTCAAAAATCACATACTATAGAAAAACTTGCAAAAATAACAATTAAATCATCATGGAAGGTGCACAGAAGGAATACAGGTTACCTCTATCAATCATGAACTGGTGGGGGGGGACTTTTTAAAAGTTGGTCTATAATCTAAAACAATAAACTTCTGGGTTTTGCTTTTTGCTAGTTGTGGTTTGACACTGGCCAAACACTTGACACTCACCCTGTCCTGCTACAGCTGGGCAGAGAGAGAAATTTAATGAAGGGTTCATCAGTTGAGATAAATTCCAGGAAAACAAAAACATTCCAAGGGCTAAACAGGCTCAATTTAGAGTTACAAAGTCATTTGAATTTATTACTAAAAAAATCAAAGAAAGATAATGAGAAGTAAAATAAGCCCTTAAAAACACCTCTTCTTGTCCCAACCCCTCCCTCCTTGCCACCAGCAGCACAGGGAGACAGGGCGCAGGGGTTTTGCTCAGTTCATCACCTGAAGTTTTCTTCTGCCGCTTAGGGAAGGGAATTCTTCCCTTGCTGCACTGTGGGGTCCTTCCCACAGGAGACAGTTCTCTGTGAACTTCTCCAGGTGGTTCCAATCTCACAAGCAGCTGTCCTTCCAAAACTGCTGAAATGTGAATCCCTTCCAGAAGAAAACATTCCTCCCAAAGCCGCTGTGATGTGGGTCTCTTCCCACCAGGTGCAGTGCTCCAAGGTCAGGCTGCTCCAGCCTGGAAGCAGGGCCCTCTCTCTCCACCAGGTCTCCCACTGGACCAGAGCCTCCTCCAGGCTCTCCCACCCTGCTGAGGGCACCTCCCCCCCGGGCTGCGGGTGGATCTCTGCATTCCCTGTGGATCCCCATGGGCTGCAGGGGCACGGCTGCTTCACCATGGGCTGACCCCGGCCTGCAGGGGAATCTCGGCTCCGGTGCCTGGAGCACCTCCTGCCTTTCCTCCTCCACTGACTCTGGTGTCTCCATGTTGTTTCCCTCTCATGTTCTCACCTCCTCCTCTTCTCTGGCTGGAATTAAAGCTGTGCCACTACTTTCCTTTTGATTTCTTCTTAAATATGTTATCAGAGAGGTGTTACCATCATCTCTCCTTGGCCCAGCCTTGGCCAGCAGCACGTCCATCTTCAGAGCCATCAGGGACATGGTGGAATCTTCTAGCGTCTTCTCACAGACACCACCTCTGTGGTCCCCCTGCTACCAGAAACCAGGCTGTGCCAAACCAGCATCCTAGTATGACAGTTTCTGTAAACTACTAACTGCTAAACATAGTACCAACTACTATGAAATCTAAATTTTGTCAGCACAATTCTTAGGAAAGGAGCAAGTATAAAAACACTTCTTTATGATACATAAACAAAAAGCAGTAAGAGCTCTGAAAAAGGCTCTTTGTTATATTTGAAAATTATAAAACATTTTATTCTATAATAAAAGAAATACAGAAATACACATATTTTTCAACATAAGCCTAGAAGATTTCAAAACAATAAAATAAAACCTGAAAGATTTGGCCTTCTTAGAAAGGTAAAATTTAGGAACTGGAAAGTTTTGTAAGTGATAAGAGCACATAGGGCTTGAAAAGTAGTACATTGAGATGGAAAATTGGATGGTATCTTCTAATTGTTCTACCTTCTAGGACAGTAAGAGAAATTGTACAAAGATATTCTGGTTTTTCATATAAGTAAACCTCTCTGGAAAGGACCTGGGGGTGCTGGTGGCAGCTGTGCCAGGTAGCCAGCACAGCCAATGGTATCCTGGCCTGGATCAATAATGTGGCCAGCAGGACCAGGGCAGGGATTGTCCCCTGTACTCAGCACTGGTGAGGCCACACCTCGAGTGCTGTGCCCAGCTCAGAGCCCCTCACTGCAAAAAAGATGTTGAGGTGCTGCAATGTGTCCAGAGAAGGTCAATAGAGCTGGGGAAGGTTCTGGAACACAAGTCCTATAAGGAGCAGCTGAGAGAGCTGGGGGTGTTTTGCCTAGAGAAAAAGAGGCTTGGGTGGAACTTATTCTTTAGTACTCCTTGAAAGGAGGCTGTACCCAGGTGGAGGATGGCCTCTCCCCCAGGTAACCAGTGACATGAGGAAATGGCCACAAGCTGAACTACAAGAGGAGGTTTCGATAGGATATTAGGAAAAATTTCTTCAACAAAAGGGTTATTAAGCATTGGAACAGTCTGCCCAGGGAACTAGGAGGGTCAGCCTCCCAGGAGGTATTTAAAAGACATGTAGATATGGCACCTGGGGACACGGTTTAGTGGTGAACATGTTAGTTCTGGGTTAGTGGTTGGTGTCAATAATCTTAGAATTATAGAATCAGCAAGATGGAAAAATATTTCTAAGTAGGGAGGGTGAGCATTTTAACTGAACATCAGCTTCTATAACAGAAGAGATCTGGTCATGTTACCTATTAGTTCTTGCCCTGTAAGCCAACTTACTTCAAGAGATGTTACAAATTACAACCATAGCCTTTTAAGAACTGACAAACATTTGAAGAAATTAGATCTTTTCTCCAGATAGCTTATAGTCTTAGGCAAATAGCTGTAACTGTTGCTCATTTTTAACTAGAATTTACATTTAGAATGAAGGCTACTCATAAGATGTCAATCACCATGTCTATCTCAAGTTCACAGCTTCTCTCTAAAGGATTCAGCAAAATAACAGAACTACCATAAGGATACATACCATAAGCTGGAAGAGTAGCCCATTTCTTTCGTTTCTGCATGTTCTTCACTGTAGCCTTGAGATGGGATAATTGCATCAAGTATGCACATTTTTTCTATTAACTGAGATTAACATTTGCCTACTTGTGCAAGAATTTTTTTTGTCTTCTTTCTGTCACAAATCTACAGGTAAACAAAAGGCATAAGCCAGGAAGAGGGCAGAGGTAGGCACTGCTTAATCTAAAGACAGAGTCAAAATTTAGTTTAAGAAGTCAGAACCTTGGTTTGGGTTTTTGTTTTAATATATTGAGATTAGTTCTAGCTATCCTCAGCAACAGCACTAAAACTCACTGCCAACATAATTCTATATTTAAAATACAGTGCACAAGACATGTAAAATGAGAATGACTATGTTTAATTGTCATAGTTAAAAATGCAAACATTCTGTTTGTCCATTTCACAGAGATTTAAATGAACACAATATTTTCTGATAAAGTTCAAGATGTTATTGCATTTTAAAGCATTTGTGTTAGACAATAGGTTCATTATAAGATATTGACTGCACTTCAATGCCACAACAGGGAGCATGTTCAAAGATTCAGTATTGCATTCACAAGTAAAAAAAAAACAAACTTGCAATAAATCCCATAAGACAAAACTCTCTGTTGAATCCTAAAATGCAAGATGATGAAGTTGTCAAGCACACTTATTTGTAATTATTTTATTACATTTCAAGTAATTGAAATGTAATAAATCACTAATTAAATTACTTGAATTTCTTACTGTTTCATTATTGAAACAGTAAGAAATTCGAGTAATCTTTAGCACACAAAACAGGGTCTTTGCTCTTGTACTGAAGGAATCCATTCTCCTTCAGTCTTGATCCATCAAATTTCAACTAGTTGTCTGAACTTCAATTGTTTTGTGGCTGCATTCAATTCTATAACTGCTCAACACAAATTAGACCATCATTTTTAAGTAAAGCTTTTATTCTTTTTATTCATCCATAACATCCTCCTTCATAGGCTCAACAGAGAAAGAAGGTCAAGGGTAGACGGGGGGATAAGTTGAAGACTTAAATCATAGCACCATTATGTTATGTGGTGAGGGAAAAAAAAAAAACACAAATCCTAATATTCTATTTTACATATAATTACCAAAATCACTACCATTGATGCCTTCTAGAAATCAGAGGCATATGGACTTCATGCCTGTGAAGCCAAGATTTTGTGCAGGATTGATGTTCTGGATATGATTACACAGAGCTCTAAACCAGCTGGTTTCTATTGTGTTGTAGAAAATGGATAAGTCTGACATCCCTAAATCTGAAGGAGATGAACCTAGAATCTGTAGTCTGGGGTGCTCCTGCCTACACCTCAATCACTTAAAAATTTGGCATTCTCTTGTATTTTACTGGTAGTTCATAAAAATTAACTAAAATTAAAAGGATGAAGAAAAAAATCATTGCAGGAGAAAACTTGGTTATTTTAAATGTTGTTTCCCAAATTTGGAGTCATTCAGTTTTGTTGTCTCAAGTTTCTCTGAAAAAGTTTCAAGAAACAAATTCATATTTGAGCGGCAAGTAAAAACAAAATAAATATTGACAGATTTTACTGAAAGGTTTTAGCTAAAACTCTTCTAGCATGTTCCTTTAAAAAAATGCTGTTCTATAGCTTTTTTATACCATTTTTGTCTCTAAATCATGAAACCCTGTTAACATGATAGCACACTTGGATATCATTGATTTCATTTAACAAAATAGTAAAGCCTGTAGCACTTGAAGTATTTCCTCATTTTAATCAGCCTTCTAATTCAATAAAAACAAGATTTGAAGATGGGTTTCTTTAATATTGAAAATTGGATTTTATTTTTTTAATAGGTGTTTATATTTACTTCTGAATGGAACTGAACCAGTTCTTCCAATGCACCTTTTAAATTTCTAACTAGGCCAATATACAAAACCAGAAAAAAAAATCACTAATCACTACTATTGATTACATGAACATTAAAAACAAGAGAACTTGTAGAGGAATGCTGTTATTTAGTAATAGGATTGCTTGTTTGATGCAGAACACTTATAAATTACTGAGGCAGTGTGGAATTGAAATCAGGCTCTAAAAGTTACAAATGTAAAGAGGTTGGTACCTGGAAAGACTGTGAATATTATATCCTAATATACAAAGCATCCAAAAAAAGAGCACAGTGGAGCTGTTTTTTAAAAGGTTTCTGTAATATCTGCAGAGCAAACAAAAGGCAGAATGCAAATAAAGTATTCTGATCTTTTTCAACTAGGACTTTCATTAGTCACGCATTGTCATTGTAAGATTTGTTTCTCACATCAGCAATGAACAGTTTAACTGTTACCTTCCTTCTCTTTCAATTTACAAGCACTTCTCTATGCCTCGGTAAGCTTTATGACCTAAGGTTTCTTTTTGCATGTGTAGTTGTTTTGGTTGTTTTTGTGTGTTAACAGAGGGAGGGGGATGCATTCCATTATTATTTCTTAAAACTATCAAGACATAGAAAACAGGTCCAGAAAAGCTTATAAAAGTGAAGAACTGATTAACATTATTTATATTAATCTCTTCAATGGTCTTGAGATTCATAAGTAGCATAAAAAATATTTAATTAAAAAAAAATAACTCTATCATTACATACACACATTACAAATGATGATTCTTGTGGGTCTCTTTCATCTCAGCAAATAAATAGATGTTCTTTATAATAAGAGAAAAAACCCAATAAAGGATTTTTCTACTTCAGAGGATGATGAAGTTCTCTTGCCCTTAGGTCTAGTGAAAGTCTGTTAAGAAAGCATATGCATAGCTGTTAGGAATTGCTAGTCAACAATACTGGTTATGCTGGAGCTTATAAAATATAGCATTTATTTGAATTTATGCATATAGTTTACTTCCTGTCACAAGCAACTTCAATTATGCCTCTTAAACTTTTTGGAAGAGGCTGCCTTTGTGTGAAGCAAAATAATTCCAGCTGAAAAGACAATCCCTATTCAATTACACTTGAATTTTCACAGGGCTTTCTCTCTGAAAGCTTGCAGTGTAAATGGTTATGCTATCCACACCTGCTGCCTACCTAGCTTAAGACAGACATCTACTTCTGAAATGATTTGACCTTTCCTCTTACAAATTATGTTCACAGAAATAAAGCCAAACCACAATAGATTTAAAGAGAAATGTCAAGTCCTCCCTGCTTCAAGCAATTTCAGCAGTGTACCTCTTGACAATCTAGGCAAGTTTTCCCACTCTAATGAGACTAAACCTGACTTTCTCTCAGTGAAAGTATGAAAATACTTCCATTTAAGCAAGAGGTTAACTTCATTTAAATGAACAGAGATATTATTTCTTAATATTAAAGACTTGCTTCATTTTTTTTTTTTCAAACGGACTAATTTTTGACTGGTTTAGAGCCTTATCCCAGCACCATGTAAGGGAAACTCTTAGTCTTGCTCAAATCAATGTAGATTTTAACATCAACCTCAGCAAATTTGAAATGCCACCCTGGGGTAACTTAGCCTTTGTGCTGTCTTTTTCAAAACCGCTTATACGATTTGAAATTAATGGAAAATCAAGCCTTCAGAATACTCAGGCAGCTTTTGAAATTTCAGACCTATTTCTAAGCAATTCAGTTCAAGAAAGAAGAAAAAAATCAAAGTGAAATTATTCTCAGAAGTTCATAGCAACTTTCAGGCAAAAAAAGAGCATGTAATAGATACAAGTTACATGAAAGCATGAAACAAAGAAGCATTTCTGATAGATGTCACACCACAATAGACTAATAAAATATTCATTTTATTAGACATTTTTTCTACCCAACAGCATCCAATCATTAAATTGTAATATCAGAGCCCTGGATTTTCTACATAGAAAAAGCTGCACTTGACCTGACTGAAATAATAAACTGCTGGAAAACAGTACAGTCAGGGAATACTTCTAGAAAGCAATTTCTGTAGAGCTCTCTCAGTGCTAGTTCAGTCAAACATGGCCTTTTTGGCATGTACTTCTGGAAAGTAAAAGTGTTTTGTAAAGTGGTTTTAGTTCATGTAGTACTGGAAATTATGTGAAAAAATGCTGTAGCCATACAATATGTCTCTTCCTATATACAACTGAAGGAAGGGAGGGAAAGAAAAATCCCTTGCCTTCTGTTTACCTGGTGCTGACTTACTGATGGATAAAAAATAACAAAGAGTACTAACCAAATAGCAAAGAACCTGAACTTCAGGCCTTTAGATGGGTCTTTCTCATCTTCATATATGAAGCACTCCATATCAGGAAGTCCAACAGATGGAGTAAAAGAAATATTGAGACTCTGATGGAGACAGAACATGGACATGGAGAAAGATTTGTACAATATCAGTGGTAGGTTCTGCCATTCTTCAATCTCAAGTGCAAAACTGCACTTGAGGTTGTGAAAAGTTTATCAAAGGCTTAAAGACAAATGAGAGAAGCAGCTGTGGTGACTCAAATTTAGCCAAAGCAGATGGAGCACCTCAAACCTTTAAAGACTTGACTACAAGGCAGAGAATTCAACAGGAGATGCATCTTAATTGAACATCTTCCTATGTATTTATTTATGCCTAGAGACATAGGCTAAGAAGGAGTCTTAAGACTTAAGAAGGAGTAATCTTAAAATGAAATAAGAAAGCACCTTAGCAGTGGTAATTAATTCGGGTAGTGCAGAACACAAACCAGAACACTGGCTGACTAACAAGAAGTGTTATGTGCATGTTTTGCATCTGTGGCTACATCTTATTATAAAGCAGTACTCTATGGATATTTTTCTGCTGGGAAAAAACCAAAGTATTAACTAAAACCCTAGTAATTTTCAGCAATAAAAAAGTGGGTTATTCCAGGTCTGCACTGAAATATTATACAGCACTCTGCAAAACCTTCCTACTATTTTTTTGAGTTTGAGCACTAAATTCAGTTATTTATCAAAAAGCTATAACACACATTTATTCTCTAAAAAGTATTATCTTTACTTAGAACTGAAATATCCTCCATAGTTCTGAATATTGATTTTTTTTCTAACTTTCTTTTTGTTCAGGCTCTTTAAAAAAGTGATAAGTAGTTCTTTTAATTTTGCTTCTATATTACAGCTTTTTCAGCATTCCAATGAAATAATGTCCTTACTTCTTTCCCAAACAACCTGTCAAAACTTCTTGTCTTACAAATATAAGGAACTAACAGTCTATACTGACTGGAAGTTCCAGAAGGTGTAAAGTTCTGTTGGGGGTAAGGGTAGGGAAGACACCAAAGATGATTTTGAAAGTTTATCTCAACAGATTAACTACTTGGATTACAAATAATGTGCCTTCATGACTGTTAAGTGGCCCTTGGTTTTTGGCAACTTCAGTGAGATTCCATTCCAGTTCAGAAACAGAAATATACCAGAAACAAAAAATGAAACAACATTATAATTATTATTGGGGAAAAATGTTCACAAATAACTAAAAAAATTCCTACTTCTACTACATTCCTAATTGTACCAGTCAAACACAAGCATTATGCATCCCCAGTTGGGAACTTTGAAATCATTCAGTATTCAGTACTACTAGTATGTTATTCTGAGAATAAAATATAGTACTCCTCCATCCTTGAAACCTAGACTGCACATTTGATGTGTAGTGCATAAAAGTAGTTTAGAGAGCTGTGTTACTTCTTTCCAGAGATTTACTATTTACCCACTTTTCACCTACCCGTTCAACATTTTTCTTCATTTTTAACTAGATGCAGACATTAATTCTTTTGTCCATCATGCCATACTCTCTGAGTTGTACATCTGGTGCTAGAACTGTCATTCCATCTATAAGTCACCATGAGACAATCTGGCCTTTGCTTCACATTCAGAGGGTATTGTACCAAATTGCACTTATCTCAGAGAAAAAAGAATATAACTAAAATATTTCAAATAAAGAAAGACGAAATTAGAATCAGCTGTTTTAAAATTCCTGGCATCATCTTCGAACACAATCAGTAATAAGCATTTGGAAGGGCACATAGACCTATAGTGAACAATTTAAACAGCTTTTGCTAGTGGTCAGTGCTCTTTCAATATTGAATAGCTGAAATAGCAGCTGCAGTAAAAGAAATAATGTTGCAATCAAAATTAATAATGACACATATATATATAATTGTATGGTTTTAGATATTTTTATTTTAGACACTGGAGTACATTATACTTGTTAGGTGCAGAGAAACACAAGCAGAGCCACACACACTATTTATATAGGTGCACAGTAAGTTACTGTGGATGTGCTTGAGCAGTCATTTGCCTGACCTACAAAAGTATATTGACTGGGAGTATTGAGATACAAACTATTAATTCCTTTTATGTATGTGCATATGTATGTGCAAATTAATTATATAACAGACTGTAATTACAGCAGATCACTACATTACAGCAGATCACAATGATCTTCATGAGATCAAGACAAAAATTACCCACAATACATGAAAAATATATATGGAAACAGCAAATAAATGATAAATTGTGTCCTTATCCAGACTGATAACTTGGAAACTACAAATTTGTGTCCAGCTGCAAAAGGAAGAACAAAGAACAAGAAGACTATCTAAAATATCATTGACATCTTTAATTTTCTGAGAAACTGACTGAGCTTGACTCAAGCTGTTTCAAGAGATAAGAATATAGTAATTGAAGAAGTCTTTCATCAAGACAACATAGTATTTTATAAAACTATTTATTCATACATTATTATTCCTCCAAATAGGGCTGAAATAAAAGATACAGAGACAAATAGAACATGCAAGGGTTAGAGGACAGTGAATTGCTGGGCTTGGTCAAGGTCTAGGACTAAAATTCAACAAGAAAACCTTCTAATAATACACACTCAAAAATGTGTAATCTTAAAATCAGAGCAAAAGAGATCTTTAAATAAAGTAATGCTACTCCAGTGCAGAATTTTACAGCAATGTATTTAGGACTATAAGAAAGCCCAAATTTAGCAGTACAATGTATTAAATGCAACTCACAGGAATTCAGTCTCAGCTGTATAGAAAGATTCTTCTACTGTCCCATAATCCTATCTATTCACATAGTGAAACCTGTCATATACTCCTAAAATACAAGCAGATTTTCCATTCATCTTTACAACAAAAGGATAAGAATCAGAACTGTAGCAGGCCCAGGGCCTGCAAGGCTTCCCTGGAGGCCAGAAGCCTGAGCTAGGAAATGCCCAGTCATGATGACTGGGTCTTAGCAGCCCCTCTCTTCTGCCTTTTGGACCCTGCTTCTCTCTCTGTAAGCCTGTAGGTCACTTTCCCCTGACCCTTACTATTGGACAATTTCCAAAACCCCTGTAAGGTATATAAACCCCTACTTCTGCCTGGTTTGGCAGAAGAGCTGTCACTGAAGACCTTCATGGAAGACACCAATAAAGAATTCTTCAGAACCTCACACAGCCTTCTCCTCTCTCTCCTGGCATCTGCTGTGGCACCAGCAAGCTAAAGAGCTGAAATCACAAAAAGCTTATAATCACCACCAAGAGATAATCACTAAGATAATCACTTAAGATAATCACTTAAGCTTGCTTAGGTTGCCTGGGGCTGGGAGCTGCTTGGGAACTCAGACAGGCTATGCTGAGCCCTACTGAGTTATCCTGGCCAAGGCAGCCCATCGGGCACATCCCGGCTGGAAGCTGCCCAATACAGAACCACTTATTTTTATTTTGAAAAAAAATTACTATTAATTTCTCAGTGATACTACCACTATTCTTTTCCCTGATCCACCTAGAACTCAGGAAAACTTATAAAGTTATGATGTCTGGTTTTCAAATTGATAATTTCTAAGAATCTCGTATAAAATGAAATAAGGCAAAACATACAATCATCTGCAACATATTCTATCACAGCACAATATTTTCTAACCTGAAATAATGCTTTAAACAAAGAATTACTGCAATCTTTGCTTTCACCAGTGAGATTTGATGATGAAACAACATATAAGCATTCTGCAGAACTTTGTCCATTGCAGCATCAATGAAAACATGTTAACATATAAGAAACATGAGGAAATCTAACACTAAACACATGATGCTTCTAACCTAAAACCTCTCAGAAGTTTGAGGCTACTTCAGAATTAAAATAGTATGGGAGTATTTTATCTTCTTTCAGCCAAAGAGGGGATAGTGAAATGGAAATATTTTGCTTGGGCTTTTGTTAAGATACATGCTGGTACAATTTTCTTTAAAATTCAATATTCTAGACAGCCCCTTTAATACTATCAGTTAAGTAGCATTATCTTCTCATGTTACAGCTTTTCATAAAGCTTATGGCCATTTGATAATTACACGTTATTTATATTTCAAGAAAAACTACTCTGCGTCTGTCTCACCAATACAAAATCTGTAATATACACACAGTATATTCGAATAGTCAGTGAGGGAGGGGGAAATCACTCTAAACTGTGTTGCAATGCAAATAGGCCAAGACTTGAGTAAGAATGCCAAAAATTTATCATTGTACTATTTTGTTTTTATATTTATAGCTTCTTAATCCAGAAATAAATTTAAGAAATTTTTGGCACCCCAGAAGAACACAGGCAAGACCTACTTTTAAAAATATTTATAGAAACATAATATTTCGCCAAAAAGTAGTCTGCAGGATCCATTAACGTCTATTTAATACCTACAAGCTAAGAAAAATCACAATAAAAGTGGGTAGTCCTAAATCTGCTATATTTTAAAAAATCCTCTTTTTTTATTAATCAAAAACAATTAATGTATGTTATAGTTTGGCTTGCTAGATATTAAAGCCACTTTAGTGTAGGACTGCAGACCAGTTTTTCATAGACCTTAGTACCTACCAAGCCTAGTTTTTCTTGCAAACCCAAGGTTTACATTTTAATTTTGTCATCCCTCTCCACATCTGAAGTTCTACACAAGTAAAATGAGGGGTTGTTTGACAAACAGTACAGACAATAAGTTTTGAAAAGAAATAGTTTTGCCTGACCTACAAAGTTTAGGATTTTTCTAATAGCATGTAAAGAATAAACCAACATTAGATAAACCCAAGTTTACCAGCAAATTTAACAAGAATATAAAATTCACCGCAGTATGAGTTGACATTCAAGGATCAGTTGTTGACACAGACAATTTTTTATTTTCTACAGATGTAAGTTTGCACACTGGAAATGGACATGAACAAAAATAACAAGAAAAAACACCAAACAACCCAAAACTCAGGTAAGATTAAGAAAAGAAAGCATTAATACCTTTAACCCCAGTGTTCCATAGAACAGCATATGTTTTTGTAACAAAACTTACAAATCATTCTGAAGCAGAGTCATAAGTTCATAATAATTTCCTAGAGAAGACTGACTTTATATAACTCTGTGCTCTTGAAGTACAAGAGGGTTACACAAAAATTGTCTTAACAAAAAAATGTGCTGTTTGAATTAATATTTGGGAAAAGGGAGATTTAGCATCTTAACAGTAGGGAAAAGGATAGCAGACATATGGACAGCTGCTGAGATTGGTTTCAATCAAAAATTAAATGCATAATTTCTATATAAGGACAACAGGCAAATTTTAATGAATTTATAATTTTTTTTTCCAAATTTTAAAATGAATGCTAGAAATAAAGTTCCATTGTTTTGGGTTTGCTTGGGTTTTTCCTGGGTAACCACTTTATGTGAGACAAGAGCCTTTATAAAGACAGTTCAAAAGAATGGTTTTCAAATAATATGAAAGTGAGCTGAAACTCATAAAACTTAGTAGTAGTCAAGAGTGTTTGGTTTTAATATAATAGTGTATTAGTTGTACAATTCAGTGTTCTCACAAAAAAAAAAAAACCCAAAAAAAAAACCCAAAAAAACCCCCCAAAAAACAAAAAAAAAAAAAAAACAAAACAAAAAAAAAACACACCAAAAAAAACCCCCAACTCATTGAGCTCTGGCCCATATCATGACTTCATGCAGTCTGGAATATCCCTTTGGTCAGTTGTTTGGATCACCTGTCCAGGCTGTTTCTCCTCCCACTCTCCCAAGCACTCCCAACTTCCTCAGCATGGCTGATACAAAAAGCAGGAAAGGCCTTGGCTCTATGTAAGCCCTGCTTAGCAATAACAAAAAATCTGTGTGTTATCAACCCTGTGTTCAGCACAAATCCAAAACACAGCCCCATACCAGCCACTGGGAAAGAAATCAACTCTACCCCAGCACAAACCAGAACACTTTAAATGTGCACAACTCAAAAAAAAATTAAGTAGCAAAAACAGAACCAAAAAAGGATAAAAACACAGGGACTCCCTAATCCAATATTTCTTCTACTAAAAGCACCACCTAAAGGGGCTGTGGTTGAGAAGAGCTAAAACTTTCTGTAAAATATGTTTTAACAGCACACTATAAAGAATTAATAACAAATATGTGTGAATGTACTGAACACAGCAGAGGAAAATTATTTTTAATATGGATATTAAAACTGTAGGAAAATGGTTATGCATTTAATAACCATATAATGAATTAGTAAAATAGATGCATATATTTTCAACTATTGCAGCAGACATAAAACGCTCTATTAATCACAGAATAGCAAAACAACCAGAAAATGCTAATAAATAATGCAGTATTTAAGATGTTATAGCAACTCTTAAATTCAGGAAGTAGAAAGCTATGTGGTTTTCATGCTTTCTAAAGCATAATAAGTAGTCAACCAAGGAATTGCTTAATTTTTTTTTTTATTTGTTATTTAAATCACACAGAGCATGGGAAAGCAAATACCAAGTTGTAGTATCATTAATCACTCTATCATCCAGTCACTCCAAGAGAGAATCTCTGAGTACCTTGTACACAGCAGAAGAAAAATCTGAGGGACTTAAAACCTTTCATGGCTCAACAAGCTAATTTATCCAAAACTGGCAAACTCTACAGTCAGACAAAAAAAGCAACATTGACAACAACTTAATCAGAGTTAATTTTTAGTTTATTACCACTGTTCCTTGAATACTAAGGGATTTTCTTGCCCTAACAGGAGCCTACAGAAGTCCTACCTACTCTACAATTTTTTGTAGGTATTGTTTAATTAAATTTTGCCTGTTGGAACTGGCAGAACCCATAGGCAGTCACACTACCAGTTAGTTTTGGAGTTCTACTCAACAGAAAGAATTATGGACATCTGATTTCCTACAATTACCAGACAATATTAAGTTCTTTTCTGGTTAAAAACAACATTCAAATATTCTTTTGCATTAGGATTCAGCAGAAAAGAAAGTTTGTTAATGGAATCATCATGAGCTAGACACACATACATGCTCAAAACAGAATACCATTATTATGTTAAAGTAAAGTAGGAATGGAGCATGCCATTGAGTAGGTAAGTAGGAATTTTCAAGTATGTCACAAACAAGCTAATGTTAGTCATTAATAGCATAATCTATTGATCCTAGTACCTAAACACTTCTTCAAAATTCCCTTTAGGGTTTAAACTTCACTTACCTTTCCAAATTTCCAGTTTCCCATAGATGCTAAACTAATGTGCTCAAATCAAAAGGAAATGTTGGCCATATTTATGTGGTTTAAAAATAAAAATGGAGTACAAAACGTGATCATCAGCAAGGAGTCATCTGGAAATATATATAATTATGCCCCAAAAATACAAAACTACAGACTACATTATTGATATCTGTAAAATATAATCTGTGCCAAGATTCTCTGCACTTGCAGAATTTTTCTCTATAAACTATCTGACCTTCTGTAATAGACATGAAAGTCATGGAGCCTTTAGAAATGATGAAAAATGTTGGACATCACATCAAACCAAAGTTCTTGACATAAGTGACTGTCAGTATAGAATTTAAGAGAATTTCTATACACCAAATTCAATGCACTCTGCAAGGAGAATTAGAAGAAAAGGAGAAAAATGTGAAAGATTGCCTATTTAAATTACAGAACTAAAATTTTAGAAGTCCAGTAGACTATGAAAAAAGGAAAAGCAAAGCTAAGGTGCTTCTTATCCACCAGTGTACATTGACAAAACACTTGCTCATCCAGCTATGTCCCTTCTATATCTTTTATTCTAAACTATTTCATTTTTGTTAAAAGTATTTTAATTGCAGTAGATGGTAGAAAAATAGTTCTTTACAAGCTTAACTGAATATTTACTTGCAAGAATTGGGCTGCCAAGTAGAAACCCGTATTCAGACATCAGCCTTGAGGTCAGAGAAATCATTTCTCACAAGTGAGAGGCATTTGCATCACTAAGTCGTGTCAGAAAAATTTGCTTTTAAATAAAAAACTGCAATTATGGTTTGTTAAGTCACTTTAATTCTCACCAATAAAGAGTTATTATTAGAACTGTTACCTTTTCCCTTCTACTTTGTGAAATTCTTTGTGATATTTTTCATAGACCATTGTGACACTCACCATAAAAAGTGTTTCAAATCCATCTCAATTTTCCCCCCTTTCCCAAGAGTAATAAAACCACACAGCTAAAAAAAGAATGTTTGCTGTGTAAGTGTGGCTGGCTATATTGCAAGAGTCTCACATAGAAGAAAAATTTAAAACAAGTTTACTGTTCTTAAAAAACAGATTACTTGTGCAATACCAGGAAATGTAACACAAAATGTCTACCTCAGTAATATGGGACCATTTTTCTTCCCTCAATTATATTACAGCACCTATAGACCTATGCTATAAATCTCACAAGAACAGAAATTGTCTTCTGTCAACTTTCAAGTCTGCACAGATTCCTAAATATTTCCAATACATCTGGAGAATCTGTACAAGATATTTGCAGTTATCAATATTGCGAACGTTAGCTTTTTACATCTCCTTAGCTCATCAAGCAACTTAGGAGCTTAATTAAAAAACTTAAGTGAGACAGGCTAGAAAGTATGTTATCAATTTAAAAGAGGATCCTCTGCACTAAGAAATAAAGGCTTTCCTGCTGAGTTTCTAGATCCTGACAAAATACCAATCTTTCAAGACCCAGAACTCATTACTTTAAATTTACCTCGTTACTTTTGACTGAATTACAGGAAGAACAAAAATTGTCAGACCATTCCAATATACTCACTTGCTGAACCAATCCATCCAGCCTCCTAAGCAAATGCATTTGTAGCAAGTTTTTGTGTAAAGTACCCATTGCAAAGATCAAATTAACCAACTCTGGTTTGGTTAGCTGTTTATTTTTTATAACAACAGTGCCAAAAGAAATCGATTAATTTACTTGAAATAGCACTATTTTATGACTAAATTGTAGCAAATGTCTTTGTACATCCAAATGCTCTGGTTTGGTTTTGGTTGGGGTTTTTTTTGGGTTTTTTTAGTTTGCTTTTCTCCAGTAATTTAAATGGACATCTTCCACCACTGTTAAAACATTTTTATCCCATTTATGCGAGATCTAGTCCAGTAGTACAATGCTATTGATTTTTGCATATTTCCCCTCAGAATACTGTGTATTTTAGTTGTTTTGCAGAGGTGATGTCTAAAGAAATTAAACACCTAGACAGAAATTGTTCTCCATAACAGGGCAGGACACTACACATTATATTTATTCCTTTCTATATTTGCTATCTTTGAAGCAATCAGAATCCAAGGTAGATGTTTTTGACTGAACAGGGAGCATCGTTCTCCCTATAGTTTCTTTTCGTCTTTGTTCATCAAAACAATTCTTCTTAAGAGACAGAGACATATGCACACACTCGCATATGTAGCTCATATAAAAGAAAGCTTTCCCTGTAAAAAACATTATTCTCTTTGGCCAACAACTAATCCATTGATTTGAATGGTTGCCACAGAGTTAATTTACCTGAAAACAAGATAGGAACAATTCTAACTACGTGGAGAATGTGCCAAGAAACATTTGCAACCACAAATAACATGCTTTCATTTACAAATGAGATGTTTCCTTTAGATAATCTAAAAGCAAAACTGGAATGAAAAACAGATACTAGAAATCAATAAGAGGCCGGGAGAATTGAAGTGGTGACTGAAGCTTAGCAAAAAATGTGTGCATTTAATTCACCTAAATTTTAAGTACCCATAAAAAAGAGTGTTTTCTAATACATTATCATTCAGTGATAACATTATTACAATGTTTTAGTATTAAAAAGTATGAAGAACTTCTCATTAAAATTTGAGACCATGCAATTTATTGCACTTTTGGCCAAAGTCCCCATATCCAACACTAACAATTCAGTTGCCAGGCTGAGAAACTACAAAACAACCAACCTATTACCACACAACAAGAATTTTCCTATCCTATACATTCAGACAAGAGTAGGAGAATGCTTTATATAACTGCTCGATGTCTACATGCCTTAACACCCAAATTGCATTTCCTTTATTTTAAGTTTTAAATAGCCATGCTTGTGGTATAGTTGGCTATCAGGAAGGAGCTAACAAGAGGCTGTTCATAATTTTGTTGTAAGGTGACTTAATTGTCAGAATATTGTGTAGAGAAAAAGATTTTTCAGTTTTCAGCTCTTTTCTATCCAATAATTATACTGTGCACATCTTATGTAGAAACTGAAGACCTTTCTTTTTTACATAAACATCACCTAGGGCTGAGAACCACTTTGAGCCTGGACTCTGTCTTGGTGGTTTAAATCTATATTTGAGATACAGGAAGCAATAGATTTTGGTTTTTTTGTTGTGGAAAATTTTTATAACACTCATTTAGGTCATATTTCATTAACAGAAAACATGGTTACCACCATTGACCAAATTTGTGATTTAGTCACCATCTTAAACTGACCAGGTATATTAAAGCAATGGGAAAGAAACAAATGCTCAAACAAAAAATCACTATCACCATCACTTCTATTTGTTTCAAATATAAATTGAAATGCAAAAGTTCAGCAATTATTCAAATATTTATTATTACCTACACATATCATAGCACACCTACAGTAAATTAGCCAAGGATGCCAAAGTAATTGTGATTTAATCTGTTCTTAGTCAGAATGGCTTTCCAGTGAAAACTTCATCAAATTACTCAAAGAAAAAGGGACCACTTTAAAAATTTGGGTTTCATTGTCTTCACATGCAGCATGAAAGGAATTCATGTTCCTGTTCTTTCAAGAAGATGCCTGAAGTGTAGCTACATTTCTTAGTACTATTTATACCAAATGCAGCTAAATTGAAACCCCAGTAAAAATAATCTATACAGAAAATTTTTCCAGAGGGGCAAGTGCAAATTCCTTCTTCCTCTAAGCTGAACTCATTCAGTCTCACATTGAACTGTTATTTCCACCTTTGTAGAAATATATTAGTCAGAATTGGGTAGCCACAGGTGTAAACCTTTAGCAACCAAGCAGTTTCATTAGTTAGAATAGCACATATTTCCTCAGGTGTGCAGAAATTCAAACATCTTTCTCTCTTTCCAGCTCTGAGCACTTGCCACCCCCCACAGTGTTTTTAGAAGGAAGGAATGTAGAGGAGAGTTCATTTGATGGTTCCTGAAGCAGCACACTCTGCGAAGATGCTGAGTGTAGGGATTCATCCAACAGCAACACATTTAAAACTCTGCTTAATATCATGTATTAAAGATCACTTCTAAATATCATGTACTGCAACTTTAGCAAAAACTCTTCATTGCTTCTATCTAATAATGTGGCATTTTCGTTGATTTAATTCTGTGTTTTTTCACTGCAATATCATGCTATGATGACTGCGTGTTTCCTTATACAAAATGCAAAACCACTGACAAATCCAGATGTCAGGTTATTCTTGATATATCAGAGTAAATATTGGTTTCCATGGCACCAGGACGTGCTGGGAGCTCTGTCTTGTTTTAAATACTCCAGGGATTTTAAACATCATCTTCAGTGTCAAGAGAAGATTGCTACTAATATTTGACTGTCATAAGAAAAATGCAGTGGTAACCAATGGCAATGAAATTCATAAAATAAGCCATGATCTTGGTTTATTTTTTGGTTGAAATAATTTTGAAAGTTACTGTTTAAGTAAACTCTCTGTTTTAATTAAACTAGAATTAAAATGTCTTATTAAGGAATGGAGAAAAATATATAGTCTCTCCAGAAGAGACTAAAAAGATTATTTTTCTTTTAAATGATTCTTAAGTGACATCAACACAGTGCAGAGTGTACTTTCAGAACTCTTCTCGGAAAATTGATATCCCACCAGCTGCAAATGACATAGTGATTTTAACGTTGAGATGAATACTTAAAGTTGTAAGCCTGTATATGTTAACAAGTAATTTTAATTCACTAGCATTGATTCCCAAGTTTATTGATAGCTGTATTCTTTTGTCAGGTAAAATATCTTTCTCTATGAACAGTGTCCCATCACAGAAACAGATATTTGTGTGCCAGAGTTATTAGAGCAAAATAAGCATCTGATTATAAATTATGCGTATATCCTTCCTTCCTTCCTCCTTCCCACCCTGCCTCCCTCCTTCCCTGGTGTCAATTAATGGTGTCACAACAGAAACAGATTTACCTTGGATCCAGGTAGTACTTTAACATGCATAGCATTTGAATTTTTCACTCAAATTTTCATCGTAAATCCAGTATACTACAAAGATGAAAGATGGGCACAAAATTAATACTTTATGCAGGATTAAAGCAAATTACACAGTTTCGTCTCTATACGAAAGCCACAAAGATACATCAAAAGCTACCATATTCTGCTAAGGTATAAATCTAATTCCTAGCTGAAGAAAATCTCTCCCTCAAGAAAGTAACTCAATTACCCTGTCTCCTTCGGTGATGCCCAACAAAATACATCAACTGTAAACTTCAAATTAGGCAGAGCAACAGTCAAAAATGATGAGAAAAAAGCAGGTTGCAAAAAGACAGCATTCCATTTATTTTAAGCAAAGGAATAGATGAATATTCCCCCCTATTTATACTGTCCGCACATTATATTTATGTGCTATGTTACAAAGCAATATTGTTTTCAACTCAGGAATGCACCTATATTATCAAAATCTTGCAAAAGGTCCTTTTTGAATATTCAATCATTTTTAAAATTCTGGCCATTTCTGTCCCAACCCTTGGAATTTTGATGATCCCAGATACAGACTGGAGGACATCATTCATGTTGATAGGAAAGATGTCTACCTCTTTGGGAAAAATACCCCTTTCTCCTGAATAGTGTATACACATCTCCAAAATGCAACATAGAACCAAATTTCAATCAGGCCTACTAGAACATCCTCTAAGGCAGTTCTTCATCAGCTCCTTGGCTAAAGGAAAGGAACTTCCTGTAAGCTTTTGGGTTTTGCTTAATCTCTTCCTTAGCTTAAGGTTCATCTTCCAAGGCTTGAAAAAGTTCCACTTTTCAACTGTTTTATATAAGATTCACAAGCACACACATGCTTTATCTTTTGCCAACAACCTTCACTTCTGTAGATTTGTACATTAGCCCTGATATTTGTTACATAAAATACCTGCGTATTAGCTAATCAAATACAACCATCAAATTCAGATCCTTAATAAGATTTTGGACAGCTTTTAAGCAGTACATACATCTGAAATGGCAGCTGCTCTCTGTTCTCTCTTCCATTAACTTGCTTAGTCTCCTTGTGCAAAAAAACCTCACTTAGGGTTACAACATGACTCTTCTTCCTTTTGATGGCAGCAACAGATTACACAATAGCTTGATATTTCCTTATTTAATCTTTGACTAAAGATACTGAAAATTAATTTTGACTTAACATGAAAATAACATCTTTCAGAATTTCTCACCTAAAAGAATTGGGAGCTAAACACTTTATTTGCAAAATTTTCATTGAAAATGAGCAGAGGGATTTAAAAATGTTCAAATCACAGAAGAGAGAAATGTGAAATAACACATTTTCAGAGTAAAGGACAGGACAGTTAACTTGCAGGTGGAGACCTAAGTTCATGTTTGTCTTCTTATTTGCTTCACAACAGAAAGTCTGCCACTTTACTGCTGAGTGTAATGAGCTCGATTAGGTATTCTGTATGAGTCATGTAGTGCAAAAACTCTTTTATTATCAAGTAAATGTAAAGGAGATCTCAGGCTTTCACCTCTTGCACAGGTGTCCTTAAAATGGCTACAAAGTAAATTTCTCCATCTTAGTGAATATTCATTGAAGTGAAACTGTTTCTGCAGGAAAGACAGAAAATCACAATATTCTGTACACACAAATAAGTGAGCTAGCATCATGGCAGGGTGAAAATCTTGGTTCTATTTTGTTTCCCAATAAAGCAGAATGAAAAATTGAAATTACCTCTACCAAGATCTGCATATTGGAACTGTTAAGTAAAATAATCTTAAAATCAACAGAGCAGATATTTATAAACAAATAGGGACCACAGAGTTTTTTCTACTTTGTAAACAATATTTCCTTGTTCTTACAAGATTTAAGTCTCTAGCTGAGGGTATCTCTGGAAGTCCTTGAAAAACTTTTACTTCTGGGTCTGCAACAAGACCTTCTGACAGAGGGCTTCACCAGGTACACTCTTTATTCTTTTATTCCTCCTGTCCCTGTCCTTGTCTTTTGAGATGCACAAAATTCTTGCTTTTTTTTTTTTTTCTTCCCCCCCCCAGGGGACACTGGTCATTTTCAGATGGAAAAAGTCCCTGTTGCCATATCAACTGAAGTCAAAACCAATGCCCCACTCAATCATCCTATTAGTATAAGCATGAACAATATTCACATGATCTAGCCTCACAAAAACCCAGTAAACTCAAGGAAATGTTGTGGCAACTTCCAGTCCAACCATCTAAGAGCCACTCTGGCAGCCACCCTCCATCACCTGAGCTCAGACTGTGGCCCCTTCTCAGCTGCTTCTCCACACTCACAGGGCTGGACTGGGTTTCCTCACCAGCTCAGCCCCAGCTTTTCCATGGCAGAGTCTCAGATGTTCAGTTCCTTCAAACAATTTAATATCAATCCCTGAACTTCTACTTTGAAATTATTGCCAGTGTACACTGAAATATTTCTGGAAAGGTATTGCATGGGGCTTTGTTTATTCTAGTATAAATAGTTATTTGAAATATGCTTCTCTACAGTGACATAAAAAAGTTATTTTGTGAACTAATATGGACCTTTTACAATAAAGTTTGAATTAAACCCTTAAACTTGTCATCATTTGGAAAGGGCATAGATTTGTGAAGGAAAAAAACACTGAAAAGTAAATAATAATGATTTTCCAGCCCAAAAAACCCCATGATTACATAATTTAAACTTGTTTATTTAGTTAAATATAGAACTGAGTAAGAATTCACTATCATAAGATCATAACTTACTTGTCATCATGGTTGAGAGGGCTAGAAAAAGATTCACCTCCTGAGACACAAGGTTTGCACAGATTAACCAGTGGCTTTTTCCTCAGAAAGAAGGCCACAGAAAGTGCCAGTATTTCTTCATAGATCTTCACCAATACTTTTGTTCCGTACTAAAAACAAAACATAAACTAGTCTTGAAAATAATTTTCTGTCTGTGTAAAAAATGAGATTGACACACAAAAGTCTTTTTGACCATAAGAAAGTAACCTCCGGCTAACAGCACCTCCCAAGTGTAATTCTAGTTCCTGCAGTCTGAAAGCTGACTCTGATCTGGGAATATTATAATAAGTACCCAACAATCCTTTTACATTAATAGGTCCCTAAGCAAGATCACATCTTTGCTCATTTGACACAGTAAAGTCTGATAAACTTAGTTAGGTCCATATTTCCGAAGCATAATACAATTAGGAAAATATCACCTTGGAAATTAAATTAAACACTGATAATTGAGAGTCACCAAGTCTATAGTATCATGACTAGTTCAAGATCATTTATTTTCTCTTAAAAGCAAACACATTGGAAAATACACACTGCAACTTGAAGATGAGCAAAGTGTGAGTTGTAATACCTGCCTTTAGAGCGCAGTTACAGACAAAGTGTGTCAAAAATCTTTCCTTCCAAAAGGCAGAGGGAATTCATCTGGATAATAAGTCAACAGGTAACCTGGAGAACCATTGCTAAAGGTGTATGAATATTTTTCATGCACATTGGTGGAGAAAGATCTCCTTGATTTGGATCAGGGAAATAAAAATTATGTGCTTGAATTAATCCTTGTTATTTGTGGTTTACTGGCTTTGAAGACTCTCCATAATAAATAAATGTAGAAGATGTATGGACATGTTCTCAAATTTACTGCTGATATAAGTGGGCACAACTCCACTTCTACTTAATGATATCATGCCAATTTATTCCAACACTGATTCTTGGCCTCTTGCATCTCAGTTGGAAGCAACTCTAACACATGCGGCTTTATATGCCAATGGCAAGTCTCCAATTTGTCTTCCTTCTGAGATAAAAAAACTGCTATAGCTTCATTGTAAAGGGCCATTGATATTCTCTGGATCTAGCAGAGAATTGCCTATTAAGTCAACTACATCTATTTTTCCATTTATGAATTGACTGAAAATAAGCTGAAGATGCCCACGGATAAATTCTTCATCCAAAATGATGCCACAGGTAGGTTTTAAAGCCAAAAAAGGGCCAATAGTGTTCTCAGAGATGAAAATATTTAGTGAAAAATTTAGTGGATTTGCTTAGAAGTGTGCCTTGAAGGAAAGTGCCTAAACTTTCTTCTATAAGGAATATAAAAACGTATTTACAGGTTTAACAGAATATCTGAAGTTCTGAACTTTACATTTAGTTAACTCACCAGTCAGTACATGCTGGGAGGTTCCATGAATAAATAATGGCAGTAAATGAAACAAGACTGGCCAACTTTCTGAAACAATTCTAAAAGCTAATACATATTTTATTAGATTTTTTTGGGGGGAGAGGATGTAAATAATGTCTACGATAAAGGGTTTGGTGCAGTTTGTGGATTTAGAGATCCTGTTACAATATTGAATCTTGGGTGTTACACTCTGCAGTTGCAAAATAAATCTCACATTTTATTAAAAGGCTGCATTACAAGTCTGTCCTGTTAGAGTCTCTCTCTAAAACTGTGAATAAACCTTATATGAAAACATCACATTTTGCAGGAATTTAATGTGAAGCATAAGCTCTTTCCAGGAAGTTGTCAAGATCCTGGAAACAGACTGACATTAATTCAAGATGTTGGAGCCTTCAATCAAATTTTGCAGAACCAATTGAGTTCCAAATTTAAAAAAAAAAAAAGAAGACAATTAAAAAAAATCAGAAAGCTTTGCAACTGAAGGCTTCACAGATGTCTGAAGATGCTTCAGTGTTTCACACAGTACTTGTTAGCTTGTGAATTGTTTACATAATGACTCCAGAGAATTTAGATTCTGACAACCTGATTAAAACTGGCAACAGACTCTGATAGACTAATTACGTCTGGCACAAATGTTATCTGCATTACATAAGTAAAACATATTTTGTCTAACAGGCTGAAAATAATAAAATCCAACAAAATCCTGTGAATTCATCACATAATCCATACCTCTATCCTGCCCTGTCTTTCCCCTCTCCTTTAAATTTTCCTTTCTTCACCCTCAGTGCATTTCTAATGAAAAGTTCTGCATCTCATGTTGTAACCTGCTGCCTCAGGATGCAATGCAAGAGTTTGAAACCTCCATCTGCTTTACATTTCACATAATTGGACGTCATCCTTTGTAACAGATTCAAACAGTATCAAAGCCTTGAGTGGAAGTGACAGTGATGGTGGAAGGGTGGTCACAAACACAGCAATTGAGAAAACTAGGACATAAACCCCAAACAACCAAATAATGTACTGGTGAACCAATTCCTACAAGTGATATAGAATTAAATAAGTACAGGAAAGCTTCCATCACCAGCTGAAATACCTGACATGGAACAGTTATGCCCTTGAGTTCCCAAGGAGGGGTATGAACTAGTGAGGAAATTAAAATTTATAAAGTTATAGTCTGGATTGACTGGAGATAAAAAATACCATAACAGAGCAAACTGAGAACTATTTGTTCATTTTGCATTTTTTATGCATCAGTTTCACTAAAATAAACAGATACCCTTTTCTCAGCAATGAGATTTGAACATGGGACCCCTTGGCATGAGAGCTAAATACATTGCCCAGAGAAATTGCAGATGCTTCCTTCCCGGAATTGCTGAGACCCCAGTTGAATGGGGCTTTGCACAACCTGATCTATTAAAGATGTCCCAGCCTATGGCAGGGGGGTTAGGCTAGATAATCTTTAAAGATCCCTTTCCATCCAAACCATTCTGTCGCTCTCTGATCACAGTAGCTTCATCCCATCTCTGCAGCAGATCTGAACAAACTATCTCTTCCAATGGTATAGAACAGAGAGGTGGTTTGACCAATCAACAGAGTGCAAAATAGGAAATTAATTATGAAGGAGGTTTGACTCTGCCGGTCTTACTTGGAAGAGGGAGAGTTTTCTGTAGATGCCAATTTCAGGAACTTTGCTAGAGATAATATTGAAAAATTGGCATTTCACTCAGTTTACTAAGGCAGCTCATAGCATCAGCAGACAGAGCCTTATGACATCGCTATGACAGTGAAAGGACAAGGAAATATTTTTCCAGGATCATCAATGGTAAATGCTGTTGTGTTTTCAGGAAAATTCTTTGCAAAGGGAAAAATTTAGTGCTGTGGCTAGATAATATTTTCTATGTTGTACCTTTTGAAGGTGGGTTGGACAGACAAACCTGGAAGACAACACTACAATAAAGGACAGATGGATTAACTTCTCTTACATTCATCCTGCTCTTAATTGTTTTTCGGGTTTATAGGTAACATGACAAGAAGTTTCTATGAGAACATCCTTAATGAATAGGGGTACTTTCTCATGAAGAAATTAGCGGTAATTTCGCATGAAAAATTAGTGCTAAGTAGCAAAATGGGGGAATTTCTCTCCCTAGACAGAATCTGCTCTGACCTGGACAACATACCATGGGGGAACACATCCAGGCTTCATCCAAAGATTTTCCTATTAACACAGAGGTGCCCAGCAGCTGAAGGGATATAAGGTTCACTAACAGTCTATATTCCACTTACTATTCTGTCTTATCAAATCAGTATCTTATCAAGCATTTTGGTTTTGTGCCTCTCCCATTCAGAAAGGACCCTGCACCACCTCTCTCTCCATCACCCCAGTGCAGAATATCGTCTAACAAGTCAACTCACAAATAAATAAGAAAATAAATAAATTACATCATAAAGACTAAAAATGCTGGTTTTAATTGCCTTAAACACTAAAATACGCAGACCAGCTTCACTGATTACGAATAAATCATCAGTGATAACCAAAGCTGGTCATGATTAATTCCAGTCTTTACCTTCTGGCTTTTGCAGAGTGGGCTGTATTTACCCCCAAATGGAAGACAATGTATGTGGTGCAATAACATTAAAATGAATTAAGGTTTTCCAGGGATATTATCGGTTAGCAAGCATCGGCTTTTTTCTAATGGAATATTTTTTTCATAAAGATCACAGCTTCTACAGAAAATAATGATAGAATTTAGTCAGGATGTCAGGAATGAAGACCACATGGTTATTGTGAGAAATAACATTTAACCTTTCTCTTGTGGCTGATGAAGGCCAATGTAGTATTTTATTATCAACATTGGCAGGTGATTTATTACCACTGTTTCTACTCCAGTAAAACCACATTAAGCTGTGCTTGATGTACCATTTGTTATCTTGAAACTCCCTATATACTTTCTGCACGCATAATCTCATTCTTCTAAGACACTTCAACAGAAAATGGTAAATATTTAAGTCATGATTCCAAATATATCAAAAGCTTAGGAACTGAAATACAGTAGCTAAATGGATTGTGCAAGACTAATGATGCCAACGTAAAGCCTAAGTCTTATAAAAAGTGACGTAATAAATCTGAAACAGCAGTCATGCATAATAATGTGTGAAGGTAGATTCAGGAGTGACAGAAAGTAAATCATTAAGGGACTTCAAAAGAGAACAGAACTTTATAGAATAAATTCTCACAATGACATTTGCTTATGTAAAAGTAAAATTTACATCACGAAATGTATGAAATAACTTTTCCGATACAATTCTACTGCAATTCGTGCCTAGACTCCATGAACACAAAGAGATTAATGGGAAAATTTCCATTAATGGCAATAGCAGCAAGTATTTATGTTGTATTTAATAGTACAAGGGTGTTTAGCCAAATTGTGTCATTACATTTCCTATAATTTCATAGGTGAGATATATTACAAAAATACAAGTATATAAGACTTGTTTTATTGTTTTAACTTTGTTGCACATTTTCTTTTAGCAGCTTAATGGAACATACATGGTAAATAATGTTTTTTGCCTTACTAGAAGTGTGTGGGGATGTTTTATGAAATTTTGTCTGTTACAATCTGAATTGTGCATCTGAAAATACTTGACTTCAATGAAAACTTAGATCAGAATCAACACTGGCACCAACAGTCACTTAGGAAATTAAATGGACTATTAAAACTAGAGAGAGATTAAGAATACTTCCCCAGCCACACCTTGTCTCTTATTAGATATAGTATAACCCAAAGTCAACAGTTTGTCATATCTATACCAAGAAAGTCAAATTAAGTATTATTTAGTTTTTCTTGAAAATGTTCAATCTATCATCTTGAGACTTAAGGGTTTTGTAACTAGAGTTAACAAGATGAACTCTTTTTCTGAAAAGCACTCAGGAACTGAAATTCATAGAGTTAATAAAATCAAACAAAACTTAATGAATATTGCATATTCTAAGTAATGATTCATTCAGTCATTTTGAAATATTTTATCTCTTCTGTTAAGAAAAAAAAATTAGCTAGCTAATTAACATAACTTTTCCTTGATAATCAAGATATCTTTTTTCCATGATCATGAAAAAATAATAAATAGACATTTTTCTTTTTTGCATTCAAAATTAAAGAAAAAAAATTATTAGAAAAAATACCTGGGAACAGAAGGTGTTTGATTTTCTCTAATATAAGGAAATAACTTTACAGCTTTCCTAATCTTTTTGTCTTATTTTCAAAGGCTGATAAGGATTGCTGCATAACAAGAAAACTTTAAAACAGAAGAGTCTCATCTACCTTTGCTTAACAATTTCCTCTGTTCGGGACAGTTCTTCCTTCCCCAAAAGCATGTACTCTGCTTAGCTTTGCAGCCTCATTAGATATGTATGAGTTCATTATTTAGCAAACTGATGAAATATTTTTTTTCAGAAACTCAGCATGGCAGTGTGATATTTGACTAAACAAGTCAATTAAACTGAAGAAGATAAATTACATTCCAAAAGAAAGGTAACATTAGATAACTACCCCAAATTCCTAGCAATTCATTAGAGTGTTCCCGAGTTTATCTTTCCCAATTTAGTATGCAAGCAGAATGTGATAGTAATGAAAACAACACAGATTATTTATTCTCTTAATCAATCAGTTTCAAACTTTTGAGTAACAACTTTACTCAAGTTAATTGAACTTTCAACTTTGTCAAATCCAAGCCTAGTGGAAGTACAGCCAAAATCTGCCGCTCCATAATGCAGCACACAAGGAAGGGCTGCCACCTGTCGTACATTTCAAAGGACTGATTTTCTTAGGACAGTCAGAGATAAATTACTTAATTACTAAAAAAGAAAACATTATGGTTTCCTCCTGCCTATCCTGCTGAAAGATAAGTATTACTGGAGACAGAAAATACATTCAATCTCATTTTTAAATTCAGAAGAAAATAATCAATAAACTCCACTTCAAAATAAGAACCAGCTTCATTCCTTAACAACTTCAAAATAAGAACCAGCTTCATTCCTTAACATCAACTAGCCTCTGCATGGAAAGACTTTTGTTTCATCTTCAATTGTTTTTAACTGGTTTAAATAAAGGGTGTGGTTTTGATATTAAAAAAAATTACTTATATGCTTATTATTTATCATCTTGAAACCACCTAACTGTCTTTTCTGGAAAGACAAAATGCCAAATTATTTGCAAATCAATTCAGTGAGTGAAAAAATTATTTACTGCTATTTAATTTTAAAGTGAAAAAGGAGAAAGGGAACCAATGTAGAATTCAGTTCAGCCATTGTATGGCTGCCTGGACACATCAGAGCAACTTCTGATCACTTGTTATCCATCAAAAATGAATTGGTGGGAAAATTGAGTGTAGAGGAAAATCCAGATAATTTTGGTTGGTATAAAGATTTTACGTCACTGATTCATAACCATTTCTCATTTGTTCTTGGTGGCCTGTGTTTTAGTTTGTGACCCTAGCTACTCTTGAATAATTCTTTACATCTATATCTTTTTCTTCAGTTTGGAATACTTCATTGTTTCTAAAGCTGTTTGATTTATTTTATTCTCCATAGTTATAAATTACAACACTTTCATAGATTTCATCAACAGTGATGCTACTGGAGAGATTTATGTAAATTTCACGCTTAGGTGGGGGTCTCTGCAGGATCAGGGCTATAGTTTGCAGTTTGAGCTTTATGGGAAAGACTGATTATGTCTGATATAATGCCATTATAATTTTATCAAGTTCAGCAGCACAACCACAGTTTGATTTTGTTGTCTGCTGCCATATTAAAATACATATTTTTCAGAGAAGTTAGAATTTCATCTTTTCTAACAGCATGCAATCCTTTGCAAGGGTGCACTTGTGTCTGTCACATGGTTCCTGTCCAGATGCATGGCGTGAGTTCTACTTAATACAAATATTCTGAGTTCTACTCAAAATAAAAATGGAAGAGAACTTGATCAAATAGGACTTGGCTCAACCACATAAAATAGATTGTTCTACTGTGTTTGAATAATTTAGATCAGTTTCATGAATTAAAATAAAAACCCTCAAACCCTCAACAACAAAAGACTGCAAGAGGATAAAAAGATAATGATTCTACAGGTTGTTATTTCATGCTGGATATCTAGTACTAGACCTAATATTGTCAGCTGATTTGGTGTCTCATTATGACAATAAATATTCACAGTGCATAGGAATTGCTGCCTACATAGGCTGAAAGCAACAATAACCACTCCAGAGATTCTCAGCAGTCTGCTTTCAGTGTGAGATTTGGAAAGCAGATAATCACTTAGCTGGGAATCCCCTGTGCTGATGAATATGCTGCTTAGTTCACTTCCATGCTGAGTTATTATTAGATGTCACACTGTTATCAAATAAATAGTTCACTTTTCAGCAGGAACTATGTATCATATTCATATGATTCATGATCCATTGTCATTCTCCCCTTTCTTTTATCCTCCCCAACAAAAAGGAAATACTGACCGTCAAAGTGCAGGGTGTCTGAATTCCTGCTGTGCACAATTTCCCCCTCTATTAGGTAAAGAGTGTAGGAGACAATAAGACATAAATGAGAGGAAGAATATATTGGGGAACAGCAGGAACAGGATGATGTCTACCTGCACCTACATCTGCACATCTCAGTTGCCTGTGCATACTGAGCACAAGACAGAGAATAAGACAGACCTTCTGGTGCAAGAGCCATGCAAAAGTGAGATGGGAGTTATATCATTTGCAGTGAGCAGTGCAGAATTACTTGTGCAAGACACACCACTAATAACAGTTGTCCTTCTTTCTTGCTAGTCAAACATGGATTTGTGTCAGCGACAAAAATGCTGGAAGATAGTGCCTGCAGAGTGACATGGTATTTCCAGAAGCTGTGTTTCTCTTCTCATAATGTACAGTGATTCTTGCATTACACTTTCCCCCCACATTTACCCTCCTCAGCATGTTCAAGTCTAAAGTTAATAAAAATTAAAAGATAAATTCATAGACCCTGATTGTCTCACGTGGACAAAATAAAAAAAGATATTTTTATCATTATGAAACTAATATGAAAGTATTCAAAGTTATAGTTCAAAATCCTTTTTCAAACTTGGTCTTATTCTGGTTCTGCTTAAGAGAAAGTTAAAATTTAAAGCTTTTTCAATAGGAGGTATATGCCTGCAATTCACTCATTCAAAAGTAATATTGACTTTGCAACTCTAGTAATAAACAGTCACATGTTTGAATTGCCTTGGAAAAATAATAATTGTTCTACCTTTAGAATGGTGCAGAATGTTATATGCATCTCCTACCAAATCATACTTTTTTATATCAAACATGGTCAATTTGAAGTAAAAAGACCTCTCTCTATCAGCACTCTCTTTACTGCTTTAAAGGTAATTTAAACAAAATAATTGTCTTAAATGCAATATAATTAATGTCAGTTATAATAAAATGGATTTTTTATTATAAGATTTGGAGGTGGAAAATTAGAACAGTTGCCCAGGTGAATTTTCTTTTTATGTTGTGTGGTTGGGGTTTTTGTTTTGATTATGTTTTGTGGGTTTGTTGTTGTCATTGTTGGGGGGAGGGGGTGTTCTTTTGGTTTTGCTTTGTTTTGTTATGGTTTTTTCTTTGTAATAAAACCATACATGTGTTGAGAAATATGTGCTTGTCAATTTGCTGTTTTCCACATGCTTCAGTTTTCAGCAGCCAATATCTGGTTTCTACTGTATCATAATTGAGACAAACTCCAACACAACTCTCACACACCTTCATCTGTCCTTAGTGTATATGTTACCTTTTAAAATTTACTCAGGGAATGCAAACAAAAACTCCTGTCTTCAACTACCAGTAGTTAGTATTTCATCTATCTGTTTGTTACCAGTGCAAAATACAAAGAGGACTTTGAAATTCTCTGGCATTGCTGTAGCATTTGCTTTCATATACTTAAATTTTTACAATACTGATATTTGTATAGCTGGGGTCATGATGAGTAGCTGACATGAACATACAGAAATAGAGATGAAAAAACCTTTTGTTTGGGAGACCATATAATTTCAAGGTTTTACTGAACATCTTGATCTACCTTAAACTGGCCTACCAGCACAGTTGTAGTGGTTCTGTGTGCTAGCAAAAACACAGGATGCATGGATATGAACTCATTGTCTGGGCTCATTTTGCTTAAGAAGGTGGTAAGTTACCTGTATGGAACTGTTTTGATAGCAGAACAGAATATTACAGCAGCCTCAATTCTTTTCTGCTGATTAGTTTCATAGTGTACTTTCCTGTTTCTCAGTCATTTAAGGGTTGCATGTAAATTATGAGGAGTCAGACAACATTAAGTGTAATGTATTTTATGACTATGTGTGTGTATATATATATATATACATATATATATTGAAAATATGGTGTTACTTTGATTTATCGAACCATGATTAAATATGAAAATTTTATAGTTTTATCCTCCATGGAGCATAAATTCTTCATCATATTCTACATACATTGCTCTATAATTTCAGATAAGAAATATTATGAAGTGTGTAATTTTGCCGTTGAAAAATTGTCAGCAAAACTAATCAAAGTACTCCAAGATATTACAGAATAACTTGATTTTTCTGTATTAAAGACTATAATAAACCCTGCTCCTCAAAGAGAAAGACAACTTATAAATGATTCCCATGTTCTAAATCTTTAACTACTTACAATTTGTGTTCCATACCTATAAATTCAATAAAGGCTGTGAATAACACTTCCCCAAAATTAGAAACCTGGTGGAATTGATATTCTTCAAAGGAGGCAGAACATTTAATATAAAATAACTATTTCCTACAAAATCTAGACATCTCTTCCTGGATTTACAGTTTCCTTGATGGTGCTTATCTTAGGAAAGGCAAGCTGGAAGGTGTGATTTCTGATCCTTCTTTTCACTTCATAGCCAGCACAAAAATTTGGAATAACTGTAAATTTAAATTTTCTTGGATTCAGTCAAGAACTAGGCTCAGCTTCAAACTGGATTTAGTTTTGCCCACATTTAATGAAAATTATAAAATGGAGTTTGATGGGTTACATGTGTAAGATTTGTTGTCTGTGAGAAATAGTAAAATAGTCCATGAAGAGAAGGAAGAATAGAGGACAGTCAGCTAACATGCATATATATGCCCCAAAATTTCATGTCAAAACTACATATGTTTTAGACACTTAGAATGTTTCCTTCCAGTTGTTTGATGATGGCAGAAAATATTATATACTGAGTAATCATACTTACTATGGCTTGAATTTAGTATGATTAGAGATAATAAAGAGAGGTCTTTTGGTATGGGCTCCAACACAGCTTCAAAGGACATTTACACACTACAGTTAAGAGTATTTGCAGTTGTTCAAATATGAGAAATTTTTAGAGACTATTCCAGTATAAATACTGACTGTGGAGAAAATTAGGAATATTACTAAATCCCAATTCATAAAGCATCAGATTTCAGACTTACATTCTACAGACTATAGAAACAAATCAATATTAATTGATCTATCAATATTAGATAATGCTCTAATATATCTACTAGGTAGATATATTAGATATATAAGTGCTCTCATTATTAATTAAAATCAAAACATTAAGGGAAAACAAAACCAAACTGTTTCTAATGAAAGCCTAAAACTATTAAATTAATAATATATGTCACTGGAATTTTTTTACTTGTATGTTTGCTTATATTTATTCATCTATTATCAAGGTAGAGCAATTAAGATAGATGTAAAGGAAGGTGTCCAGAAAAAAATATAAAAACTTAATGGATATTGACAGCTCTAGATGCTGAGTTTTAGCAATTGACTGTATTGGAAGAGAAGAGAGGTAGTGTACCATGGCACATTGGAAAAATAAGAGTACTAGCTATTTAAGGAAAAGGAAATAATTTGGAGATAAATACTTATTCTCCAGAAGGCCAACTGTACTCTCAGGTTTTTTTCAAAGCAGGAGACTTGTTTGCATTTTGCAGGTCTATGGAATTTTCCAGATTATGCAACAATATGTTAAATTACTGTTATTACAATAGATCTAGAAGTTGGAAAGCTCATCTAGGGCATTTGTGGAGTCAAGTCAACACAACCTAAACCAACATGTTACTAAATTTTTGAGCGTCTTTTGAAGAGTCCTGCCTCAGAGAGGGAAATTAGCCTGAATGTTTCTTTCCAAAGGAACGGCAGATGAAAAAAAAAAAAGAGTGCTTAATGGCAGTCCCACAGAAGTCACTAATTTCTTATTTCAAAATAAGGAATACCAGCCTGGACCTTCAACCAGTGGCTACATTCACTGACATTTCCACTCTTCCCTAAGTTCCATGGGACTCAACATCCAACAACTGACCTCTCCTGCTTGTTTTGGAGAAATAAAAATCTCAGCATATGCCTGTCATGTTGTTTTCTGTTCCCATCTATTTTCATCCAATACACTTGATTATGAGAAAAGCTAGTACTTAAATTTTAAGATTTCTTTTCTACCTTATGATAGGTTTTATACTGGAAAAAACTGGGATGTCCTGCTTCTAAAATACTGTCTGCTATCTGGAGTCAAGCTGGCAGTTTTGGAAATAGCAGCCAGTAACCAGCATTTATTTTCTACTTGTCAGATACAGTTTTAGGATAACTTAATGATGAGATTTAATTGTGCAATACCAACTATTCCTGTATCAATTTGCTGAAATAAACCTGGAGTCTTAGTGCTTCTGTGTGCAATAGTTAATAGGTATGGTATTCTGAATTTATCTGGTGGGTAGGCAGCTCCTTAAAGTGAGATAGATTGATAATTATTTTAATGTCATTCTTTTGTCTCTTAGAAGCCTTCTGCAGTCTAATTAGGATGACAAATAAGGAAAGCCCATAGTAGAAAGACATCCATATGCAAAGGTAATTGTTGATAAGAAAGCTGAAAGCAATTGGGTTCATATGGAATGGTAATAATTTTCACTAGCAAGTAAAGAAAAGGTCTAATTTTTTCCATTCCAATAGAAATTTGCCAGTTACCTGATAAAACAGGTGAATAAAAAGTAGAGGACCTTACATTACAGTAATGAAAAACATGATCCAAGAGCATTAAAGATTGTATTGAATGGCCTTAATATCAGTACAGTCCTAGTTTTTGGTGATGGTGGTGTGTTGTTTGGGCTCCAAAGTCCTGATAATGGACAGAGGCACTTGTAACTTGCTGAATTTACAGTTAATTCTCCAACCTGAAAATGACTGCCAATGCCTCACTTACAGAAGTGGGTTTGTGCTATAAGTTCTTGTAACTGCTTGAACTTAAGCCCTGTCATGGTTTCACACCAGCCAGACACCAAGCCCCATGCTGCCATTCACTCCCAACCAGTGGGACTGGGGAGAGAGTGGGAAGGGAAAAGGTAGAAAACTTGCTGGTTGAGATAAAGTGAGTTTAATACAGAAAGCAAAAGCATTGCACACAAGAAAAGCAAAAGAAGGCATCAATTGACTGCTTCCCCTGGCCAGGCAGGTGTTCAGACATCTCCAGTGGGGCCCCATCATGCCCAATGGGAAATGGGAAGACAAACACCATCACTCCAAATACCCCTGGTTCCTCCTTCCCCTCACTTCATATACTGAGCATGGTGTCACATGGTCTGGAATATCCCTTTGGTCAGTTTGGGGTCACCTGTCTGGGCTGTGTCCCTTCCCATCCTCCCAGGCACCCTCAGCTTCCTCAACAGTGTGGCATCACAAAAAGCAGGAAAGGCCTTGGCTCTGTGTAAGCCCTGCTCAGCAATAACAAAAACATCTCTGTGTTATCAACCCTGTGTTCAGCACAAATCCAAAACTGCCCCATAACTCCCTCTGGAAAGAAAACTAACCCAGGCAAAATCAGCACAAGCCCACAGGAAAAAAATTCACAGTACTCATTAATCCTACTGCAAACAATGTGGGTGATCAGTAGACTGTTTTGTGTGCTGTAGACCTCCTTGTGGAGCAGAGAACATGTTAAAGAACATGACTGTAATTCACTGCAAGTATTGACTGCAATTGACTCATTAAGAAGGAAATCAATTGCTCTGAAGTATATAAATTTGAAAGTGGGAATGAAATGTCAGTAGAGATAGGGTTTTGGTATTCATGAAAGACATCTAATAATAGGTTCTGAAGACTGAAACTAAAATGTTTTGCACTAGAAAAAGACAGGTTCATTCTTAATGCCCCTGATTTCTATCTACTGCTGCTATCTTTTTCTTTACTATACATTCTGCATTCCTTTTCAGTAAACACAATTGTTATACTCTGTACTACCTAACACTATTTTGACATATTTACAGTACTGTAAATGTCTTGCTCCTTTAAACTCCTTATCAACCCTTACCATTAAATATTTTTGTTCTTTTTTTTTATTCACAACATGAAATTAAACACTTCATGAATAATTGAGAATTTTAAATTAAGCCATTCAGCAACCCCCCCTCTGTACTTCATATTCCATGTAAATTGAACATATAATGAAGAGAAATATCATTAAAGTGTATTAACTTAATTACAAAGTACTAGTTTAAATTATTATGAAATGAAAATTGGTAGAAAGAAATTTCTGGCAAAAAATGACATGAACTTTTTCTGTCCAAGAGACATTTTCTGAATAATTTCTGAAATGTTTTACTTCCATGTTTTGAGAACTTTGATTCTAGTGTCTATATGTTTCTATATGGAAGCACTAATTTTTTTTTGTACATTAATAGTAAAAAATCAAAGGTCTTTTAAGTAAAATAGACACTTAAGCTATAAAATCTGTTTTGTCATTCACTTCATGTTGATGAAAACCTGTTACTAGGGAAAAAAAATATTTTGGCATTTCCAAGTTAACTATAGAGCCTTTGCAGTAAGACTTCCTAAGGAAAAATTCATCCCATTCCTCACCACCTTAAAATAGTTGTGCTTATCAGTGCTTTCTTGTTCAGTTAATTAGCCTCTAATTCAATTATTGACCTACACTCTTTATGCCAGAAGCTGTCTGGGCTGTGAGGGCTGCACAGGGGCACAGGGGTTGTTCACTCACATCTAGCCATGATTCTAAGGCCTTGTCATCTTCAAAAAGAAAAGGGAAGAACTAATCCTCAGGGGGTTTAAGTCAGATAGTGGACACAGAGGTTTGGTCTACATGTGACTGACTGCTAAATGCTTCAGGGTAACCACTGGAAAACACTGAATTTTTCCAATAGTCATCCAGTGATGGATAGGATGACACAGTTATGCAAAACCAGATTTGTTTGCAGAGGTAGAAAGACTTACAGATTTTATCCAGCACCACTAGTCTGTGGAAGCTACAAATATTGCCACAGGCACAGCAGACACCTGACAAAGCATCTCTTTAACCTTAAAAAGACATCTCCAGGGGATATAGAAAGGAATTCCAGGAAAGTGAGTGCCTAGAAAGAGAATTAATGTTAGACATCCATCTTATGAAATATTTGGAATTTTAGATTTTTCATGTTTTATTTCATCCAATCAAATTAAGATGGTCACTCTCATGGCAGAATGAATGATCTTTGCCTCTAATACAAATGGAATCTATATTGATAGTATTTAACTTCATCCCAGCTCTCTCATTCAGTTCCTCTAGGTTCCGTATCTGACATTTTCATTCTCTTCTGTCAAGGCAAGGCCTTCCAGCTTCATGTCGTCAGTAAATTCAATTCACGCCATCCTTCTTCTTGTGTGCCAAGATGACTAATGAAATTACTTAAGATTTATTCCACTAAGATTCCCGCAGCCTGATACTCTCCCCTTTCAACATAACCACTTGTTATGTCTAATTCATCCATCTCCTTAAAACCTTACCATTAATATGCCAATCAGTGTTTTCTCCACTTCAGTTAATTTCTCCCTTATGACTATTAGTACTTTTGGGTTACTGCTGCAGAACACTGAAGAGCCATGCACGGAAGTGCACAGCCTTAGTAGCATCTGCTTTTCCCTAGTCATACCCATGACTGAGTCATTCTTATCAACTCTGACTTTTTTCATGGGGAACTGATTTGTAAAACACAGTGTAAATCCAGACCTACACAATATTATGTGGGCAGCTCTAGTACACACAATTATGTGTAATTTCTATGATTTGTTTTCTTGTTTTTCAAATGGCATCAAATCTAACTGCCATAAGTGTAATAGATTTCTGTATGCTTAAATTATTATTTTGGAACAAAATAAACCAATATATATCTTGGAGAACCACTCCATACTTTATAACTTTTGTCTTGGGGTTTTGGAGCTGCTATACAATAGGTGGTGTTAAAATGTTCTGCACCTTCAACCAGTAAGACTGTAATCCATGTTTTTATTAGCTGACAGCTTGCCTATGTTCGTGTGTAGTTACAATGAATTGCTGAGAATTGCAAGTAGAACAAAGTCATAGATGTGAATCCCCAGCTATGTTTTTCTACCTACAGTGTCATTTTGTTTGCTTCAGGCACATTTTCAATATAGTCAAATCAAAAAAGCTGAGATATTTCCTTGAAATTTTGCTGTAAATATTTATATTCTTTCATTTTGGTTCTTCTAGACTTTATGAAGTCACAAAAATCAGTTTATCTCTATCTGAACAAATTACAACAAAAATTCTTGTGCATGTCAAAAAAGTATAATAAAATCTATGTCTTGAAAAGATGGCTTTTTTTTCAAAATGAGGAGTGAGGCCTCTTAAAGATACTAAATGGGAATAATGTTTATATGAGACATAGAAGATTTGTATTTATTTTCCTCTTCCTGAGCTTCTTAGAAATAATGGATTTATATAAACTTAGTTCATAATCACCATTAGGCTGCTGCTACAATAGGCTTCCATAACATTGTAATAGCAATACTTTTCCCTGAATCTTTGTATGCTAAATATATTTGGGATGGATAAGAATGTCTTCTACCCTAACTCAGCAGTTATGATTTTTATCCCAGATATGCCAGCAGCCTAAACAGTTGACAATTTTTATGGTCCATGCATTTTCATTTTGACTTTGGACATAGATGTTTGTAGGCTTGCTTACAAAACTTACAACCTTTCTGATTTGACATTTAGGTATAAACTCAGAACTGGGCCAATGATCATCTTATTGCATTATTATCACGTTGTTAGACTTTGGTTATCTCACCATAAGTCTCCAGAGTGGGCTACTGTAACTATACATTATTTACAGTCGAGGTTTTAAACAAACACATAGGTTATAACATGAAGACTACACAAGGAAGTGAAACCCCACTCAGTTCTTCTTAACCTACACAGGAATTTCTTATCGATGAGAAGTGCAGCAGATATTTTAGTCCCTTTAGTCATATGGTGCAATTAGGCCTTTCAACTTCAATACTGTATTTTAAGGAAGGAAAAATAAAAGTCGCTGTCTTAAAATACATTCAAACACTGATCTGGAAATCTAAATAAAATGGGACAGATGAGCTCTATTTATTATTTTTTAATTTTTTTAATTTTGTCTGCTCAGGACATTCTCATCTGCCGGATAAGATGTTGAGAGTACCCAGGCAAATATCCCCAGTGTGACTATTTTAAAACCTTGGCATAGGTAGTAAGATACTGAACTGAAATCTGTCCATGAAATTCATGGAACTCATTAATATAATTTTTAAAATGTTTTGGAGGGGCTGCATTGGAGCATTTGGTTTTTCCTCTAACCTATTCACTAGATAATGGTTTTAAGGTTGTCTGGGGTTTTTTTTCTGTTTAACTCAGTGTCTATTTCTGACAACTATTAACTCTGCAGAAGCCACTGGAGTAAACAAATGAGAAAGCAATTTCACACTCTAATATATAAATATATATTTTTTTTTTATTATTTTTTTATTTTTACTTTACGAAGTCTTTTAATTACCTTACTTTGGATTTATTATATTCTTTTTTATGTTTATACCATAGGTCTTCAGATTTCATAGAAGATCACTCCAGGATAGAAGAATATCTATTTAGCAGATCTTCCTTTCATATACTGAAATCTGAACTCTCACCTTTTTTTAACTTAAAGAAATGAAGACCCAAAAGACATGGTTTGGTGGTGGGTCAGAAGTGAGAGTGGAATCAGGTCCTCAAGTGCATCTTTTTCTAACTTTATTGGAAAATTAAAAAAACAGAGGGTCATGTAGTTAAGACATTTAAAAAATTTCTTTAAGCCCCAGTGCATCTGATTAAAGTTCATTACAGGTGAAACTGTAGATGAGCACAAGAACTGACAGGGAGCAATGCACCAATTGCCAGAACAGCACTTAGATGAAAATGTACAAAATAATGAGTATGTTTTTCAGTACCTCTGACTGGATGCTCAAAGCAAAGCTAAAGTCAATGCACCTTACAATTTATCACTACAGGCACGTATTAAACACCAATTTCAAGCATTTCATGTATTGAACTAGTTTCTCTCCTGAAGCTGCTGTTCATAGAGAATAGTAGAATGAAATGAGTGTACTCAGGGAAGTGATCCTGAAAGTCTACATGTCACTAGACACAAGATTTCTTAAAATGCATTTTGAAAACCTGTGAAAATTACATCTACATTTTTAGCATCTATGTACACTCACCTCAAGTCAGGTTGCCTCTACAAAATACCTTCCAGCCTGCCATCAACAAGGTTTAAATCTTCTGGGACAAAAAATGTCCACTAAGCTCTAGTGAATAATTTTATATTTACCCCAGCAGATTAATTTCCCTCACACAGATTGTATTTTATTGTTAGCATTTATTTATCAGGTTCATTTGAAAGTTTTAGAAATTCTGTTCGTAAGGGAATATAAGAAAATACTATAGGCCTGCTTCTCATTTTTTCTAGAAAAAATCTAGACAAAAAAAGACAGTCTAATTCATGAAGTACTACATATCAAAAAGTGAAATTCTGCTTTTGTTGTGTAATTTCAGGAGCAAGACCTTAATTTCCTTAAGTGCTCTTGGACATTGATTGGACATTTTTATTGACATATTAAGTGAATGTTGAATCCCTGATTTAAAAACCAATGAAGTAACCTGAAAGACAAAGAGATTTGAAAAACAAACTTTTAAAGTTACCCTCTAATCAGTCACAGACACTGAAGACATTAAACATGCACATGACAGTTTTAACACATATGATGAAAATGCCAAAAACCTGTGATATGGAAAATATTGCAGATCCCAAGTCAAAAATAATTTAAATAAAGAGTTGGAATTTATGTTTCTACTACTTTGTCTGCTTTCATATTGTGAAGAGTTTTCTTAGTTTCCTTGATGCAGTTTTCCATGCTGGCAATCAAGATGTCTTGAGACAAAGCTCCAGAAGTATCATTAGCAAAACATGAGCTTGCCAGTATTTCAGTCCTGAAAAGCCAGACACAGTTGCCTACTTGCATTTGACTATCATTTAATTCCAAAATTAACTCTGCTTTTCTGTGTACTTTACAGAGAGTTGGCAATTTGGCTTACTCGAGTCCTCTTTTGGGGAAGAACTTAAAGAAATTTTATGCAGAAACACTTTTTTTGAAATAATTTGGATCTGATTTTGGATCTTTATGGTGGTTTTTCATCAACCTCCAAACATGCTATTTTCTCTGTTCTTCATCTACAAAATCACAACTTTAAAATGCCAAAAAATTGGCATTAATTGAACAGCCACAATCAAGGTCTAAGAGAAAAACAGAGGATGCTTGTAGCACTTGTGTGAAAGACTACTTCAGACCAAAGTGTTTCCTTGTTTCCAAGTCATATTCCCTGTGCTGAAACACACAGGATGACCCACTGAAGCAATGACATACCTAACACATAGCTGAGGACTTGGAAACACTGAAATTGCACCAAAAAAAAGTACAGAATCAGCAACACAAAGGTTAAGCTGGAGCAGCAGTTGCAAACTTCAGTGTCCTTCAAGGTGAGCACAATTTTTCCACGGTCAAACAGATCAAGAGATGATCACTGGGAAAAATAAATGATGTAATCCCGCAGTCTCAATTACATGCACAGATAATGACAATCCTACAAAGGTCTCTTTCGGAGTTGTAATTAGCTCTGAACTCAACCAGAACCTTGTGGCATTTCTCAGACAATGTTAAGAGATACAGCCTCTAAAACAGACTTCAGGAAAGCAAAAGAACAAGCAATGGGTTCACAAATGGATTCCAAATTTTAGGAGCTTGCAGCATAGGAACCGAGCTCACAGCAGTTCTGTCATTTAGCATCCTAATTTTATATCTAAGTAAAGCATCTAATATATTTAGGGTTTGGGATTTTCTTTTACATGGTAAAAGTGAAATATATTTTACTCCTTTTTTTTTTTTTTTTTTTTTTTTTTTTTACTGGTTTAGAAGAAAACAAGGTAAACTAACTATATCACTTTCAAGGACGTGACTTTTGCCCCACAAATTAGGACAGTCTGAATCAGATCCCTGTTGACTTTTAAGCCTGCTTGCAAGCTTCCCGAGTAATTTCATCAATACATACCCTGGATGCAGTGCCTTGGATGCAGTTCACTTTTCCAGTCTCCAGAGGTCTCTGCATATCGCGGTTTAGCTTCGTGACAGCTCCGCAGGAAAAGCATTTTGAGGGAGAGGCTGAAGAGCTGTCCGGGAAGGGCTGCTGGAACCAGGTCCCACCACTCTGACAGTGCTGTCCTGAGAATTTAGATCTCCCAGGAATTTATAGATACCAAAGGGAGGGAAGGAGATTTATACTGCAGCATCAGCTGACACCAGCATTGCACAAGCAGGAACATTTTGTCCTTAGAATTCAGATAATCATAGCTGTTAGCATTCACCTAGAAGCAGTGCAATGCGGTGATGTTAAAGGATGGCTGATTTCTGTTCTGCTGCCAGAAATATTACCTTTTTTACCCTGACCTCAGTCACACCTGTGTTGGTTTCTTTTTTTTTTTTCCCCTGCCTTTATGGTTGATGATTTTTTTTTTCCTCAAAAAGAATATTTCTTACTTAAATTATTATGATTTAGCTAACAATTGGTTTACAGTAATTTGAATGTAGATGCAGTTTTTGGATAGGTTATATTGTCCACCTATACATTGTTTTCAACTTATAGACATCTGCTTCCTGGCTCCTGACTACATCATTCCTGAGTGACCCTATACTATTATTTATATTTATAGTATATTGAACATATAAAAATGTTTTGGTTTTTTATATATATATATATATATATGTCTTAATATATATATACACCTTTTTATATATATATTTTATGGAAATATATATATATAAAAAGAGGAAGAAGAGATTCTGAAAATAGAAATAAAAAATCCAAGGAAAAATCAAAGAAATCAACTGCTTCTTCTATCTGAAAAGATAGGAGATCCCTTCCCAGGGAACAGTATTGGAAATAGATGATCATTAAGATGCTTCAAACACAGGCCATTCTGTGATACTGTGGTCTCCTCAATACCTCAGAGCAACTTTAGATTCAGGGTCCAGTCTTGGCTATTGGAGTGATTAAACTGAATAGATAAAAAAGTAAATATGATAGGATGAGATATGGGCATACTCAAGGACATTTGTTTTTCTTGAGACTTTTTATGGTATTTTGGCCTTCATAGCCAGTCATATTATCAGAGCAGTAACATGGCAGAACAGGTACTTGCTATGGCAGCCAAATTCAAACAGCAAAATTAGCTTTGTTGATGACAAAGCTTCTGAAAAGTTGGAGTTTGATTCCATTATTTTTCACATACCACAACCATTAGAAAGAGAAGGAAAAATTAGGTGAGCCTACTGTTCTACTGTAGCTTGAAGAACATTAATAGATTTATAAATAATATATTTTTGTTACAGTGGCAATAGTTCTTTGAGGTAGCTTTTGAACTCTATATTGCTGCTTAGACCCTAGTTTTACTCTTTACTGAGCTATGTGCAGAAGATTAAATTCTCCCAGTAAACTATGTGTGCCTGTTCTCTTAGATTCCCCTTTGGTCCTAGGAAACAAGAGAGAGATACAATAATGCAATAATGGATTACAGAAGAGAGGAAAGCACATCTTTTAGTAGCTGTAGTTTAATGACACACAGTCATTCTTTACTCTGAGAATTAGAGATGTGCTTCTCTCTTTGAGTAATGTGAAACAAGTCAAGTCTTGGTTTGTTCTGTAAAAACTATGACTAGCACCTGTTTCCTTATAATGGTATTGCTCTATCCCTCTGATCATCTTTGTGGACTCACTGCAACAGCTCCATGTCTTTCCTGTACTTGTAACCCCAGTGGATGCAGAACTTCAGGGGCAAGTTATGAGACCAGAGCAGAGAGGCAGAATCCCCAGCTTTGCCCTGCTTGCCACACAGCTCTGGATGCAGCTCAGGACATGTTTGGCTTTCTGGGCTTTAAGTGCAATGGCCAGCTAATATTCAGCCTCTCCTCCACCAGCACCCCCATGTCCTTCTGGGCAGGGCTGCTCTCCATCTGCTCATCCCCCAGACGGGATTGACACCAGGGGTTGGTTGTCCTGATCCAGGTGCAGCACCAGCACTTGGTTTTGTTAAACCTCATGAGATTCACTTCTCAAGCTTGTTCAGGTCTCTTTGGATGCACCCCATCCTTCAGGTGTGTCAGCAGCACCACCCATACATGTACACCTGGCTTCTTGAAGAGATTAGTACAACTGATACATTTAAAGAGATATTGTCCATCTCTGCACTGCTGCTGTATCAATTTCTTTGTGCAAGGATTGTCTGTTACCATAGGGCTGCTGAGGATTACTAGTATAAACCTTTGGGAGTTTACACACAGTAGGAACAGTTTTATGCCTCCTCTTGTAGGAATCCTTCAATAATCACAAAAGTGTTCAGTCTTCATGAGTGATTCATTAAAATAGGGATTTTGGCGGGATGCTTGTTTTTCCTTTACATTCAGGTATAATTTGTAAATTATACAGTATAACTGGAAGTATAAAAATATGGATTAAGTTCTATACATAGGCCATTAGCAGTATTTAGATTGTGAGTTTTATTATTTGGCTGAGGAAGTAATTCAAGATGTCCAAGATTACCAGTCTCATATTTTGTCCAATTCCAGGTGCAAAAAATATTTCTTGTAGGGATTCTCCATGGTCCATTTATATCAGTGAAATATTAGCACTCATATGACTGTAAGAAAATGTTATTTTGTTGCAAAAGGACATGAAACAATGACACACAAGCTGGAACTTCTAAAGGTAAAAAGAAGGGAAGTTTATTTCTCAACCTCAATATCTATAGAATTTGAAAAGTGACCCTGGATTGGAGGATGAAATTGCTAGCTCTCCAATGACACTGGTCAAACCAACAGTTCATCAAACTTCTCCTCCTCCAGAAAGGAATGTAAAACAATCATTATTTACGTGGAAAGTGCATGAGAAAACTCCATTACAAAAATGTAAACATCAGAAGGTTTAGAAGAACTTAGAAGAACGGGGCGACATTATTTAAAAGGGAAATAAATAGTAGTAAAGGCTTATATGTTAAGAAGTTGATTGTATGACTGTTTATACACATTGATAACTAGGAGTCAGATCTAATCCAAGTTCAATAGCCTTTTGTTCCAAAGAATTCATGTCAATAAAGAACTGTACATCTTTGCTACTCACCAGAAATTTCTGTCAAAATTCTATTCAGGAGTTGGTAAATTACTTAGAATATATTTAGTTTTGAAGGAGAATAAAGCATTGTAAGTAGTGTAAGGCTCTTCTGAAGAAAGATAAAACCATATTTGCAAAAATTGATTTTTTTTTATTTATTTGAGTTCCTGATGGAGTTCCTAATGTTCTTATTTCACCTGGGGTTTTCTTTTGAGTTGGTTTGTTTTGGTTTTTTAAACAAACAGTTACATTCAGTGTTGTAAAATGTTGTCCCATATTGCCAGCAAAGAAGTGTCTCTTCAAAAATAATAAATAGTTTTAGTTCTCTTTTATAGTGGCATTAAGTTTCTCTATCTTTGATCAGAAGATATATTTAAAGATGAGGAAAATCCTCCATCCTATGTATCGTGAATGGCATTTGCAAAATTCTCAACAGTAGACAAGAACTTTAGAGTTTGTACACCATGTTTAGTATTTAATAAATTTATTTGATACATTGCTTTTGAAGTTTTCTCTCATAGAGAGCAATTGACTGTTGTACCTTAAGTGACTAATAAAAAATTATTAAAAATTATGCTTTTAGCACTGACCTACTGTAGAAACTTCACAATCCAAATATCCTCTAAATTCTTCACCTCAGATGGTGTAAAGATATATTTCATTAGCGGAGAAATATGGCTCATTCACATATTTAACTTTACACACAAATAGACTTAATTTAGAACAGAAAGAGATTTCCCTGTTCATTAATTTTTTGTACTGTTCAAGTAAAAAATCCCACAAGATTTTTGTTTGCTTATAAGTGCATAATAAGGAAACCAATCAAGCATTTCCTAGAGTTCTTGGTACGCCAGGATTTTCCTTGTTTTCCTCTGGCATGGCCCCAGCAATAGTAGCCTCCTACCATTGGAGGGAGCCACAAGCACTTGTTCCGAAATTAATAAGTTTGTAAAGAATTCTTTCAGCACTACAGTAGTTGAATTATACACTGAAAAGCTTCATCACACTAATAAAGACAATCTCTAAAAAATAATACCCTATTCCTTATGATTCAGCATAACCATGCTGCTTTTGAAGTATTAAAGAGCATGTTTAAGCTTACTGCAAGTTGTATTTGCTGCTTATTCTTATGATTCAGCATAACCATGCTGATTTGAAGTATTAAAGAGCATGTTTAAGCTTACTGCAAGTTGTATTTGCTGCTTATTTTAATATTTTTATAATAAGTAATATATTTGTTTTATAAAGCTGCCACATATGCATTTTATTTTTCTAATGACATATATTAAAAGCATGTGTTAAGTACTAATTACATATTTTTTAATGTTTGAATTAAAATCACATTCTTCTTCAACATCTTACTTAACTGTATATTTACATGTATTATGTTTGGATTTTTTTTAATATAATTTTATTCATGCACCAAGATGGTATCTCAGTGATGATTTTACTTTTTGCATGGTTATCCAGTGATATGGGAACAAAATAAAACATCATTGGCTATATTGTCAAATAAAATACTAAGTTCTCCCTAGGTGTTCTGCAACAATAAGATCCATTGAGGATCCACATAGCTCACTTCCAAATCTCAGAAATGTTTTCATATTTTTTGTCTTAGTCTACAGTTTTAATTACAGCTAACCAACACATAGAAGGCCAAGAAAAACAGAAAATATGTTAATTTTTGTCTTCCACATCACCAAGCTAAGATTACAACATGAAAAACTCTCTAATTGTCTTAGCCAAATTCCCTCTGTTCTTAAAGCAGTCCTTTTTCTCCTTGCAGAGTAGATCTGCTGTAGTTCTGGGTTGGCTGCATCAGAAAATCAGAGCAACACGGACCTTTCACTTATTTAATTAGTCTTGACCTTTTATTTGCTTTTGAAGGGGGTTTCTATTCAGTAAAAGGAGGAGCATCTGACAATTCTGGGTGCAAATGTTGGTGCTCCCAGGATTAGCCAAGTAGTCTACAGTAGAAATTTTCATTGCAATCAGGTGACAACTATTATTTTGCAGCATTCCAGGTTCAGTGACATGAAATGGTGTGTTGTTTTCTTCTTTCTGTTTGGCATATTCCAAGAAGCTGTTTTCTCTCTTTGCCTAACTTGCCAGCAAAATATTTTGTGTCTTCTCACAGACACCATCTGTAAGAATAGACTGTCACTGTCCTTGATGTGCTTTGAGACAGGCAACATGCAAACTACCAACACATGCAAGATTGTTTATAATAGTGTCTCTGCTTTTCATCAGGTCTCACTCTTTCAAAATGTTTTGGTTTAAAGAAGTATCCTAAATAGGAAGATTTAGCAAGGAAGTTCAGGACTGTAAAATTTTCATGTGTCATATTCTTAGTATTTCACCCAAGACACTAATTTAGGAAAACTCTTGGTATCATAGGATAATTCAAGCTGGAAAGAACCTTGAAAAGTGTCTAATCCAACCTTCTGTTCACAGCAAGAATATCTTTGAGGTCAGACCAAGTTGCTGAGGGCTTTATCTTGTCTTTGCATTGTAAACCCCAAAGGGTAGAGACTGTACAAGACCTCTGGGCTGTCTGCTGCACTGCTTGACTGTACCCAAGGAAAGCCATGAGATGATGCATGCAAAAGCAATTTAACTCTCTTTCAATATGTTGGAATTATATATTCAAGCAACTCAACTTTTCTGATCTGCTGGGGTTTTTTTTCATATGGCATTTAAAAAACTCCTATAAGACATTCCATAAGAATTTACCAAATCTTTGAGGATAAAGACCAAGATCTTTTTTGAGGTTTCTGAAGAAGAAGCTTTTCCTGTTCAGAAACTTTCTGAGTGAAGCTTGGTGAAATACTATGAACCAATTTTTGAATACTAAAAAATTGCCAACCAAATATGTAAAGAAAAAGGTCAAAACATTGCTCCCAGGTCGTTGATGGCCACACTCAATGACGAACCTGAATGACTCTGCACCATAGCATATCCTGAGTTGCAAAGGATCCCCAAGGAACTGAACCCCAGCACAGGACTATTCCAAGAATCACAGCAAATTCCTTGAAGCGTTATCCAAAGTGCTTTTTGAACTCTTGCAGACCTGGTGCTGTGATTTCTTCCCTGGGGATCTTAATCACTTGAGCTACACCTACCATGATTCTCAGGGTTTTTTGACTCTAAGTAATCTTTGAATCAAGATAAGTTAACAAAGTAGCAAACAAAAGTAAGAATGGATATTCAAATTTATTTAAGTGATCTACCGTAGACCAGGATTATCATCTGGCACCAGAGTTTTCTGTAACAAAAGTGCGTAATTCCATACCAGAACAACAGTGCATCACAGCACTAATAAATAACCATAATAAATGGTTATTTATCCAATGTGCAGGATAAAAAATGGGTGGGTTTTTGTGAGATAACTAGTAAAATTGTGTTGGAGGAAAATCAGGACTATGTATTCATCTAATTTTTTAAAAATTTACTGTCATTTTTATAATGTCTCTACAAAAAAGATTACATTAACAATCTAATGCCTGAACTAATTCGGAGTCTGAATTTTTTTATGTCTCTTCACAAAAGGTATCACCATGTTTTCTGGACATGTAACAAGAGATACTTCAGAAAAAGACATGACTAAGAAACACTAAAAAAGCTGCAGATCAGTTACATGGAAAACAGACAAAACACCTACCTAAGCTCCATAAAGAAGGCTCTGTATTTACATTTAACCTTGCGGAAATTTCCCAAGAAACAAGTGAGGTAAGGCATTGATTTATAAAGTGTTGTATTGCTTTTTGGTATATAACCACACTTCAAACAGCCTGATACATGTTTGAGAGGTCTTTTGAATGTCTTGGAAAGGACACAACTTATACACTTGAACTATTCTGTAAAAGTTCAAGGATGACCATCATTTAAGGGGTAGAATGATGACTAAAATCTATTTTTGAAAGCTTCGCACTCAGTTATTCATACATTATAATGGAGATTTATCTTATCCATCAATTTGCAGTCCAGGGCCTCAGTCAGGGTCCAGTTCAGGGTGTAGTGATCTTCCACACAGCTTTTGTAATACAGTCTTGCTATAATAGGTAGAAGTCCTTCATGAAGGTGTTTAAGCCATAAACGATAACACTTTTAGTCTCTGACAGCCCAACACCCTAAAATAATCTATATTCAGTTGATTTTCTCCTTGCCTCCTCAAATCCAACATTTTAGACCTGTGTGTACTAAAGAAAAATCTTTGATGTCAAAGGCATCTGGTTTTCTAATAGTGTGTGATATTTGAAGATGTTTTAACAATGTTAATTAAATCGTAATGTCTGCTATTTTTTAAAAAGTCAATACAACTTCCAAAGAGGACACAGTTAGCAAGCCAATGACCAATTGCTGTAATCTATTTCTTCAATATTACATGATAACACACTGTGGTTACATGGAGGCATAAAAGCTTTTGGCAAATTATTTCTTTAATAATTTAAAGGTTTTTCAAACTGCTATATCAAAGTGGTACCTCTGAGTATATAAATTTTAAAAAGTAAGATAATTAAAACATGCTTAACTAATAATATTGTTTCTCAGACTGAATCTCTTTTGAATGAACCCATTCAAAGCAAAAAAAAATTAATTAAGGGTGGTTCTTTGTCATATTATTACTTTCCCACAAGACTTATTTAATTTTAATTATGTTATAATGTGCTTAATAACAAGAGCTGGGTTTTAATGAAAATCTTGTCAGAAAAAAAATGCTTTAAGGGGGATCTTTGATTTCTTTATAATACCAAATATAGATATAGCATGTAATGCAGTTGTACTTTGTAGCCCTGAGCAAAATTATCTCTTTCAATGCTGCTCATTTTCTTTCCATAAAATAATTTTGCTTTTGAAAGATTCACGCTGGTGTGCTTGTAAGAATTCTCTTATGCAGCTAAAGTGAAATGTTGCAATCTTACATATATCCAAGAAGTTCCAAGTGTCTTTCAGTTGTCACTTCTGACGGTGTACCTTCCCCCTTATTTTCCCCACATATGTCCCTCTTACCTTCCATGGAGCATCAGAATCTCTGCTGCAACATAAGTGTCAGCAGAAAAACCGCTATAAAGGCTTAATTAGAAGCTATTTATTATTAAGTGGCTTAGGTGTTTGGATTTTATGGTAGTGGAATAGGCTGAGAACATGAATAGAGAAGGGGAAGACACTCAATGCATCTTCCGCACCAGGGTGAGGAGACACAGGGGAAGGGGAGGGGGGAGGCTGAGAACTTCTCCCAGCTGCAATTATAAAAGCTACACAGGAAGAATTCTTCCACAAAACAACATTGCTGGAAAACCAAGCAGCTGGTTAAAGTCAGGGTTTGGTGGAACACAAGGGGACATACAATCAGTACCATTTTCCATCATGCTCTGCAGCTGGACATAAGAAGAGATGAGCTGGAGGGCATGACATGGGATGATGGAGATCTAAGCTCCCCAGTTTATGCAGAGGGCCTCTAATAATGGGCTAAAAAATCTTCAATGAATGATGGTACTCTGTCTCTCCTACCTTACAAGTTTGGTGTGCTCAAGTCAGATCTTCAAAAATTGCCATGAAGACACAGTGACTGTAACAGAGGAAAGAGAAAATTCTTAAGTATTGAAGAGCCTCAGTGGTGGAGTGGAGAAGTAAATTTTCATGTGTTTAGGAAACTTATGAACAGTTTTATCGGGGATGACATAAAAAGGAGATAAGCCTCAGGCACAAGCATGCACAAAAATAATAGATGAAGTAATGGAGTGATAAAAACATTATGTGTGAGAAAGTTGTACTTCAGTACTGAACTAACCTGCCAACAGGATTTTTTCTTTGGGCCAAAACCTTAAAAAATATAATAAAAGCTCAAGCTATCTTCCCTTCTGCACCTTTCTTCTTTCCATATTCTCAATACAGTTTGAAAAATAGAAATATGTTTGAAAAAGTAGAAAATCTCAAAAAAATACAACCCCCCCAAAAAAATCCAAACCAAACCAACCAACCAGCCAAAATTGACAACATATATAACTTCTTTTTTATGTGGTTCTATGTTTTTTTCATTCCTTCTTCTCACACTGTTAACAAAAGAAAACACACTGTTAGAAAAAGAAAAAGAACCAAGACTTGCAGCTAGTAATTCCAGCAGCACAGTTAAAGGTTAAGAAATTTAGCTATAGATTTTCACAAATGCAGATCCTTTCTTCTAAATGTGAATCAAATATAGCATAACTTCCTGTCAAGAACTCTGTAGACTAAAGGTTTTTAGCAAAATCACTTGTCCTCCCTGATGAAGAATTCACTAACAAGAGTAACTCCAAAATCTACATTTCCATTACACTGTTACACATCTCTTTAAGCTGGAAGGTGAAAAAATTATTCTAGTGAACTGGGCCAGAGACTTCCATATAAGGGAGATGCATTTATATGGATGAAAATATAGATTCTGGCTTTTTTCATCTCCCTCTAATTCTTTTCAATTTCCTTTCCTTGGATCTGCATTTTATCTTGATTCCCACCTCAGGTCACTCATGTGTTTTGCACAGAGCTTGTTGATAGCCTGGCCTGGACTCAATGTGATTAAAATAATTAATAACTGAGCTATTCTTTTACCTCACCTTAATGAATGAGACAAGATAAATCATTTGCCTGAAGGAGCACACAGTGTTTAAAAATTTGTAAGTTGGAAGTACAGATAGATTTTACTTGTGAAAAAATATACTATTCAACCTTCTGGATTTCTATGCTATTTGACATAACAAATTAGGAGCTATGCTGACTATTCACTTGTCAACAATAATCTCAGTGTTGTTGACAAGTAAATCTTATGTGTGACAATAAGACAAATACCTTTCAAAAGCCAAAGGCTTCAGAAAATTTGCTGATTGCTGAGATTTAACAGTGAGTACAGACCACTCCACCTGGCACTAATATGGCAACACCGAGGCTCTGTTCTTGCAGATGTTTACTTTGATAAGGAACATGGTATCCAAGACATAAAATATTGCAATACTGTCTTCACATCATTATTTGCAAAATATTTAATTGGCTGGAAATTGTAGTACATTTATACTAAACACATTTATACTAAACACATATCTAGTTATAATAGGAATCCAGGCAGACATGTAGCATGTGAAGAGGTGTTGCTCCCAACCACAGTTGCACTGAAATTATGCTATATATTTTCTCTTTCCTAATCTCAATGATGATTACAAGGGGCTGCATACAGAAAAGTCCTACATTTTTCTAATACTATATACCAAAGTGTTTCAGATATCTAAACTCTTGGTTTATTTTGAAAACATCTCATGTGGACATTTAAAATATAGATACAAGAAAAAAATAGAATATAAATGTTTTTTATAGAAAAATCCATAGAGCTCTGGTACTAAATATTTCCATTATATCAGTGCAAAATTTATATAGATTTTGTCTGCTTGCCTTCATTTCTTGATAGAAAATCCCTGCCAGTAAATAGCAAATGCCACATGGTATCTGATTTGGAATGTTATCAGTAAGCACAGTGCAGCCAGTGCTGAATTACTGCATCATTACTATCAAGATATGAGATGATACTATCATTCACTGTGCACTCAAATTATTCAGGCCAGTTGAATGTCATATTTCCCATTTGCAATATGCCCCTTGTCATTGTACAACTATTCCAATATTTATTTGCCCTATCTCTACATAGCCTGGCTCATTACATTCAAAAAAATCACAGTTAGTATGCATCAGTCCCCTAAGTCCTTCTCTGACATGCTGAAATGTCCTACTAAAATAAATCAGAATTCTTCCCTGAATAAATAATTCATGTATGCATTGTGCAGATTTGGTATCAAAGCAGATAAAGTAAATGCACACTACTGTCAAAGCAGTGTCTGGTATCAGCATAAAATATCAATAATATCAAGTAAAATGTAATTTATAGTGTTTGTAAAAGATCTGTTTTTAAAGAAGCTTCAGAACTCTACATCCTTCAACTCTGTAGCTTCTCTAATCATAAAAGCTTCATGCACCAACATAAGCCTAATTTGTGATGAAATTTTAGAGCTTTCCTTGGGATTTTAATGTAGTTTACATAGTTATGCTGTAATTATTATTGTATAAACCATAAGAAAAAATTCAGATGCCTTTATAAAGATTTGGCAGCATTAAGATAGAACATTTTGTGATGGTACTTAAGGCATTCCAGAATGGCAAAATCAAGAATATTTAAGCTTCTAAAATCCTAAGAGTTATTAAGTGAACAATGTATCAAACCAAGTATTTAGGAATCAAGCTTATATCAAGCCAATCTCCTGACAGCTGATCTTTCTGCATATGCTGTGCATTGCACAGTTGTTCTGTTCCAGTGGTTGATTTATTTCTAGTTCCCCATATCCAAGGCTCAATCTTACTTTATGCTTCTTCAATTGAACTTTTCATAACAACTGTTTTCAATAAGTTTTTTTCTCATTATCCTATTCAATACTTTTCTCATTGTAGCCCATGTATCTCCCTGTTACCATTGCAACATAACTCCTGAGAGAAGTATTAATCCTGAGTGCTCTGTATTTGTATGTAACTATATAACCAAATGTGAAAAGAAGTAATACATAGATCATTAAACATTCATAGAAAATATAAATCTATTTAAAACTGAGTGATGGCAATTTCTATAAACAATGATGAAAAGACAAAGGATTGAAAATCCATTTCCATGCCATAGCCTCTACTTCTGTAACGCCTCATTTGTTACTGCATTTAAAACTACTGCCAGTTCACTGTCAGAAAGAGAAGCAGAATGCAATCCTGACATACCCTACGTTGATAAAATCCATCCAAATTCAATCACAGTACTAATCACATTACATGCCAACAGCCAATGACATGTATCTAATACAGAGGTGCCACATACTAATAAAAACTGAAGCGCTAGTGAAGTGCTGTCACCCCATTAGGGCTAAAGGGGGTCTGCAGCCTTGTGAAAATCCAGACCCTTAGGGTGCAATAATTATCCAGCAGGGATTCTGAATCCTACCAGGATAGAGAGCATCACAGGCACTGGAAAATACATGAGCCCAAGGAACCAGATGGAATGCATTTGAATGCATTTGTGTTAAGAAAGGTGGTCAATATTATTGTCATACCTTTCTCCATCATTTTTGAAACATCATGGTGATGGGGACAGGAAAAACATTATACATATCTTGGAGAAGGGCAAGAAAGAGGATTCCTAGATCTACAGGTGGATCAGCCTACACTTAATCCCCTGGATATCTACAGGGTAGATCTGAAAGTCATTTCTAAGCACACATAGTACAAAATGATGGTTCAGAACAGCCAATATAATTATCAGCTTCAAATGTTGCCTGACTCCAATGATGAGATAAATGGGTTTATGGATATGGGGGGTACAACAGACATCTTTTTTACCATGACAACAGTGAGGCCTTGGCCACTGTCTTCCATACTATCTCTATATTAAAGTTGGTGAGATGAAAATGAGTTGGATATTAGATATATCAGGAAGGCAATAAATAAATAAATATTGCAAAATTTAAGCCAGAAAAAAAAGAAGCAAAAACCTCACAGTAAGTAGCTGTTTAGAGGATACCTTTGGAGAAAACTATTTTTTATATTTATTTGCCTTAGTCCCAGGTTTGGACAATATGCTTCAATGCAATGAAATTTTATCTGCTTCTCCAGAAACAGATATAGGTATTTTATCACACAGCCTTGCTTCTGCCTATTTCTAGAATTTTATTATTATAAGAAAGTCAGTTTATAAAATCTACTCTTAAAAATACTCTGTATTTTAATGTGTTATTAAACCCTACTGCTGCATTTTCCGAACACTTAATGCAACACATAATCTTCACACAAAAGTGGTTTCACTTAAATACTTCAGTCTGGATTCCTGCTTTTTTATCTGCTTGACTATAGAAATGTCTGTCTTCAGCTTAGCTAATATGTAAAACAATATCAGTCAAATACTTCAGACTAATCTCTTAATCAGTTAAGTATATGATATTGTCAAAAAGAAGAATCTGAAAATTCATCTACTGAAATATCCTGCTTGCTTTTAAACAACAGAATCAAAAGCTTAAATCAAAAAGTCAAACTGCTTGAATGAAAACCAAGCCATAAGAAATGCAGCTAAATCAGCAGCACAGTGAGTTAACAAAATACTCAATCTCACTAACAGGTTGGTACTCACAACAAGCTGTTTTGAAAAACTGGTAAACAATGCATGTTGCTTAATCAGCAAACTATGCAATCAAGTCATGAAGCTGTAAGAAACACTGACTACTGAAGACTACCACATAAAAGGAAAAAAAATCTCTTAGTTAAAAGCATGACATATTTCTTTTAAATGACATCTCTCTCCACAGTTTCAAACTTGCAACTGCAGGGAAAATAGTAACAATATGCCTGATTATTGAAACATATGGAAAATTGGAGTGTGTACTAGAAGTTGATGATACACTGTTGATGTTCTACTTTCTGATGTTCTTCCTTAGGCTGTCCTAAATGGAATCACTGTCTGAGCTTTCAAATTCAAGGTAAATTAAAAGGGTGAATACTAGCTAAAGAGGCTTTCTTAAACCCTCTCATCATTCACAGGTCTAACTGACAAACTGTAATCAAAGTAGTATGAAAATGTTGTGAATTTCATTCTTGACCTTCAGAAAAGGAAAAGCTGGAAAAAAAAAAAAAAGAGAGCACAAGTCAGCAACTCTGCCCTTTTACTTGCAGGAGAGCAGAATGCATGCTCATTAGATGTAAAAAAATTAATTTGGGAGATAAATGAAAAAGACATTCCAAAGCAGCCTTACATTTAATTTCTGGATGCCTGAACTGACTACTAAGTCACTATCTTCATAGCTCTGAACCACATAAAGACAGACAGATAAGGAACATGAGCAGAGGAACAGTGGGTTACTGAGGCCATAACATAAATAGAAAAACAGGCTTACTTGCTTTTTTAGGTAATGTCTATATTGAGTAAAGCATTTTCTCCACAGAAATAATTATTTCCCAATGCAAATAAATACATTTTACTACTCCTCTTCAGTTATTTTCTAATTACAAATCCATGACTAGTGCATTGGCCACAAGTAGGGTTAATAATCCACTCTGGTATATTTACCTTGAGTGTCAAAATTCTAAGCATTTTCTATGTGCTATTATAATGCACAAACTCCTCTGAAATTAATTCCATGATACAAAACAAGACAGTTTTTTTTAGTATTATATCATTTCACTTTTGCTCAATAAATCAAAGCTGCACACGTTATTTACCAAGAATACTGCTTTTAAATCACTCTAAAACAAAGGCATTCAGATATTCATTAGGGTAGTGATCATGATAGTGAAACTTAAGCAATGATTGACAAAAAACAGATACCCAATTTGATAGCTAAGAAAACACTCCTAATTCAAGCCTCTAAGTCTGAAATAATGTCCTCTTAATATTGGTATGTATTTTGTAACAACTGCAATTTATCATTCAACTGCAAAACTTTTCAAAATATATCAGGAACCTGGGAAAAATCTCTTGATGTAATTTGCCTGCTAGTGAGGCTATCTTGTACCACAAAAAAGCTTTAAGAGCTCTATTATTGATAGCCAGTAGGCTGGGAATGTCTTTGAGCTAACAAAGTACCTTTTGTTGACCATCTCCTCTTCAGATTAAAATTTTTCATATTTCTCTTGTTGTTCATGATACTTCAGCAGAATTGTGCCCTATGCCAGAAGATCAGTAAGGGGAGCACAGGGCCAGTTACTGCTGTAGCAGCTGGAGCTCTTATCTTCAGCAGGATATACAGCATCCACTTGGTGCCATGACATCAGATGTGCTTATGGCACCCTGGAGTAAACAAAACAAAGCATGCATGCAGTCATAGAGGTCTTTAAATTAAATCTGTTTTCTCCTGACTTCCCAGTTTCTCATTGTACAATCCAACTTCTATTTTGGCTTTTGCTGGTGACTCTGGCATGGATCAGATACCTGAAGGAAGTCAGCTACTTACTCAAACTCAGAACCTTCTCTTGTTACTTGACACTAACTTCAAAATGTTAGTCTGTAAAGTTTAGACCTGTCCTTCATGGTGTAATAGGCCATGTTTTATATGACAACAATGGACAGGAGAGGAAATCCAAATATTGGTTTTAGGACTGATTTCATGCAACACTGCATAATCTTTGGGCGAGCAGAAAAAGACTAAATGCAAGAATGACATCTTGTCTCCTTTTTAATAGCATTTTCTAAGTTTTACTAGTTTCAATGTTCCCTAGCAAACTGTATTCTACCATCTCTGTAAAGACTTCATAAATTGTCTATACAAACTTTTTCTTTTTATTCAATGCTACTCTACATAGTAACTGCTCACAGTTCTGCTCAGTTACCTGACCTCTTTTTGTCCCTTCTACATATCAGCTAGAATAAGGAATGAATAAGTATTTAATCCAAAGGCTGATGTATCAAGTGAACACAAGCCAGAAATATGCCCTTGTGACAGGAAAAGCTGTTTGTCTACCTCTACCCAATTGCAGTTCTCAGTGCTTATTTTGAACAGCATTGAATTTTCTTCAGATATGAATTTGTGGTTCTGTGTGCAATAAAAAGGCAAAGGAGAAGGGTATTGTAGCCCTTGCTGCATCTGAGCAGTTTAAAATCAAGTTAAAGTATGTTTTTGTCTTTATGCAGTGGCTGGAACTGTCATTTCCTAAATAATAACATTTTATTGAAAATGCTCTTTTGAGATCTTCCTCCATAGTAAGAGGAATCACAGAATACTTTCTCACATTAGAATTTTTAGCGCTCTGTGGTTAGGATTAATTTCAAGGGCCTTTGCCTTATTGTTCTGCTCCAGTTTATCCACAAACATATCTGAAGACAAATACCATTCATTTATTAGCAGAAGGGTGCTGTAATGACGTTACAAACCTGTAAAACCAAGCTGGTTGTCATCAGCTCTGTGAAATCTTAAGGTATAAAAGCCTTTTGTGCCTTTGAATTCATGCAGTAGCAAGAAATTCCAATTTTATCTTCAAACCAAAATTACCTACATCTAGTTTTGCCTGAAGGTGAACAGCAATTTTCTTGCTAACTTTTCTAGCAGTTTACTCATGTACTTTAAGTGAGTCTGAACAAAATATTGAAATACAGATTAATTTTTTTCAGTTGTAGAGAAATCACATTTCCTTAAAATTTTTTTTTGTGTTTCTCGCAAACCCCTTTTTTTCCCTTCAAATATTAGGTATATGTAGTCTGTAGGACTGATGTGTTTTCCTGCAAATCTTCCTCATAACACTATAGTTTTTCTTTTGGGGAAATCTTACTGAGAAACAAAACTAGACTGTATGTCTAAAATAAAGACCATAAGTAGATTTTAAAATGCAACATGTCTTCTGGCTTCTGTATCACTAAAAATTCCTTTTACTTAAAATAGCATTTGTGCATCAGTAAGAATTCATTGTCCTAGAAAACAGGTATCCATGAATATGCTTCTACTGCAAAATCTGTGGAAACCTCTACATGCAGTGCAAGTGAATAGTCAGGATGTTCTGTAGATACACTGCATATCTCTGGACTAGCTGAACCAATCTGCCAAAAGTGCAAGAGAACTTATGTGATGTTGATGCCTAAAGATTTTTAGTTATTTATATACTCTTTAGGTATTTGTAGCTTTATAGATTTTTAATATAGTGTAGCTATATAGTTTTAGCTATTGTTTATAGTTTTAATATAGTATAGCTGTATGGTTTTAAAGACTTTCTCCCACTTTGGAATAGTAGATTACTTTTTCTCACAAGTTATGCTACATTCTTGAAATTCTCTTCAGTCTTATTTTCAAGAAAATAATTGCTAAAGAGGTAACGAGTGTGGAAGAGGTTTTACCATGACTTCTGTGAGCCAGAGAGAAGTTTGATAAGAGGATCCATGTTTACCCCTGAAAGAATTTTCTACCAAGGCCGTTGATATAGAAACCAAGAAAGAACACTAAAGAGAAATCTGCAACTGTCTACTCCAATAAGCACACTCTCTTCTGACCAATGAGTAAAGTGTAAACTTAGGAGTTTTGTAAAAATGTATAAAAAGCATGCATGCTACAATAAAACTGGGGTTTGAAGCCTTCTGAAAATGGAGTTTGCTTTGTATTGTGACCTTCTCAACTACGACAAATGAGGACTGTTTTGCACCAGTACTTGTGAGGCGTAACAAATCATAGGGCTAAAATCCCCTGGAGAGACTCCAAGAGGCATGCCCAAGGTGGGGACATCAGGGTAACTAGTCTCCTATTGGATGTACTTGCTAGATATATTAATTAATACATTTATAACTTTTGTGGGAACCTGATGGCGTGTGCGCGAATATCTAGATCTTGTCAACCTCAAAGCTTTCATTAAAGGTCTACTCTTTATGTTACCACCTTTTAAATTGTCTGAAAAGTTTGTCCTTCAATGCTAGACAGCAATATATCTGTTACTAGTGGGATGTGTTATGACAGCTGCAACAAAGCTGTTAAGCTTGACTCAACTGCCCACTCCTAAGCCTTAAACTATTAAGATCTTAAGTGGTATTGTAGCGAGAATGACTTAGATTTTAATTAATTAGTCTTCTTACTTCCAAAGAAATAATATACAAATGTATAATAAACACACTTTTTATTAAATTGATCCAGAATCCATTTACAAGGCTAAAATATAGACAATTCTGTAACCAAAGTTCCCTAGTCAATCAAAAAGTTACCTGGTACAACAATATCCAACAACCAAATGTTATTTTTTTTCCTTGTACTCTTCAGTTCTTGATCCTGAAATTCAATATGTAAACAAGAAAATCTGCCTTGAAAAATGGGGACTTTAAAAAGTTACAGCTATCAATTTTATTTACCATCTTAACAAACTGATAAAATGTCATCAATTCAGTACTCTCAGCAAAACTTTGAAAATATCAATAAAATAAAAAGCAAGTTCATAGCCATATGAAGAGATCTTTCAGAGGTAATACAATTCTATCACTCAGTTTTTCTTAAAGCTGTGATAAATGTCCTCTTACCATACCTTTGCCTAAAAACCCCAAGCCTGTCAGTGCTGTAATTGCAAATGGAAAAAAAAGTAAAAAAAGCACAATTGATGTAGAGTTTTTATATTGTCATAGTTTCAACTGAAAGAAGAAAAGTTATTGGTATTAATTTTGTTGTCAGATACTGAAGGAGGGTATAATCCAGAATGAAATCACAAATAGATAAGACAGACATAAACCAAGGAAAAAATTACTGAAACCATAACAAAAACATTTTATTAATAAATTTTAATAATTTTACTTATTTTTTGAAATCGTTTAAACTACTGTAAGGAAATATAGCATTCAATATTCAATATTTTATCACAATTCACCCACTCCAGAAGGAAGGTGAATAGATTTGTCATAGGCAAATGAACATTCACTGTCTATATGTTTTAAAGCCTGATTCAAAAAATCCTTTGACACATCTATTGAAAAGGCCACATATTAAAAAAATGTCAGGAGTAAAAAAATATTTTTTGTATGTTATTTTCCCCATTTGATTATCCTCATTAGTCCCTTGGGGTCCTTCAGGAAGGAAGAATTGCTTGTGGTTACAAAAACAAAGGCTTTAGATATGGTGTTTGGGAAGCAGGGAAAGCATTAGAACATCAACAGTGTGAAAGGACCTTTTGAACATGTGAGAGAACAAAAAAAATGGGAAGAAAAAAACATTTATGATGGTACAGTGTTAATCAAGGCATTATTTTCTCTGTGAAGGAGCTCACGTGGCCTGTTACAGTCCACAAGACAAGAATCAATGTGCAGAAACTCATCTTTGTGAAAGGAGGTCAGGAATAGTTTTCTGCATATGGAAATGAATATGAATAATAAATGAACAAAACACCAACACAGATCAGTGTTGAACCCTGAAGATAAGTTGTAATCTTAACTCTACATCTTTTTTTGTTGGTATTATAGTGCATGGGGAGATGTGAAGGTAAGAAGTGAAAAATTGCCCCATTCGTGGAACTGTTCTATTTTCCTGAATCCATCATTCTGCATAGTAGGCATAAGGTGAAGAGATATAAAGGAAGCAATAATGGTGCTTTGCAGAGTGGAACATCTCCATAAGAGTAAAACAAGGGCTGGTGTCAGCACCTATGTGGCTGTCTTGCAGCTGAGCAAACCTTAGAAAATGGGTCTCTCAAGATTTTGTAATGACAGAAGCACTCCCTGCTTTCCAAATGAGGCAGATGTAGAATGAGCAGTCCTGTGCTATGGATATCACCTTGCATGTTCTGCAGTGAATATGAGAAGCTCTGGAGCAGCATCCAGCTCAATACTCAAAAGACAAAATGTATTCTTTGTAGCTGCTATTTAGCATAATCAGAGAATGAGTACAAAGAAATACAAGTGTATTTAGGAAAACAGGATTAGCAGGAGCTTTCTATCTGAAACAGCACCTTATTATCTCAGGTAAATGTACTGTGTAAACCTTTTCAAATACACATCAACTTTATCTTACAGTTAGTAAGAGTTTTTACCCTAACAACTAATAAGACTGCATTATACCTGATTGCATTGATGGTTAAGACTGTTATTATAGTATCTTCTAATTGCCAGCTTAAATATGTTCAAACAATACCCACACCTATTTCTGACAACATTTTGATTCCCGGGTGTAATTGCTTTGATAGATTTGCAATGAAACAGTCTCTCTTCTTAGCTATTTTGCTGAACTGTGCAACTGGAGATGAAGGTGGAAAGTCATGAATATGTGTTTCAGAAACTGAGTCATACTAAGAATAATTATTTTTTTCTACTTCGGCATTCTACATCTCTGACAGAAGAATTGCAATTATTTTTATTCCCAAAAAAACTTTTGCAGAGAAATAATGCAAATGAATCCTTGCTGTACCTTCTGAGACTGTTTGTATAGTATGGTGACAGTATTAAAAATGAGAATGAATCCAGAGATAAATAAGTACTTTTTTTTCCTCAATCATCCATTCCAATTTTACTCTCTTCTCCCACTAAAATAATCTTTCAGATTGAAACATATATATAAAGCAAACAGGTTATTTTTCATGCTGGAGCTAAAACTCTAAAATACGTAAGCATCAATCTTTTCCTACTGAAATGAATCTGAACCTGAATTTGAATGAGTTACTCCAGGGCAAAAAAATCCTTCAAAATTTATTCCAACAATCTTCAGCATCTCAAATATAGAAAGGGAGATAATTACAGCAAACTAAGTAAGGGAAATGAAGATAAATTAAATGTCTGTATTTAGCACGTGCTACATTTGAGTTTCATGGTTCTTTAAGTAAAGAATTACAGGGGTTGCATCACAAAATATTTTGTTTCTTCTTTTAGTTAACTCAGCTGATGCTTTACATTTATAATAAATAGCTGTGTGTAGTTTAGTCCTTCCAATGACCTTACGAATTCTGCACTAAATCTGAACTGCCCATGGCACTAAATCCTGGCCCCAGCCTGCCTCCCAGTATGTAAATCAGAGACATTCTGAGCTTCAACCAGAATTGAGCATCATTGCTCATAATTTTGGTTTGGTTTGGTTTTCTAAACCACAATTCTTACTATTACAAGGCAGTAAAATAAAGACTAACCAAAGATAGAGGGCCAAATTCAGGTTCTGAGAGACAGGAATATTCAGCATTTGGGTATTAGGAACTATCAGCCATTTGAAAGAGGAGAAAAATTTTCAAAGTCTCAGGCCCCTACAATAATTCAAATAGTTCATGTTTCCTCCTGCTTTTTCAATGAGACTCTGCTGCTTAATTCTTGAAATCAAACCCTTTCTACCTCATAATCAAATTGGGCTGTTGGATCATCTGAAGCCATATATCATGAGAGATTTTTGTCTTTATATGAACAGCATTTATTTCCTAAACCTAATTTTTTTTTCCTGTATTTCTGTAACAAACACTCACACATGTGCCCAGGAATATGTACCAATTGTCCAAGAGCATTTTTGGCCACATTGTCAATGACTTGGTCTATGAGATGTGAATTTCCAAGGTCACAATACATTCTGTATCTACTTATTGCAGAATTGCTGACAAGAGGAAAAATGTGCTTTTATTAACCATGCAAGGCATCACAGATATGCATGATACATTCTGCAGTGCTCAGAAGCTCCTCTTTAGAGCAAGGTATCATTCTTTTACAGTTTTATAAATGAAGACACTTGCATATTTTACAGAATATCTTTTTGTCTTAGTATGATATCAAACATGCTGATGCGTGAAAATGATAACAGACCCTCAGAAAACCTTAAGGAAACAGATGTTAAAATTCTAAATATACATGAGTCCGTTTAAAGTATTTGAGATTTTATGGGAATAATAATGTACTATAATGAACACTATATTTCTATACATGGGTGATTAATAAATAGAACATCTTATAGAATATTCTTGAATTATTTTTTTTTCTCAACAAATTAATTCTTTTCAGAGTTTAGCATGGCTGATGGCTTAAAAGTTGTTGTAAGGGAAGATTATATGACTTGGAACGGAACAGTTTTATTGTGAGCAAGCAACTCCTTATACTGCTCTAAAATCCCGTGGTTTGTTTAACAGTGGCTCTAACAGGTGGCATATGGCTAATACTGAGTTGGTCACTATCTCCAGGGTGCCAGACATTCCTTAAATTTTCTGTGAGATGAATTTTTGGTGGACTTGGATTGTAAAGGAACATGAGCATCTGCTGCCTGCTCAATCTCATTATAATCAGCAGAGGTAACTCCTACAGCTCTTTGCCCAGCAGACAGAGCCAGGAGCTCAACCTTTTTCACTAGAAGCAGTGAGTTTGACAATATCTCTTAAACAAATGCTCCTTTTGAAGACAAAGAAAGATTATTTTGCTGAAAAATAGTGCAATATTTTTGATGACATATTATAAATTATAAACTCAAATAATTTAGTATGATTTCTTGAAAAACTGCTAAGATGAAATATTAAATTGGCATTAAAAAATTGGCATTGTTTTTCCTGGTCACTGTTTAAAATAAAACTGAGACATAAACCAAAACATTTAATCCAAAATTATCTGGAGTAAAAAACATCTTTTAAATTGAGTTTTATGTTGCCATCAGACACCATAGTTTGAATTATTTCAAATAATATCATGCACAATGAAGTCATATAATGTGCTAGAAGTTTGAAACTTTTTATGCTCCCTACTTTAGACATATCTTTTGGGTTTATAGAGCGATATTCCTTTTTTTCTGTTGCTATTAAATCACTGACACTTTTAAGTCAGAAACATGAAAGGCATTGGAGGAATTAAATTAAAGTATTAGTGTCCTCTTAACCTTTGTGCACTGTTTTTCTTGGGGACTATTTAAACTCATTATTTCCCAATAAATACACTTCTGGTTTTTTCCACTGGTGAATTAGAACAGAGAAAAACTTCCTAAGAATCAGCCATGGCCATTAGAGAGATTCTGACAAGATGCTTGATGAAAAAAAATGGGAAAAAATTGGTGAAATATCGCAATCTTCCTATGTACAACCTTGGGTACTTGAAGCAGAAACTAGTGGGGGGAATGTGATGCTTTAAGTCTATGAACACCCCATTTTTCACTCCCCAGGAAGCAAAGAGCTTTGAAATGTGCAGCAAAGGTAGAAAAATACATCATGTCCTTTGCCAGTCCATGACTCTGATACTTGCAAGATACCAACTTTGACTCCTGAAATTTGATCTTCCTACTATTTATCTGTTCTGTAATTCCTCTATAAAAGGTGTTAAATCCAGTAGCAGATTCAAAACCTGAAATAAATCTTCAACACATGTCCCAAAAATATGCTTCCTTAAATAGCAGGGTCCAGAAAAGTTGCATCTGAAGATCTTTTTTGAACAGGATAAAAAGCATGGTGTTATGGCAATACTTGATGCTTGAGATACAAAGTGCCACTTCAGTCTACTTCAATGTACACCATTTCCACTGATATAGAGAACAGCATATCATAATTTTAGGATTTTAAGATGTCTAATTCTGTTAAAATAACCAAACCAAATCAAACCAAAACACCTTTTGTGTTTTGGAGGGTTGAGAAAACCAGCTCCTCTGGGTTAGGCACTAAGCCCAGATGTTCTCATCTCCAGGATACTGTAGGAGCAGCAGTGGTATGGGCTGGGAAATGCTGTTTCCAGGACAGCTGCAAAGACTGCCCAGAGATCCAGCATATGAGCAAGAAAAATGTTACTAATTTTGAACAATCTGGAGAAGCAGAGAAGTCTCTCTGTCGGAACCAGTAATCCTCTGTTTATTTGCTTTTATGACAGATCAAACTGGGGTTAGTACCCAGCCTACAGAAGGATGAAATGAGTTTCATTTAAAAACATTTATGGAAGAAAAGCTTTCACAGAGAAAACATCTTTGCTTATTTTCTTTTTGTATGAAGATAAAAAAAGAGCTTCCATACACAATTCCCCTTACTGGATTTGATCTGTCACAAAGAACAAGCCAGTGGTACTTGATACAGTGGTTTTACATATTTTTCTTCATCAGAAAATGTTGATAGAGTTAATTAAAGACTTTTAAAATGTACTTAGAATATGTAAATTCTCACAAGAACCACATGTGCCCAACATTAATCTCATATGTCTCATTACAAATGTGATGACTAACAACAGGACCTTTAATGAGCCTTTTGAGGGAGGGGCAGTTGAAGGAGATAAATTAGAACTTGGGCAGGCCAGAAGCAGAATATTGAACACTTGGAAGCCTGCATTTCCATGGGATTTTTCCATGGGAAGAGCTGAAAAGACTTGCCTGAGTAAAAGGATGGTAGTTTGTTTCTACTGGCCCTTGACATAAACCAGCAGGTACTGTTTATGCTATCCCAAAACAGATGACTACAACAACACAGACATTTTAGGAAAATTATTACAATAATCTTTCTGGAGTAAAAAAATTGTCATAGGGCAACATTTTGTCTCACCAGAGACATAGCTGATATAGATTAAAACCTTCAAGAATCTTCTCTTCAGCATGGTGGCCGAAAGCCTTATTGGAAACCTACATGGAAACCTTATTTCCATAACTTTTTAGCAGTCCAGACCAAGAAACCTGGTGGCTACATGCAGAGAACAACCTTATGTTTGGATTTGTATTAACTAGACATACATGTAGGCACACAATTCTGAGCATGTAAACATCTGATCAAAACTCTCCTGAAACATTCTAGTTTTTTACTCCAACATATGAATCCTACTTCTCTCTCTGTTTATAGTGTGCAACAAGTGCAAAGTCCTAGGGCAAAAAAAAAACCAAAACAAACAAACATTAATTAATTGGACCATGTATAAAATAAAGAAATACTTACACTTAAAGGAATACAATATTATCTATAACTAAAGGTTCAGTCATGTGGAATATTGCAGTTACTGATGTCTTTCCTTCTTTAACATGTACAGTGTTGTGAAACTCATGTCAATAATAGTATGTTGTTTCTCACATAATTTTTACATTGGAGACTTTGTTTTTATTCAGTTCAAGACATAAGTCAGAGAACCACTGGAACTCACAAACATTTGCCCTAAGACTAAAAACATTTTCCATGAAGCAAAACTGAACATCCAGCCTTGATTTGTAAGTTTTCCTAATATCGTGGATCCTGAGGCTCCTTAATGTTCTTATTCTGAGGGGCTGCTCCATAAATCATGTAGTAGGAGAAAACTACATTGAAAGGTTTTTTTTTAAAAAAGTCAGAGAAATTTAGGCAAACAGCCTAAAGAGATGGTCAGGCATGAAGCCAGAAAACCCTTCACAAGCACATTGTTATGTAGCTCTGCCTACCTTTGGCCAGTCCTTCCATGTTATAAAAATATCCAATTTTGATGACTAAGCAAGTTTCTAATGCTTTTTTTCCTAAATGTGTCTCAAAGTATTCATTACCTGAAGAAGATTTTTCTAACATTGGTGAAGAAATATGGTTCTTTGTTCTATACATGTTTTTTGAGTAATCTCTCTGTGGAAGACAAATAGCATGCCATAAATCATACACATGACAGTTTCATATCTTTAACATCTTATGTTAGAAATAAGAAAATGTGAGTCAAGGAAATAAATCCCAGAATAAGTGTTCTGAATGTTTGCCATGTGTACCTGCTCTACCTCTGCATCTGGTACCAATATAGTTATATGTGATTTAGAGAATATGTACAGTATACTGTGCATTGCAGGTGTCAAAATTATTTTCTTATATTCCTATTTTCCATGCCAGATCCTATTGATCTTGCCACAAAATCCTCAAAAGTCTTGCAAAATACATCACAAAAAATCTTTTGAGATGCTAGTATTTGTTGAGTACTGATCCATTATGATGGATCCATTATAAAACACTCAAAGAAGAGATTGGTTAATTGTTTTCCTGAAACATGCGTGATAGTTTCTTTTCATATAGCCAAAATCTTTCTTCATTTTAAAGTTAGCTGTGCTGCTGAGAGCAAAAGTCTTCTGTAATTTGTTAGCTATATTCAAACCAGTCTGCATACAAAAGATATGTTCTAAATTTTTTGTAGTTGGATTTGACTTCTGTCATTTCTACATTTATTAACTACTTTGCACAATTGCCACAGCAATTGTTTGGGGTTTTGGGTTTGTTTTTTTTTTTTTGTATTTTTTAAATTTAGTTCCTCACCCCTTAGAAGATAATAAATTCTAATTATAATTTCCACAATGTTTGCTTCATCGTGGGAGTCAGTTTGCTTCAGTTTAGGCACTAACAGCTGTGAATAAAAATATTGCTTATGAAAATGATCTTAATGTCATCCTGTGATCAAAAATGTGCTTAATGTCTTGCATCAAGTTTTGGTGCCCATTTTTTTGACATCTTGATTGGTTTTCCAAGGCGGTTTTGGGGTTTTGAACTCCCTTATTATTTATGCAATTTTACTTAAAGTATTTCCTTTTTTTATGTTTTGGTGAAACTTCTCTGGAAGTTTGCCATCTATAATTTTGCTTACCAATTCTATCACTGAAATTTCTAGTTTTCAAAGCTTCATAATTTTCCTGAATGTCATATGCAGGTCATACTAAAAGATCTTTCAGTGAGCATGGAATTATCTGAGAAGTCTGCACATGTTAAGCAGAGGGGAGAGGTGAAAAAACAAGTATTCCAGAAATGTGTACACAAATAGTAATGGATGTACAGCAAAGACAAACATGCTGATTATTACTAAAAGAGACTGCAGCACTTCTTTTGTAGTCTTGATGCATTCCTTGTCTTTGTCTGATCTTTGAATCTGGAGAGATTTATAGTCTGTTTCTGGTAAAGATGATCTTAAACAACAGGTTTGTCTAGGACTCAGTATGATACCAGTTTATATGTGCTGAGGATAGAGTTCCTTGCTTATATTGTTGAATCCAGATGCTGACTTTTTTTTCTTTCCTTTTCAGACAAAAAAACTGCTATTAATGCTTCTATCACATTCTTCATTTCATGCAAAAGCAACAAAAGGTCACATTTCTGCAGTTTTTTACAGAAGGAAAAATGACCATTTGTGGAAACAATAGATACTGTAAAAGGCAACACGCTCTTTCCAGTCTTTCTGCAGTGCTATACAGATGCCCTTATTCAAGGTAGGTAACAATGGTGTATATTTGGTTCCACTGTACAAATTGTGGTTATCCTGTAGCATCTGAATGTTTGGGTTTTTTTGTTTGGTTTTTTTTTTTGTTGTTTTTTGGGTTTTCTTTTTTTTTTTTCTGATAGCTGTCCCCAGCAGGCATACAAATGCCATTGATATTTCATCTCCAAATCTTAGCAGAATATTATAAAGGGCTTGTAGATTGATTTAAGACTTCAGATCTTGAACTTACTGATGTTTCTTATAATGTGACTTAATCTTTACTATATCACAGGAAAAACTTATTGGATGGCATAAAAAGATAAGGTTTAAGTAAGTATAAGCTTTCTGATTAGATAAAAAACATATTTAAAGTTTATAATTTCTATAACTGCAAATTTTCTGCATAAATGAGTAGTGACATAGGGATATATGTTTTATTTACTCAGACTAGAATTTCCCTCATTTCAGAACAAAACAGTGCTTGTGCAATTTTAACAGAAAAAGAAGCTATTAAAAAAAGATAACAATAAACAGTAAACCTTTCTCATTTTCTGTTCCTATTCACACTAATTGGTTCTCTCTTAGCCAATTCTGGCATTTTTGCAACCAAGAAAAAAAGGACAACAAAATTTACTTCCTGCAGTTGTACATGTAACTTTTCAAATGTGCCTATTGGGCTAGAATTTGCTTCAAAGGCATGTAACTAAGGATCACAAAATAACTGTCAGGGTAGAAACGATGTTATAAAAATTTTTCACTTTTACCACAATTTTGTATTGCTAAAAACAGAATACAGATTAACTTCAAATCAATATACAGAAAATACCCTGTGAAAAATATAATTTGTAGCTGGGTGTATTAGAAAAAAGGGAAAAATAATTTCTATACTTAAATATCCCTTTTTCCTTTCTTGATATAGTTTAATATCAGCTTAGTTTTGAATTTCAGTTAGTTACATTTTTTTTCCCGGACTTAGATAAAAAGCTGCTTATACCTATTAAGAATGATTGGATGTTATATCCTGTCTTGTTCCTGTGAAGTACTCCTAAATACCCACACAGCTACTCCTTCTATATAGTAATTCTTGTTCTTCTGTGGTATAATGTTTAATATAAATGAGTAAAATTTCTACAGTACTGTCGGAACCCAGGACATTCCTCTGGCTGGCCTGTATGGCTCGAGCTCCTGGCAGGAGTCTCAGAGACCTTGGCACAGAGCTGAAGACACCTATGCCTTTGATTTTAACCCATGGAGAAAATTACCAACTTTATGTGAAGAATTACAAGCCATGGGGGTTTAAGTAGAATAGTAGTTAGTTTGTCACAGGGTGAAAAGATAGAATTTTGGGGTTTTATAAATGGGGGTTCAGGAGGCAAGATGGGGGGATTTGGGCATGCCCTGTCCTTCCTCCTTCTCTTTCCTAGCCTCCATCTTCTGCTGTGATGATGACACTTTTAGACTGGTTTAGAGTAGAGACAGACTGTCTAACATGGGTAATAGGTATTGGAAAATTATTGTAAATTAAGTACATGTAGTTCTAAGTATAAAATGTTGACACCACCCCACAGGCGGTGAGTGTGCCACAAACTGACCTGCTGGACAGACCTCAGTGGGTCAGAGAAACAATGTATGGGATAAGAAAAAATAAAAAACCTTGAAAACCAGAGGAAAAGGGACTGGAGAAAAGAGGCTTTCTAACACCTTGGGGTCAGCTCAACCGCAGAGACTCTGAGACAGTACACGGACTGAAGTCTTCACTGATTGTTTTGCAAGATGAATAGCAATTTATTTTCATAGCCCATTACTTGTTTGTGGTACTGGTGCAAAGTTATCCAGCTTTCAGCATTACTTCTGGTAGCACAATAAAGTTTATAATTGACGAGTTATGTAATAGTTACAGTGAAAATCTGAAAGGAAGAAGGAAAGGAAGGAAATTGGGGAGTTTGCTTGGAGGGAGGAGATTGTTTAAGATGGAGGACTTTTTTGGTGTTTTTTTTTTTTTTTCTTTTGGTTTGTGTTGGGTAGCTTTGTTTCTTAAATTAATTCCTGGAGAAAACAAATCTAAAGAACTGGATATTTGTTGGCAAGTCTAAAGAATTCCTTTTATCATGGTTATTTGAAAGTAGCTCAAACATCAAGCATAATCTTCCTACTACATTATCTTAAATAATGCTGAATTAGCTAACATTCATACACTGTAGCAGACTGAAAATGGAGAGATGATTAAAGCTCAGCTCCTGCTTCTTGACCTATTTGTCCCCACACCAGAATTTACACTTATACAGCAGGAAATATGCATCAACAATAGTTCACAGTATTAATAAAAAAAGAAAATCTCTGGAAACTATGCAAAAGCTTTTCAACTGTCTCAAAACACAGCAAAGCTCACAGAATGTGAACAGATTTATAAAGTATCTGTATTAATAATCTTAAAAGTTCTTCCTTCTTTTAGAGACTTAATGCCTGTTAAATTGTAGGAGAAGTCAATAGGAGCTGGTGCAGACGTGTGTGCCTCTTAAAATCTTTTCAAATATATTTTAGCAGCAAAAGCTTGTTTGTATGTTATGTATACCTTGCATAATTTATAAACTCTTGCCTTTAAAACTTGAAAAATTTTAATGAGAAAAGGTTTATCTTAAACTGGGTATGAATCTCCCTTTGAATTTTGCCATGAAGTTATTGCATGTACTAACATAAAAGGACAAACCATTTATTGATAAATTAATCCCTTAACACATAAAGGATATTACTTCTTTTTCCCTGGTTTTTTCCTCCATTTCAAGCTGTTCACAACCTATTTTCTTTAATTAATCTAAGTTGTTACAATTCTTCAAAAATAGCATAATTTAAAATGAATAGTAAGTCAAGGGACTTTATCCTAATGAGTGCTCTGCATTATATTCTTAGTGGGATTTTAGGAAGGGAATGGTAGAGCTATTTTCAAACTATTTTCAAATCTGAGAAACAACCTTTCCTGTGAATAAATATAATTTGAGGGGACAGAGTTGCTCTGCAAAGCAAAATTACCTATAAAACTTCTGCCACCAGAAGAGAAGAGATATTTTTTCATTTCATAGTCAAATTTATTTGGGCTTCCAGAAGCCTTGACTCTCCTTGGCTCCCTTAGCTGCTGCTGTATGCTTTTTTTAAAATAAGATATACTAACTAGCACCTCAAGATACAAAGAAAGAGTATGTGTTAATTAACTGAGCACTGCATAAGATCCTGGCTGGGGGAAAGGAGAGGTCTCCTGTTATTAGCTTGGATTTTCTTTATCTTATTTGCAGGTCAAAATGTGTTTTAGTAAATTATAAAGGCTCTATTATCAATCATAAACATTCACTCTACAATTTTCATGGCACATTAAATAAAATACTCAGTAACAAAAATATTTAAGTATTGTTGAAAGATGCTTAGAACCCTTTGTGGATGTATAACAAAGCAGTTCTGAGAAATACTAATGTGCAAAGTAGTTTCATAAATGAGGATTTATGCACCTCTAAATCTTATTCTTAGGACTGAATGAAAGAACAGATACAGAACATCAGAGGTCTGTTTCAAAACTTAAGTCCAGTCTAATATAAGCAGTGCTCATTTTTGTTGATTATTCTACAAAGGGATTATTTTACTGAATGAATGAGTGAGTGCAGAAGTGATGGTGTGATGGACAGTGATGGACAGTGATGGACAACAGAATTGGCACCTTGCAGGCACATGCTAAGGCAGAAGCAAAAGAGCTGAATCTGGGCATATTCAGGAGGTCTACAGGGGGCAGGTTTGAACCTAAATACCCTTTAAAAACAGATACTGCTAAACAAACAGCTTGGTAATGAAAGACAACCTTGTGCTATGAAGGGAGAAGAATATTTTCTTTGGGACAGATCATCAGCTGTAGAACTATTGTGTGAACACCATCCAGGTGTAGCAATTGGTGACTAATCTGTTATCTGTTTCTCCTGTTTTACTGATACTGCTGAGAAATAACAATTCTGAATGTTTATTTTTTTTTTGTTACACAGATGACTGCTTAATAGCCCTTGGTTAGCACGTTTTTTCCATGAATTTGGACTAGGTACTCTTTAAATCCATTTATATTTTTGGTGACTGTGGCATTCTTTGCCAAAGACATATTAGTTACCTCCTTTTTGTTTGTACAGAATGTCTCTGCAGTAATTCTCTTGCATTCTCCTGGAAAGACTACATGACACCTGAAAAAATTAACTGCTTTAGCCAATCCTCTAATTTTCTGTAAAAATACTCTTGATTTTGATGCAGTTCACGCCTTTACTTGGAATCATCACTAGACAGACATTTTTGCTTTGGCAAAAATTTTGAATTTGAATACTGTACAATCACAGTTAGGTTTTTCATTATCATATCTTCATTCAGGGCTTAAGCAACAAATGCTTTGTCACTTCTGAATTCTCTTATTAGCTGCCCCTAACATGCAAGTTTAGGATGCCTCAAGTGTTAGTCCCTGCATTACATTCTCTCGTAACACTGTTTGCTGGTTTTGGCTGAGGTAGAGTTAATTTTCTTCCCAGAGGCAGGTGTGGAGGTGTGCTCTGGATTTGTGCTGAACACAGGGTTGATAATACAGAGATGTTTTTGTTATTGATGAGCAGGGCTTACACAGAGCCTTTTCTGGTTTTCATACCAGCCGTGCTGGTGAGGAGTTGGAGGGGACACAGCCCAGACAGGTGAACCCAAACTGACCAAAGGGATATTCCAGACCATGTGACATCATGCTCAGAATATAAAGAGAGAGGAAGGAGGAAGCAGGGGACAATCGAAGTGATGGTGTTTGTCTTCCCATGTCACCATTGGGCATGATGGGGTGCCACTCTCCTGTAGATGTCTGAACACCTGCCTGGCCAGGGGAAGCAGTCAATTGATGCCTTCTTTTGCTTTTCTTGTGTGCAATGTTTTTGCTTTCCTTAATTGACTCTTTTTATCTCAACCCATGGGTTTTCTTGCTTTTACCCTTCTGATTTTCTCTTTTCTTGTGGGGGAGTGAGTTAGTGGCTGACTGGGCTAAAACCACAAAAAACCACTTGCCTTTAAAATATACCTACCTTGGATTTCACTGAATGCACACCTAATTTCAGTCTAATTACTTCTTCCCCCATCGTATAATCAAGTCAATTTCGTGATTTGATTATATCAAGTGCCTGAGAGGTTGTCATCCCAAAACAAAAATAGCAAAAGTTTTCTCAGCATCCAGCCTACTAAAAAAAAAAAAAACCAAAAAACCACAACTCAGTTTTTCGCGGTGAAAGGTGGCAAACCCCATTTTACAGGTTTATTTGTGTTCCCTATCTTTCTCCTTGCTTTCCAGCAATCCCTGCGCAGGTAGCGAGGTGCCATCCGGCCGTGCACCAGCAGGTGTCTCCCCTACACGCGATTCCAGGGTCCAGGATGCGCCTGCACATCCGCGTCCGTAGGGATTGCGGTGTGGGGAGGGCAGAAGGGGCACTGACGCCGTGTGCTTCATTTCTGTAAGGCTAGAAATACAGAGAAACATAATGTAATTTCATACAATTCAAGCTTTCCTGCGTCCTTTCAAAACACTCAGTGTCATAGCAGAAATTCTGGGGAAATAAGGTGTAATTGTTACACACCCGCACCCCCCCATGGGACATATGAATAGCTTTTTGCTGAGTATGTACTGCAATAGTTATGCCCTAGATAAAGCATCAACCGGCATGGCTGACATAGCTTTTAGAAGTAAATAATCCTAGTATTTCTCAATGTAGTTCTAACTGTTGAACTGGTTAGTGATGTGACTGGCCAGGATGGGGCTTTCACATTTCCATAAAGCTTTTTTTAAAAAAAATAATTAATCTATTCTATCGAACATGTTTGACACCCACAATATTCATTGGAATGGAAAACTAGCTACAGAAAACAATGGGATTTTTATTAAAAGCTATTTATTAATAACACCACCGTTTTGTCTTGTTTCCAAATTATTGTTAAAACATAAACCCCAACTCATTTGCAAATGCTATACAATAAATAATTTAAAGATTCACTAGCTTTATAGCTTGGATTTCTTGAAAACCCAGGAGAGCAAATGATTGTGCTTTCTGAGATCCTAGAGAATTTGGCTGTCTACAAAGGCCATGGGAAGACATGTCCATACAGAGTGTGCTGTTAGCAAAATCTGAAAGAATAACATCTGCACAAAGCCCCCAAGAGCAGGGGGACACATGTAACTTGAGCAGGCCTGGAAACTGTAAACTGAGAAAGGATGTGATTAGCGTGGGAGGAAATATGGGACAAAAATATGGGAAGGAAGTGCTGAAGAGTGAGAGGAGCTCCCAAGAGGGCTGGTGAGAAAGAAGTCTGAGATGGGAAAATTTGTGTGGGAAGGTGCTGGAATGATAATGAGGAAAAGGGCATAACAGAGGACAGGTAGGAGAGGAAATGCTGGGGTGTTTAAGACCCAGTTCAATAGAACAAGGAAAGGACGGGGATTTGGGGCACAAAGAGTATGAGACCAAGAGATGGATTTGTATCTTCACTACCTCAGTACCTTCTTTTTTAATATTTGGATTTAAGTAATTAATTTAGCTTTATATAAAGCCTCTATATAGAAGACTTCAGAATCTGCAATGGAGTAGCTGGACATAAATTCATATAGGCAAAGTCATGAGAGAGTGTACCTGAATAACTTAATCTGAAGAGTGAATTATGATGCATGACCTCCATTGTAAGCCTCAGAACCATAATTGCCATCAGCATGATCTTGTTATAATAGCTTATAACAAAAAACACAATCCTTGAAGCACCTGATATATTTACTCTGTCTCAGACTGGCAATAATGAGAACACTCAGTATTTTGTAGCTTCTTTTAAAAGTGAACAGAGTGCATTCTAATCATACCCAACAAAGCACAACAGCTGAAAGTGACAGTAAATATTGCAAGTTTGTTGAGGAGTGCAGCTTCAGAAGAAGAAAATCTCTGTTAAACTCAAATTGAAGAACTGTTTTGGTTCAAAAAATAGCTTCCATGCAATCCCAGGAATATTTATATTTTGACAGCTAAAGTATTTTTTCCCTCAGAGTGATCTTTCAATTTTTAGTGGCACTAATTTTTAAAAATGTAACTTTTTCTAAGAGAGTTATTAAAAACTTCAGGGGAAAGAAATTATTTTGGGTCAGAAAGCTTCCCACTACCCTTCAAGAATGCTTGTGATTTTTCATCTGGCTACTGAACAAAAAATACCAGTATTTGCAAATATATAGAAAGAGAAGACAGTTGGTAGCAAACTCATTAGCTCTGGGAATAGTTTAATGCATCTCTCCGTATTTCACCCCTGCCCACCAGCCTTCTCATCCTTATATCAACACCAAAACAAAGAAAAAAAAAACCAAACAAGTTTTTACAAGTTCTGAAACTATTTAAGATGCTGACGTCTGCTCCAAAATTAATTTGTGTATTTGGTTGTAGAGATAGTAAGTGACCTCTAACAAACCATCTGTGAGAATACAGCAGGAAGAGGGCAAGCAAGGAATGGAGCAAGGCCCTTCACAGCATTCAGGAAGGGAAGGAGATGGAGCCAGGGGCAAGACATATTTTCTGCCTGAGAGACTCACAGAGGAGAAAACACAGAACAGGTCCAAAGACCTTGTAAGAGGCAGGGCTGGGTATCATAGGCTGAGCTTAAATGGAACTCCTGGGCTCATGGACAGAGCACCCCATGTGAGGCCAGTCAGGGACTATAAATCCCATTAACACCCTCAGGGCTCAGACATTATCCTGCAACAGCTGAATTGTGATTTATCATATGCTTTTTTAAGAAGCTCAGAGCACATGACTATTATGTGTGTTAACTTCAATAACAGTGAAAGAGGTTAATGTTTCTTACTTAACATTTGTGATGTGCTAAAGGTATAAAGACATATGTTATCTGCCGAAATTCAAATCTAGTGATTTTTTAAAATTCATTTAGATTTGGGACTCAACCCTCAGCTAGGCTGTGAATTGCAAGGTGTTAAAATGCATTGGAGCCTTTTGGAGTGAACCGATTATTTGAAAATTCTGTAAGGGTGTATTAAAAGAATGCAATCTTCAGCCATTTTAGAAGTTAGTCTGGCCACTCCATGCACTAATAGGACTGAATTAGTACAGCTTTGTTTAAGTGTCTGCAAACAAAGGGATAGCACAAAGCAAACATAAAATGCCTAAGCACCCAATATCCTTTAGGAGTTGGCTTCATAGATGATTTTGAAACACTTAACCAGCAACCTCCCTGAATCTCTCAAGAGCTAAATATCACTAAAAATTGGCCAGAAATGCAGAGGTTACTTTGAAATATAGACTTATTTTCTTTAGTTATTTCTATCCCTTTCTATCTTTACTTAAATGCAGGATGATTTTCAATAAGTTTGAAATTGCCAATAAGGAAATACTTCACTGCTCTAAACATTAAGAACTATCTTGAAAACTTACCAAAGAACTCTCACAAGAGCTGCTTTTTTCTTTCACTTCACACTACTACAGTTGCAAGCCTCAGATTAAGCTCATAAACAATAATCATATATTACTTCTCTATAGTTGCCAGTGTTCAAGGCCAAAAGAAGCAGAGAAGATACTTCTTTGTTTTTCTGTTTTATTTATGGGAGGGTTTTTTTTGATCCTGTGTTTTCTGTTTGCTTTTTTTCCAGTCCAAATCGCTTGGCTGGGTTGAATACATGATCCAAATAAGAGCTTATTTATCATGCTGTTTGGTGATGGATGCTTGGTGATTGCCTGCCATTCTTTTCCGACTGTAAAACTGAATTAGATTCTACACCGTGCAAATGTACACAATGCACATTGTAATGACAGCTGGTGGAGAGCTGCTGTAGCCAATTCTGGGTCTTTTTCCAGTCACAACTTCTGTTTCTTGTCTTCTGTGTGCAGTTCTCTGCCACCCCTCCTCCCAACCAGCACCTTAAAGTAAATGTAAAAAGTACCAGGCAAGGGCACCAGCTGGTCCTATTTTCTGTCTACGGATATTCATAGTCTCTGATTGGAGTCATGGTCCCCTAAAAGCCACACTTACACAGGAGAAAGAAAACTCACTGCACTTTTTTCATCACAAATGTTAAGCAGTTTAGAAAATAGGCTCATGCAGTTTCTATTCCAAAGGTGGTTCTTCTTAAAAAATGTCAGATTCTTCAAAGCAGTAATGCATACACTTGCAAACACAGTATAACCATGTAGCAGCATGATTTTGGGAACTTTTCCATATAACTGTATTTTCTTGGAAGGAATGAGCTGTTGTCTATTTGTAACTAAACATGTTTAAACTTAGAAGTACTGTTATTATTGGTTTTAAACACCAAAGGTGTTCTTAATAGCTATGGAAGATTTTTGTACAGTAAGAAACTACAAGACTAGCAGTCCCATGAAATTTTTGCATGGAACATAAAGGAATACAAAAAACATAACTTCATTGTCTTTTTGTTTTGGTTTGGTTTGTTTTTTTTTTTAGATTTGTCTCTGCTTTCTTCATGGATTGCTGTTTGGTGGGTTTTTTAAGGTTCATGGTTTCTTTTAGGATTCCTTTGTCTCTAAGCAAAGGGACACATGGTTTTGGTTTTAGACCTTGGATTCTTTTTCTAATTTCTATTAAGAGGAAATGATCTGAGATGACCCATGTAGGTTCTGTTTTTGGATTTCCCAGTGTAATACCACCCCATGTTGATCAACATATGACAGTACATACCTTGAGGTGGCTACATAAGTCATGGGTCAAAGGCATTTTCCAAACTGCTCCAAGGTGACGGACCATGATTGATTTACTGTTCAATGGTGTTAAAGAGATTACTTCTTTTTAGCTGCTGGTTTCTTACAGTGATTGAGACAGCAGCTGACTTGCTCTTCCGCATTCTCCTTGGTGAATTATCACTTTAATTAAATTGCAAAATGATATCTGTTTCTGAAATTCTGCCATATATGTCTACTTAACTGTAGGTCTAAGGAAAGATCTTACTTTCTATCCACATTGATCATTAGTGCAAAGAAGTGGTTCAAGAACACATTTTAATGCCTTAGGTTTTTAACACTAAGTTCATTTGTGTCTCCCTCTGTAGCAGCTTATTTTCTGTCTATGCACTTTCTCATATGCTATAGAATATAAAAATTTATATATATATATATATATTTATATATATATATATATATATTATATATCCTATGGACCTGTAATCCCCATTCTGGCTAACATCTCTTGGTGGCCTGTTTAATTTTCAGAGATGTATATTTACAATTTGCAGTTGGGATTAACTATATTTTTTTAATGTACAAAATATAATTGTTTCAATTACTTTGAACATTAAAAATGTTTCATCTGAAAATGAATCCTCCAAAATAGGCAATAACTTTATTTTTGTAGAGATCATTTTTGCCTTCATCATTGCCATTCAATCATAAGGAAAAGAAAGGAAGTATGGACTTGAATCTGTAACTCTTGGTTTTGGAGGCCATCTCTTGCTCTACAGCCTTGGATCTTCCCTGTAGTACCATGCTTCTCAATGTTTTGGTTTTTTTCCTTTTGTGATTTCTTTTCATCCCTGAGATACAAGAGCTTCTGAGAGTCACCTTTACCAGCTGTGTGATCATTCCCCTACCCACTGGGAACTTTGCAGGGCTGCACTCTGACTGCTTTGGTTCCATGTTATAGAAAATCGTGTGTGAAATGAATTTGTGAAACTTGAGAATCCAGCTTATGTATCCTATTTTCTATGGTTCCCAATACCTCAGTTTTCTGATAAAATAACCTTTTATTTCATTAGCTGTGTTTGTAACTTTAATAAGGAAAATAGACATGTAGACTACTGGATTAAACATCATATTTCATTAAAACATTTCAGGAAAAAAATGTTTAGTAAAAACTGGTCCAAGATGCAGTGGTAGGTTTAGATTCAAATGCAATGATCACACTGATTTTCTTGTGTAATCACAACAGTCCTCTTTTACAGTGTCATACTGAGCATGGTACCAATTGGGTTATCAATGGTTTTAATTTCCTGCCCTCTGTCACCCACTGATTGTTCCCCTGGTGGTTGCTTTTCATCACATTCATTGTTTGGGAACTTCATCCAGTACCAAGATTCCTAATATTATATATCTTGGTTTCTTTGTAAGCTTCATAATGCCCAGACTTCCTTATTTTATGTGAAATAGATGGTGACTACACCAAGAACAAATCACACACTGAAAAATTTACTGGTCTTATTTGTCTGGTACATTTCTCTCCCTGATCTCTTTATGATCTTCTCAAATATTTGCAAAGGTAAAGCATGAAATCCAATGAAAGGGTTGGAGAGGATATGAAAAGAGAAAATTTGTCAGTTTAAAGCCTCACATCCAACAATATGCTGTAAGCCGTCTGCACCATGTTTAAATTGAAAGCAAGGGAGCAATACATTCAGAACACAGAGATGATAAAGAACAAAACAGGCTATAAACGGGAGACAGCTGGAGACAGCAATTCTGAAACTATGATCTTCCTTTAGTATATCTAAAACAGAGCAATCATTTCGCTTCCTTGACATTAGCAAAGCATAACTCTGATTCACTGAAAACTCAGACTTTGTTCTGATCCTCTGTATGTGGGTTTAAGTCCTTAGTGACACTGTAACTACTGAGTGCATTAAAAATCAAATAGACAGTTATTCTGCATGCATTGTCACAAGGTACTGAAGATAAACATCTCTGACCTATAAAAACTGAAAAGAACAAGGAATGTTATCTGCAGTATAACAGGAATAATTAGTTAGAAAGTAGAGCATCCTTGTCAAACATAGGGAAAAAATCCTCCCAACTTGGCATTGCCTCATGTACTCCTGTTATTCTGATCATCTTTGTATGAATCCAAACTTCTCTGAGTTGAGCAGAGTCATCCTGGTGCAGTCTATCATAAATACATTTAAATGGGTCTATGTGAACCCAAAAATTCAGTGAGAAAAGAGTTGGAAAGAAGATACGAGACTACTGATTTTAGGGAGCATTGTGCCAGAATCTCCAGGCTGCAAAAAAACACTCTTGATGGTTCAGCATCATTGCAAAAGGCATGGTAATGCAGGCCTAAATCTAAGGCAGCAGAGGCAGCAGCAGGAGGCATATTTGCTGAATATGAAGAGAAGATTCCATTCCCATAGATATGAAAATAGAAATGAAACATGAAGGAGAAAGCTGTGGGGTGTGCAGGTGGCATAAGGCAATTTACTCACTAAAATGAGAGACTGATCTTTCAATATGTGTGAGAAATAATCTTATCAGGACATAATTTTACTAAAGTGTAAAGCATCAGGTTTTCAATCTTCAGCTAAAAACATCATTACAATTTTATTCTACCAGAAAACCTTATTTAATAAAATCCCAAATGAATGCACTTTTATTTTTTCTTATTGCATGCATTCTAAAGAATGGACATTTATGTCTCTGTCTTGCCTTGCTATAAATTTTCTACAAGCAGAAAACCAAAAAGCACTGCACCCAACAGTGCTGTGTTCAATTGCTAAAAAATAAATAGACACTTCCTATAATTTTATAGCTACAAAAATGACAGGATACCACCCAGTGCTTAGAGGAACATGGGGGAATCTATAAACTTGCGGCTAAATGCAGCATTTCTCCAGCTGAAGAACAACCCATAATTCCAATTACGAGGCCACTTGAGGATTCTGCAAGTGTGATTTCTTTGAAAGCTACATTCCACAGCCCTTGATTGCTAGGGAGAGGAGATACATAAGCAAAAAAAAAGCTTACTGATTTGCTTTGAGAACTCACCTTATTTGCCTGAACATTAGAGCCAAGCATCACCTAAGACTTCTGCATGGAACTGACAGAAGCTATACAGGGAATAGGTGTAGCCAGGTCAGCCTCTTCTACCAGGTAACCAGTGACAGGACAAAAGAATAGAGTCTTAAGCTGCATCAAGGAAAGGCTCAGGCTGGACATGAGGAATTTTTTTGTGGAAAGAGTTGCTAAACATCAGAATGGACTGTGCAGGGAGATGGTGGTGTCACCATCCCTGAAGGTGTTCAAGATATGACCGGGCATGTCTCTCAGGGCCATGATCGAGTTGACACAGTGGTGATCAGTCAAAGGTGGACTCAATGATCTCAGGGGTTTTTGCCAACTTAAATGATCGTCTAATTTTGTAATTTAAGTATATTTGAAACCTCTCTCCAATGGTTTTCACCAGTGAAGCAAGTATAAGTTACATATAGGTTTGTGATGTCTTTGATTTTACTTATAATACATTAATTTTTTGCAAATGTTAAGTATCATTTGGAATACAGCCTCGTGATCATAATATCCTTAATTACCTTCAATGTTTGAAGAAATTCCATTAATTTCTGGTGCATGTATGTGCATATCTATATATATGTCATCAAAATACTAATAACAATTTAAATTAAAAATAAGAGAAAGCCTACTTGTTTTTAGGATTAGATTTACTTTAAATACCTGAAATACAACAAGAGATAAAGCCTGCTTTCAAACCAATAGAAATTTTAAAAATTGGGCAATATCCCAGATAGGTAGATATTTTTCCTACTTAAGCATTAGAACATCGTTCATGAAGCTGTTTAGAATTGGGCTCAAACTACAATAAGTATAAGCAAATCATAAATTAAGTAATTTTTTTTTTTAATCTGCATACTGATTCAGTTACAGACTTTGCTTCTTGGACTAATAGTTCTTTAGTTTTGCGTGTTTTGTCTTTTGAGGCATTTCAGGTAATTGAGGTTATGCATGAGGCAAGGTTTTAGAACTGACACGTTGTAATCTGGGCCCTTTCACACCTCTGTGATGCAATCAGGGTTATCAAGTTTAATTTTCCTTTCCTTAGTTGCAGATGAGCAGGTAAAATTCATTAATACTATTGTGTTAGGTACTTTTATTTAATTACTATGTGGCATAGCTATTGTGTTTTGAAGAGATTTTGGAATTAAGAATTTGGAATTAAGTGATGACAAAATAAAATCAATTAAGACTAAGGCAACCAAAAACCCCAAGAAAGTAAAAAAATCCCAACAACACAAACATTTTCTTAGCTCTTTAAAAGCAGAAACAATATAAGTTGTCTCTAAATAATTCACATGAGGTGCCAAGCCAGCTTCTCAGAAGGCAACATTTCCATTTTCATTTACACGTTTCCCCAAATGTTTCATTAATATTCAAAAGCTGTGCTAGAAGATAAACTAAAGTACTTTCAGGTACAGGGGTTTGGTGGCTGGTTGAGGTTTTTTTGGTTTTTTTTTAGTTTTAAACAAGTTACCTTCTTCCTTTATCTTTTTCAGCAGCTGGCACTTATAAATGACACAATTTTTTAAAACTGCTGAATTTTACAATTCAGATCACCAAATAAAGGCTGGTGAGATGTGACAGTGGCAGATTCTGTTCTCCCATGGCCTTTCCTCCACTGTTTTGCCTGCTCTCCTGCTCAGTCTGTGGCCCTTCATTGCAGAGCCTGATTTTCCTGGTGATGAATAAATAATGGACCCTCTGAGAAATATGGCACAAGGTAATAATGGTCCTCCCTACAGAAGAAGTCCATTTTAATTTCATGGTTGTTGCATTATCCCACATGTTTTCTCACAAGACATTATGGCAGAATCACAATAATTCTGCCACTCGTATGTACATAAAGTAAAATTAGGCTTAAAAGTGTTATTCTTTGAAGTACTTTCCCTAGGTTTTATAAAGCATAAATTTACAATGGTTGGATCTCCCATTTTGCTCCCTTTTTCAGGTATAAAAGCATTTTTATTCTACGGATGCATGTATGCTCAGAGCTAAATCTAAAGGCTTTTGTTTCAGCATAAGGGAGAGACCTGAGACCAAACACACAGTATACAGGGGCTAATATTATATGGCTAATCATTTTGAACCAGTAACATTGAAAAGAGAGGGACATTCATGAAAGAAAGAAAAAAGAAAGATACTTTTTTGTTAAGGATATGGTAGAAATTCGTGCCTATGAAATATAGATATATGTATTAAACATGTTATTAAGGGAGGACCAAGGTTTAATCCTAGGATGGCGAGACCGTGGCTGGCTGACAAGGGTGGAACATGGCATTAACATACGGATGCACAGGAGATGGTTGTTCACCGTGGCATGTACCCAAGGACACCCAGTGATGATGGCCCATGAAGATACACATCTTAGATAACCAGGGCCATCAACACCTTCTACCTGAATACAGAATTCTGGGAATCCGAGGAGGAACATCAGTCTCTTCCCAGATGAGGTTTTGTGCAGCTTTGAGTGAAGAAAGAAACCACCATGAATATGATGAACTTTGAAAGAAGACAAAGGGACTCTGCCACAGGCAAGAAAAAGAGTATAAGAACTGTCCCTGCAGAGCAGCAAGTGTGGATGGAGGGGGATTCGGTGCGATAGAGGCTGAATCTGCATTCACCCAGCCTGTATCCCAGGGTCTGCGCTGTCATTTTTGATTGGTGGCTGTCTCGCGAATATTTTTTTTTTTTTTTTATTACTATTGGGTCTATTTTTATTTTTACCTATTATAATCTTGGTGATGCCAACGTGATCTAATATCGGATTCCAAGGTCTCCTCTCCAGGTCCAGGCGGCGCCCTGCTAAGTTCAGCAGCAGGACAAGATTGGAAAAAGCCCAACAGAACCAATCAGATAACATGAACTGTTAGACAAAAGCCACAATAGAAAGGTTAAAAATGGGCCCTGAGCTCTCAGGGAAATGGAATAAATTCCCCAAAGCTGGCAAATTTTTTCATTCATAAAACTATGTGCACAAAGACTCCACACGGGAAAAGGACCGTAAGTATCGTGTGGTTGAGTGGAGTGTGATTGAGTGTGTGTGTGAGACGTGATATTATCACAAAGCGAGTGTGGACCCCAAAATCACAGGTCCACGCGAGGAAAGTGGCCAGTCACAGGGGAAGCGGGTGAAAAACTTGTTAAAAGCACACACACAGACCAACCCAAAATCCCAGGAATTGGGGGAGGAAAGAGGTGTTTTTCGATCACAGGCTATATGAAAACTAACCACAGACAAACCTAAATGGACTGAACTGGATGAAGAAAAGTTTATGGAATTAAAGGAGACCCTTATAGTAGCTTCAGTACTGAGCCTGCCAGACATAAAGAGACCCTTTCAGCTGTTTGTGGACGTAAGTAATCATACCAGTTATGGGGTACTAACACAGGATTGGGTGGGATCAAAGAAACCTGTGGGTTATGTATCTAAGCTCTTGGACCCTGTCAGTCGGGGATGGCCCGTGTGCTTACAAGCTATTGTGGCCACGGTGTGTTATTAGAAGAAGCCAAAAACATAACTATTAGGGCACCTTTAGTAGTGTATACTCCTCATAATGTGAGGAGCATTTTACAGAAAAAGGCTGAAAAATAGCTCACTGATGCATGACTTCTTAAATACGAAGCTCTCTTAATACACACGACCTGGAGCTCAGAACTAAGGCAGGTCAAAATCCAGCTCAGTTTCTGTATGGGGAAACTTTGGGGGAACCCACTCACGATTACGCCAAAATTGTACAATTACAAACCAAGATAAGACCAGACTTAGAAAAAGAAGAATTAGAAAAAGAAGAATTAAAAGGAGGAGAGTTTGTAGACAGATCTGCAAGGGTTATTGAGGGAAAAAGGAAATCAAGATATGCAATAATAAATGGGGCAACTGGGGAGACGGTGGAATCAGGACCTCTAAACATGAGGTGGTCAGCACAGGCATGTGAATTGTATGCAGTACTAAGGGCTTTACGGAGACTAAGAGGTCAAAAAGGGACTATCTTCACAGACTCGAAGTATGCCTACGGGATGGTTCACACTTTTGGTAAGATTTGGGAAGAAAGAAGTATAATTAACACAAAAGGGAGGGGGCTGATGCATGAGGAATTAAAAAAACAAATTCTAGAGGCTATCCAAAGGCCAGAGGCAATTGCTGTAGTCCATGTAAAAGGACACCAAATGGGAGCACAATTCCAAACCAGGGGAAACAATTTGGCAGATCAGGAGGCTAAAAGCGTGGCAGTCCTACAGGTAAGCACTCCAGAGATTTGTGAGAGGGAGATTTGGGAGTATTCTCCACAACTCTCTCAAAAGGAGATTGAGGGGGACGAAAAGACTGGAAGAAAATTAGACGGAGGTAAGTGGAAATTACCAGATGGAAGGGAATTACTATAAAAAGAATATACTCAGAAAATTTTGAGAAAGTTACATTCACAAACTCATTGGGGGGCCCAGGCTTTAGCAGAACAATTTTTAAAATTCTTTGGGTATAAAAAGATATATGAATTGGCAAAATAAGAAGTACAAGGGTGCATGATATGCCAAAAAGTGAATCAGAGCCGAGCCAGGCAAGTAGCACTGGGGAGCTGACCAGTAGCATACAGACCCTTTGAGAGGGTCCAGGTCGATTTTACCAATCTACCAAAGGTAGGTAGGTACAGGTGTCTGCTCGTAATAGTAGACAAACTGACTCACTGGGTGGAAGCATTTCCAAGTTCCAGGGGTATTGCACAAGTGGAGTCTAAATTGGTCCTAGAGGACATTGTGCCCCAGTATGGACTGGTAAAATACATAGATTCAGATCAAGGCACACACTTCACTTCTAGGGTGATAAAACAAATGACTGAAGCTTTAGGGATCCGATGGGAGTACCATACCCCGTGGCATCCTCAGAGTTCTAGACGGGTCTAACGAATTAATAAAACCCTAAAAGCACAATTATCCAAATTAATATTAGAAACAAAAATGTCTTAGGTAAAATGCCTCCCTCTAGCCCTGCTAAATATTAGAACACTGCCCCACGCAGAGACCAGAATATCACCCTTTGAAATGCTCTATGGGATGCCCTATGAACATGGGATGCCTATAGGGCATCCTAAAATTGAGGATGGGTAAATAAGACCATATTTCACCAGTTCACTTTAGTTACTGACCAGTATTATGAGGTATTGACCAGTATGATGGGTTATTAAAGTCTCAGGGAAAAACAAGTCAAAAATAAAGCACCACCAGAACACCACCACAAATATTTAAAGCAACTCCTCAGAACTATATGTCACCCAAAGCTCAATCTGCACATGTGTGTGTTCGATCAGTGCCATGTCTCTGTGGGGCAGGGGCAGATACTTAGCAACAATAGAACGATGTTCCCTGAGGACATGATCCCAATTTCAAAGGATTTAAAGACTGTGGGCTTCCTAAATTTGAGTTGTAGACATACATTTCCTAATAGTTCTTGACAGACTGTCATTAATTTTTCCTAAACACTTTAATCTACAGGATTTGATTTTCAAAGCTATGAGCACCTATGTGACTGCAAATTTGCTGTTCTAATCTACAACTCTGCTGGCAATATTTTTAGCAATACCACTTATGAGGAAAATGTGCAAACACAGGTATGTGGCATGATCTCAAAGAGACATTCTATGAGCAAAAGGAAAAGCTATACCAATAATTTCACACTTACTGTCACAAGTCACTAGCATGAAGGCAAAAAAATTTCATGATTGGGGCATAAAAATAAATGGTGTAAAGACATTATTCCTCTTGGAGATTCCTTATGCAAACCACTTGTTCAGCCTGGGTGACTTTTCCGAGTTAATGGCAAGGCAAGGTTTAAAACCTATTGATTGTAAGCAACACATTGTTGTTATTTTGAGGGATAAAGTCTTTTGGCCAGTTTTAAGATGGAAAGTTAATGGATTTTGTTGTGTGATTTTTCATTTATTAATTATAATAAAAACCTCTACATTTTTTCAAGCATTGATTCCTTTTATCACACTATATCTGTCTCCCTCTTATCTTCAACACTCTTCACTCTAGGGCATTTACAGATCATAAAAGATGTGAATATATTTTTTCTTTTTTTTAAATTTCTCCTACTGCTTTGTGATTTAATATCTTCCAGAGGTTTAGCTGGTAGAGGATGTATTCTCATCCTCTTTTTCTTTAAATTTTCCAGGTCTGTTCAGTGTCAAAATTCTCAAAAGATTAAAGCAACAAGACCTTTAAAGTAGGCTTCAGTTATGACCACAAATCCCTCAGCCAGTGAAGGAGAAAAGAGGGATAAACTTGAAGCTAAGTCAGAAACCTGTGTTCTTGCTTGCTGATACTGGCTGGTCATCTGTTGGTGGGGCAGACATGCCACCTCCCACACACATCCCATCCTCTCGCTGTAGATGTGTAAGAGGAGAAGCTCAGCAAAGTTTTATCTTCTCATTCAAGTCAAGGCAAATAAATTATTCAAAGTACAAAATACACATTTTCACCTGTCTTATAATATGCATTTGAGCAGATATGCTTCTTCACAACTAGCCTTTCATAACACTCTTGAACTTTACATTTTCTAAGGTTTTTTTAGGAACTTTACGGTAGTCTGCAACATGAAATCCCTACAACTGCTAGAATGGGTGGAGCTTTGGTATGTCAAGGGCCATTTACTTAAGTGACATTGAGACTGTTTTGTCCCCTTGTCAGGTATACAGCAATAGATTTCTTGTTAACATCCAGTAAAAACAGTGGAGTGGCTAAACATAAGTAAATAATGTCTAGTGAAAAATAACCCTGTGGTCCACTAGATCTCCACTTCCAAAGTACTTTCTGTGGTGGCTTAGTATACTAAGATAAAAAAAAGCAGACAAACTAGAAGTGAAAAAGAAGATGAGAGTTGCTCAGCAAGAAAATAAACTTATATGTAAAGGTCTACAATGGGGATATTAGCCATTAAAAATAGAAAGATAAATAAAAGCGGATGTCTCTATCCAGGACATTGCTGGTATAATCTATAATCATTCAATCCAAGCTATATTTACCTACTGCAGGATCTAGCCAAAGCTTATTGACCCAATCCTCATTTGGTCTCATTCCTCCTCCACACACATATGCTTTTCTCCATTTTTGTGTCCACTAGACAGAGATTTACAATAAACCAGACAATAATTCCTGGATCCATTTTTCTACATCCCATTCAGATGTAATAGGATTTCAAATTAACCTTTTACGTGCATACTGCCAAATGTTTTTAAGCAAAAATTAAAAGCTGTTTTTAGATCTTGCTTTGTTAATATCTTCTGGAATTCTTTAGTTTCTTTTTTCTTTTATTAACCCTAAATAGTTCTATATATTCTGTACATTTTACCTATTCAGAGCATATCTGTACTCACAGTTCCAGTTTTACAAGACAACGTCTTGAATTTGCACGTCGGTTCTTCAACTCACTGAAATGGATATAAAAAATTATGACACCTCAATAAGATATAAAGGCACACAAGAGCAGTTGGAATGTTGTGTCTCTTTATGTAGACAGTAGCATGAGTATTTATCAGCAACATAATCTATAGTTTGATGGTTTTTGTGATAGTATTTCAGTACAATTATAAACCAACTCTAAAGTTATTGAGATTAAAAGAAATAAAAATGTCTAGATGACAGAAAACTTATGTGGTCTGATATGTCACTAGAAGGGCAATGCCTCAATATTCTTTGTTTTGTAACACTTTTGAAAATTACTGGAGCTGGTTTCTTTAAAATTTTTGTTTTATTTATTTGTTAAATTGTTCCAAGGGGAGAAGAGTCCTATATATAATGTTCCCTTCACCCTGCAGAACTCAAGCCCATACCTCCAAGGAATATCTATAATTGCTGCATGGGAGTGAATATTTCTCCTGTTGTGGTTGTCTCACTTTGCATAAGAGAAATAGTTAACTGGAGCATGAATGCCTAGGAAACTGAGAACAGCTCATACATTTCCCCCTCTCCTCAGTGCAGGTTTTGTGTTTCTTTCAGCAATTAATGTAAAAAACATCCAGTCAGGAGAGTCTGGTATAAAACAATCCTTACTCTCTCCCCCTTTCCTGTGTCTGGAGTGCTTTAACCAGATAGCCAGGATCAAGCTATGTTTGCTTGCCAGTCCAAGCAGTTAACTGTATGTTCCCAACAGAAAACTTATGACTACTCATAATTTTGCTCAGTATAAAATTAACGTGTAAGAATTTTCTTCCTTGTAGGGACTCTTGAGCTTTAAATTTCTCCCCAAAAAACTGGATGTTTGATTTTAGGCAATGTGTGGTCTTCAGATGCGCACAATATCCTCATTCTGAGTTGCATTCTGAGAACTGATATTTGGAATTAACCATACAAACAGCACCTATGTATACTACAAAGGAACATTTTCATACCAGAGACATGCAGGTAGGATTTGGTGTTGTTCTGTCTTTCTCTAAAATTAAGGGTGGGACTGGTGCTTTCGTGCTCTTTCTTTTTAACTGTAAAGGTTTTTTACTGTGATCTTGAACTGAGGATAAAACCAACGACATGAGCTTTATGTTCTATTTTGAAAAGAGTGAAATGTGTAACCACACTTATGCATTTAGAAGGGAATTCTCTAGTCTGGAGGAAGTTGCTCAGAATGTTATCTCCTAGTGTCTTGTGCTTTACCCATTAAGCTGGCAGCTTCATTGTTTCTGAAGAAAACTGACACAAAAGAAAGTTTTAACAAAATCAAAAGCAGTTGTTTAGGGTTGGGGCCATGCCCAGTCTTCCCATACAGAATATTATAAGCATATGTTCATCCTTGTTCACACTGACTCCTCTTTCAGTTCTGCTCCCTAAGTCATAAGGAACATCAAATAAAACTTTGAATGGATGAGGACTATAAACAAAATAACTTCTAAACTTTGTTTATTGATAATGCAGAAAAACTTGTAGCAGATTATTTTTATGACTAATGTTTGCCATAGAGTTTGTTCTTTCATTCATGAACAAACTCTGATTTTATCTGTGTTGCTTTCAGATCAGTTACAAAAGCTCAATACTTACCATGCATAATTATCAAGGTATGGATTATTCCCTGATAATCACAATATGTCCCTTGTTATATCAAATGACAAAAGTATTAGTCAATAAGAATGTGATGCATATGCCAGTTCCTGTCTGAAATTGTAGAAGTTTGGAATAAAATCCATCTATATGAGAAAATATTCATGAGTACTTTGCAGCTGACAGAGTTTGTGAGAGTTACGAATAACACAGCTCCAAGGCATTTAAATCTGGGCCCAACGCTGGTCAATTCTGCAGTGTGAACATTATTATAGTAAGAAGGCCTTAGAATCAGTGTCAGCCCAGGTAATAAAATCTTAGTGATTCTGTGATGAGTCATTGCCTTAGCCAAAACCAAAATGCAGTCTATTCCTCACACTTCTTAGGCATCAGTAAGATCCATTCTCATTACCTAACAAGCACTAGTACGGTAAAGTAGAAGCCTTCCTGAGAGACCTGTTCACCTAATCACAGTATAAAACAGTATAAAAGACAGGGCTTGCTCAGGGATTCCAAGACCCCTTACCAGTCAACATATCCAGGAACTGGCTCACTCATACACAATATCTGCCCACTTCTTCACTATTATGCTGATATTCTTAGCTTTCCAGCCATAAGAATTCTCTAAGCTGGAAGTGCATTGGGTTTTAGACAGAAATTTCAATGGAAGATGGGAACACAGACCAGTAAAGACTACAGTATTCAACTGCAAGGCAGCTGTGTATTTTTTGCCTGTGTCTCTTTTCCTGTCATGGTATACATTCAGGAAAGGGGAAATGGAAAACCTCCATTTTCCAAGTGGAGACTAGAAAACTAGCACTTTCAGCACAGCTATGTAGAGACGGCAATTAAAACTCATTCTTACAAATAATCTTAAATGTCTAATTTCTGCAGGAATACAGCATGTACAACTGCCAATACATGTCACAGGCTTTGTTTCCTTTAAAGGTCTGTGGTTATACATTTGTGAGTGGAACAAATTGAACAGTGTATTATTTTCATCAGGAATATATTCATATACCCACACAAAAAAATATTCACCCAAGAAGCAGCACATATCACACATCCAGAAGAACAGAACACTGTACAGAAGTAAACTATTGCATCAAAAGGGACCTTCTAAACAGATATACCAAAACATTGCTCCAAATATGAATGAACTAACTGTAGAATCTATGCACCTAATTCTTAATTAAGCAAGATTCTCAATCACTTATCTGGTCTTGAGATTCCTGAAAAGAAAGGAGAAAATTAATTCCATAAATTTAAATTGATACTGTACAACTTCTTGAACAGGATCTTGTGAGCAAACCCCAGAAAATATAGACAATTTTTTCTGACAAAATGGAAATTTTTAAGCCACGTCTTTATTGACGTCCACTTTAAAATTAAAAGATCAAGGAGAATGAGAAAGCAAAGTCATTGATATGGTTAGATTAATCTAAGTAATGTTTTAAGCTTTTAATTTTGTAAAATCTATTTAGAAAAACACAATTAGCTGATATCCAATCTGAGTTGTACTTTTATATATAAGGAGGGAATATAAACCTAGTGGATTAAGCAAGAATATCAAGTTCAGCTAATACATAGCATATGCTGCATTGCATTTCTTTTAAACATTTTATTTGGTGTTTCATAAAGGAAGGACCTCACAGAAAACTAACCAATGAATTGAAATATGAAGCTTCTTTCTCCCCAAGACATTTTTGGTTTGTTTTTAAAGCAATTATACAAAGTGCTCTAATTGTTACTTACTTTAGGAAGGGGTTACTACTATAAGGTACAGACTAGACCAAAGATATTTTGAGGGTTTTTAGAAAAATACACAGTGATGCCAGACTGTTACACCTTTGGAGCATTTGGGTTTAGATGAATTTTATCTCTTGCAGGCAGTGGGGGAAAAGAAAGAAGTCTGTAGCTTTGGCAGTTTACTTTAGATGATGCATTCCATTTCATATAAATTTGTTACAGTAGTTAAGCAAAACAATGGCGCTTCTATTTTCAAGCCATGTTATTTTTTAACATGTACCAGAGCTGCCATGCAGGCAGCCTGCCTGCCTGCTCTGAGAGAAAGTTTCATATTCCAAAAGGCTTCCATCCCCCTACTCCCTAATGGTGAAAATAAATCAATTTCATCTGCTGGTAGTTTCATTTCTTCTTCCCCCTCCTCCTTTTGTTGTATTTTTTTTCCATTTCCCTCTCCTTCCTTTGTGGGCTCCTTTCCACAATGCCATATGGCAGCTGAAGGAAGGGTAGAGCAATGATCTGCATTTTCAGCTCTAACAAAAGATGCAATAGTGTCAAAGAGGCTCATGAATTCATGAGACATACAAGCACAGAGAAGTGCCTCCAGTCCTGTCAGGAAGGACTAAAGGGAAGCCTAATAAACCTGACGTTGCTTTAGTGTAGAGAAAGGCAGCAGTGCTTCTCTCAGTAGTTCATCTCGCTCCCATCCATCTCCCCCCAGCCCCCTCTCCCCTCCCACCCCTTTGGTTCCATGCCAAAATCCCATTAGCTCTATTAATGACATGTGGTTCAAAGTGAAAGCATGTGGCAGAACAAGAAAGGCACAAAATCAACCATCCTATCTATTCGTTTTTGATACATGTATCACGAGATAGAAGTATTTCAGTAAGGGGCCATGTCAGCTTGCCTATGTGAACAGCAAAGTGAAAAAATGCAGCATGAGGCTGTAATCAGTTTCTCAGCTGTCCTAATTCATCTCCCTAAAGTCTTAACATATGAATAGCTGAAACTTAATTTTAAAACGCTGACAAAGTTTTCAGCATTTGTATTCAAAGAGCAGCTTGGGCTTTGTCTGCCCCTCGCCCTCCCCAATAGTTTAAGCTGCCTGAAATGCACTCATGAGTGGCTTTGTGTGGCAGAATGAATACATGCTGCACTACTGCAACCACTTAGGGCTCCCTCAGTTAAACAAAAAAAAGGGATGACTGAATTCTGCTGTAAGGGTCAGAGAGATACGGGTTTCCTCCTGGACTATGTTTAAAGACTGCCCATGATAAGGTTTGCTGTATTTATTCATTATTTAGACCAAGCATGTTTGTAACTTGATCTGCCTTCTTTAAAAGCGGGCTACATTTTTTTCTACAAGAAAAAAAACCATGGAATCTATTTTCAAACTGAAGTAAATCCTAGCTTTGGCAAGCAAGCAAGGCAGTGTCTCTTATATTTATAAGGCAACACTATATTTTATTACTACAAAGTTGTAGAAAAGTACAGCAGTATTGATTGACTAAATAATAAATATCCTGTTTTTTCCTTGTGCCTCAAAAGTCAGCAAGATTTGCCAAAGTCCCATTTTAAATAATAATATTAATAAAAATAGGAATATATTTTTAAAAGCACCTGAATCAGTTCCAGAAATATAAATTCAATCTTTCAATATCTGCACACGCTTTTCTGATTATCCCCAAATAACTCAGAAAATAACTATTGACCTGTAGCTGTAGAGGGCAAAAGAGTAAAGTTGAGGGTTTCTATTGGATTTAGCTGCACTTAAACCGTGGCTGGAATTGCTGGTCATGGCAACCACCCTGTAAACCCCAAACTGTCAGGCAGAGCAGAACTGCAACAAAATAAGTCAGCTATTCAACACTTCCTTTTCTCTTTAAAAACATCTGTTTCTATATCTCATGTCCACTCAGCAGGGTGTGGATATTTTATCAGCAGAACAGCAGTTGGGGCTGCTTAGGGATCCAGAAATTCATCATCTGTTTTTTTGACTTTTATTTTCCACCTTAACATTTGTATTGCATTTAACTATGGGTCTTGCGCAATTTCAATTTTATTTTTTTTAAATATGTTATGGCAAATCTTAGCACCATTTCAAATAAAAGGTAAAGCAAACATCCTTGCCCAAACCTAGAATCTTGGATATGAAGATATTTAATATTTTGATAGGAAGTACCATTAATGCCTGCACTTTTAAAAACAAAAGCAGCTTTGGGCTCTCTAAAATCATCAGTGCTTTTGTACATATCAGACATAGATTACTGATTTCCTCTTGAATTCCACCAAAATTTAAGTACCTCTTTGTAAACTAGCCCCCATTTACTTCTATATCTATATCATCTATATCTATATCTATATCTATATCTATATCTATATCTATATCTATGTAATTTATATCAATGTTTATAGCTAATCTATATCTATTTATTTAGACTTCTTTGATGTAAACATTGATCATCAGTTGTACCAGAAACTCAGGTGTTCCGTGTTTGTGGATATAACTCAGTCAATACCATGGCTGGTGTGCCCAGACTGTGGCAGCACATCCATTTTGGCCCAAGGTTTGAGGCAATATGCTTGGCTTTATGTTTACATCTTTGTGGGCACATCAGTCAGAGTGACTCACTGTCTGCTAAGTAGAAATTTCTATACTCATCCTAGTGAACTCACCTGTGGTTTGGGATTTAGCCCATACCTTCCTTCATAGCGTGCCATGTTCCATATGAAGCTAAACTAGGTATTTTGGGAAATGTCAATGTATATTTTTCAAGAGCACAAGGGATAACTGTTGCTTCCACTTTGTTTTAGCAAAACAACATAATTGTAGTGTGTTTCTTTGTGTTCAAGTATTATATGCAGAAAAATGTAATCTTTGGCGGGGGGGTGGGGTTTTGTTGGTTGTTTTTTTTTTAACAAGCACTAGTAAAAACTGGTTGGAGAAGTAGAAAATCTCTTGATCTACCAAAGGCATGCCAGACTACCTATCACCACCACAGCAACATCTCTTTTGGATTAGAAGTATTTTGTTTTAACACCTCAAATACCAGGGCTACTTGTGTAAACCCAAAGACATTAATGAGAAGAGAAAACAGATTCAACATTTCCCTGATAATCTGGATAGCGACAAACTCAAGTGCTTCATCCAAGTGACATTCAACCACCCTCTTTTTTCTTTTTTTAGCTTTTCTCAATGCCTCAATTCTTCAGATTTGGTCCAGGTGGGTAAAATGCTTTCTGACAAGCTGTAGCAGAGAAGTATGAAATCTTCTACCTCCTACCTCATTGCATGGGTAGGAGGTAGAAGATTTGCAAGACACACTGAGGCTTGAGCATAAAGTGACTTGAAAGAGAGGTTCATTCCCTAGTCTAAAAGCCACAGATGGGGAAAATCATAAAGAGGTAAATTTTGAATTAGAGGAACTTTTTTTCAATATATTTTCCCTCCTCTTAGTCATAATTTTATCTACCACGCTTGAAATTTTAAGTATGACACCACAGGTCTATCTGGCTGTAGCAATTTTTTTCTAGCTGTTAACAGATTAATTTCTAATAAGATTCTACCTCTCCCAGCTATTTCTCTCAGGAGCTGCAACAATTCCTCTGAAAACAGACCAGCATCTTTGGTACAATCTTACTTCGTGTAACTGGAAAAAGGTGTGTTGCTAGTAAATCCTGCAACTAGATGTGACAAGAATAAAAAACTTCTTTTCATTTCCTCCCTGCCACCCAGACAGGTAGTAGTGAATGACATTTTGAAGTTTTCTGATTCCAGATGCAGTGTTAATTGCCAGACATCAGTGAGAGAATGCAGCTAATGTTATAAACATTATTCCCTACAGCTTTGACATTAAGCAGAGACAGCACAGGAGGGGTCATTTCTTGTGTGTGAGACTGACAAACAAAGGAAGTTAATGTGGAGTAAACATGTAGATTCCAACAGATTAATTAAAAAGGCATTTTCATTATCTTTGATGTTTATGAAACAGACCTCGTGTTTAGATAAATTAAAACCAGGGTATATAATATAAATTATACAGATAGACTTGAAATGTTATGCATACAGAACTGAAAGAAAAATTTACATGGGCTCCATAATTTTGTCTCAAAACCCCTAATGCTGCCTTTTTTTATATTTAAGTGGATTCAGTCTTGCTCAATACACATCTGGTTATGCATAAAATTAAAACCAAATGCCTCATTTTGTTAGTGGAATGTTTTAAAATATTTTTTAAGTTACTTGTTTTTGGCATGGCCTTTTATGATTTTTTTTAATCTTTGGACTGAAAAGAAGCATTTATTGTGAGCATCTGACATTCAAATGTTTAATATTTCAGCTTGCTTTTTTAAAAGTGACTTTTCATATTTCATATTTTCATAGTTCATATTTAAATGTGATTGTTCATAGCTGTTCATAAAGGTTATGTGAAATGTTGTTTTCCTTTGATTACAGGAGTAAGAATTAAAATAAGATAAAGTAATTTGGGATCTCAACCTGTGTTGTAAGACAGCAGCTCTAGAAATGTAATACATCTTAAGGAACATGAAGAATTTCAATTCTGAGCTGTAAGGAACTTGTTGTCTGGCAAAAATTCATAAATTCATAGGTACAAGTTCTGAACCTGTAATCTATGCAGAATTTAATTTTCCCTGATCATAAACAACTGCCTATAGTCACTGTCCTGACTATAATGGGTATTTTCAGATCCTTGCCCAGATTAATTTTTTTTTTTATTCTGCTCATGGTTCTAAGGAAAAGCTGTTGTAAACAATATTGCCTTTCATATAACAATGTAGGGGGAACATTTTATCTGATAAGCCTAGAATTCACCGAGCAGAATTGCCTGTAAAACCTTCTCTGGACATCCAAATGTTCAGATAGTGGACATGATGATGAAAAGAAGCAGAAGCAGGTCAATAACAAATTAATTATGAAATTAGTGCAGTCAAAGCTGAAATCAGAGACTGTTTCTCTGAGCTATTATTTCAAATTAACATAGTTTCTGGACATCTCAATTCAAAAAAGTACATTCCATGCACACACCACCACCACTGACATATATCCTGAAGTGCCACTGAAATCCTGAGAACTTCTCTTATTTATAGCTCATATTTTCTCAAGCCGGAGTTACAAAGTGATCTCTGCCGTACTGGCCTAATTATTCACAAATAGTATGTATTTAGCTAGGAAGAAAGCACAGGACTTTTCTGAAGTGTCATAGCTGTACCTCTTTTTTACAGGAAATACCTCAGAAATACCAAACTAATAAGTTCCAGCAGCAGAGTAAATGCAGAGAGTAAAAGTATTAGAATGCAGCAGAGTCAAGTATTAGAAGTAACATATTTTAATTTTATCCTGATGAATAAACAAGCAGCTTCAAGGAGCATGGTAAGTCTCGAACATTGTTAGATTTGCAGCACATGATAGTAACTACATTGGTATAAAGATATGCACCAAAAAAACCCCCACATTATTTTCAAATTTTCATAGCTACATTGAAGAGTAGGTGATTAGGAGAGTTTTATAGCAATAAAAGATTTAGCTGCTCTTCCAAAACTATGTCCTGGGAAAAGTACATACATTTTGGAGAAAAGAGGAAATGTTTGGACTTGCATATTTAGCAGAATTGATAAAGAAAAATTATATGCTGCATTTTTTCCCCAATTTTCCTGAGCTATGCAGCTCTCTGCTGCAGCAGTGCTGACACAGGTATCACTAATCACCCACAAATATATGCATGACATTGTCAAATGTGGTGCACTCATCATCTCTTTAGAAGCCAAGATGCCACTAACTCAGCGACAGGATTTAATTTCTTTCTCTTCTCATAGATCTGAATATTACATGGAGAGGCTTGTTCTCTCCTGCTGTTTGGGCAGCAGATAATGGAATGGGTGACCATTTTATTGTAACAGAATTTAAAACAGGTATTATGCAATGTGTGATAAAATCTAAAAGATATATCAAGTAAGTCTTTCTCATCTTACCAGACAGTCCTGTGAAGGGACAATTAATGTTACCTCTTTATTAAGAGCAATTATTAAGGTTTCATTTTTTATGTTTATATTTAATGAGCTCTGGAGACTATACGATCTGCTGTGGAAGATCAGACAACTAGGGAAGCTGAGCTGGGTAGTGCCACAGACCTCCTGGCCCTGGTACAGTGGGATCCATGGGAGAGATAAGCTCAAGGCAAGAACAAAAGTGAAGACATCATGTCGAGTCACTCTGACCCTTCTGATGAGAGAAGATGTAACAAGGACATTACTAGCACAAAAGAATCTAAAGAGGCTTGATAAACAAAAAGATTGTGTTCCAAGGGAATGGAGGCAAAGAGGTCCCAGTGGAAAATTTTGTAAGAACGTTAGAGAACTATAAATACTGGTAATTAGTGTAATAAACTGGTTTTGTTTGCATAGCATGGTCCATGCCACTCAATCACTGCAATCTTCAGGAAACAATTCCTTCCAAAAGTAAGTGGGAACTCAAAGCTAACACAGAGTTAAGTGCAAAGCAGAACTCCAAATACCAGTGTATTTGCCTTTGGCGATTTGGATAAAGTGCCACATTCCAGTTGTTTGGGTTTTTTTTCATTATTCCTAAACTAGATAGTTATGAGAATGACTTTGGAAGAAACCAGAAAACCATTCAGGAGATGAAAATTCAGATCTGGGGCTATGTTATATCTCTAGACCTTACTGGCCTTCTTGTTCAAAATAAAATTACTTTTGGCAGAAACCAAACTATGGTGAGAGATGATGCTCTGAAGAATTTAAACTCATGATAAGAGCAACATTCTGATTCTTCCAGCATTTTCTTTTCATTTGGAAGAGCAACAGATGATCTCTTTTTTCACAGTTTGTCTTGGCAAATTTGGGGGCTATCTTTAGCTAAGCTCACAGGAGATCGAAGTTGCTTGTGTTTTGTATAGGGGGGTTTAAGGGACTGACAATACACTTTGATGTTCAATAAGGTAACTATTTATCCATCTGTTAAAAAAGGAGGGTATTAATACACATAGGAGCAATTTATCTCCTTAAATATAGGTGTTTTGTGCTGGTTGAGATGTTCTAGCTTCTTTTAGACCTCAGCATAGAGGAAGACATGATAGGGAACCAAGAGGCTCATTATATCTGGAACAACATCTGGCAGACAGGTGGAATACCTTGGGAATTTAAAATGGTGCTAGAAACATATATGTACAAACTTAAATATTTATGACAGCAGTATCAGCAGCTATTGCTCCTTCTGCATTGTTTTGCACACCATTTTTTTCAGGGGTCCCACCAAAAAAGCTTCCTGCATCATACAATTAATTTAAATGTGCAAATGACTATGGTTTTTTAAGCAATACCACAGTACTAGCAGAAAATATTTCTCTGAATAACCCAGTGTTGCAAACAAGTAGAGATACTGTAAAAGAAAGGCCTTATAAAATCAGGCCCCGCTCTGCTAAATTACCAGCTGGCCTGTTACTTCTTCTAAGTGTAGCTAGCTAACTTCCCATGTGAAAAATCATAAGAATGAAGGCAGTTAAAACAACAAATTATTCCTGTAGGAGAACCGTTTTCACCTGCAATAAACAATAGACCTGTTGCATGAGAATCAGTGAAGAAAATATGTAAACTGACCAAAGATAGAGAGATTTGACAAATGTACAGCCTGGCCATTTACCCACCAATGAACTGAATGTCAGTGTATTGTTAGCCAATTAAGTCTAACACGGTGCCTTCTAATATTTCCTATAAATATGAGCTTTGTGAATAAAGAATTGGCTTTTCTGCATGAAGAAACTGAGTCCTGTTCGTTGCTTATTAATAAAACAACCCAGGCCAATGCAGTCAATCTCTGAATTATCATTTAGTATCTGGAACAATGGAGGGAAAGGTACAAGTAAATGCAGTAAGGTGTTGCATCTTAAATAAGCTATACTCAAACCACATTAACTATTTTGCTAATCCTTTGTATTAATTTATTTCAGTGAAGTAGGGAAAGATCTGTTGCACCAGCAGTAGTGTGGCCAGCAGGACCAGGGCAGTGATTGTCCCCCTGTACTCAGCACTGGTGAGGTCACACCTGGAATTCTGTGTCCAGTTCTGGGCCCCTCACTACAAGAAAGATGTTGAGGTGCTGCAGCTTGTCCAGAGAAGGGCAGTGGAGCTGGGAAGGTCTGGACCACAAGGAGCAGCTGAGGGAATTGGGGGTGCTTATCCTGGGTAAAAGGAGGCTCAGGGGGGACCTCATCACTCTCTACAACTTCTACAACTCCCTAAAAGGAGTCTGTAGCCAGCTGGGGAGTGGCCTCTTCTCCCAGGTAACAACTGACAGGATGGGAGGAAATGGCCTCAAGCTGTGCCAGGGGAGGTTCAGGTTTGACATCAGGAGTAATTTCTTTATAGAGAAAGGGTGATTAAACATTGGAACGGACTGCCCAAGAGAAATGGTGGAGCCACCATCCCTGGATGTGGCACTGAGTGCCATTGTCTGGTGGACAAGGTGGTGACTTGAAATAGGTTGATCTCTCAATGATCTCAGAGGTCTTTTCCAACAAAAATTACTGTCTGATTCTGTCTCATGAATAAAAATAAAACAGAAAGCACCAGAAAAGGTCCAGAAGAGATACAAATAAATAATTTTAGAAGTAATAAGAACAATTTAGCATAAATTTAGGATCCTACAAAGCACCAATATTGACAGTACTTGCAAGGCTGCAAACCAGGGATTTCATGAGTATCTGAAGCTAGTGACAAAACAGCAAATTAATGTTCTTTTTAGAAACTGCAGTATGTTTTGGTGTTACATTGTTATTTTTATAAGCAAGGGAAGTAACCTGTACTAGAGAATACTGTAAGAAGCATTACTGAAAGGCCAGCAGTAAAGAACTCAAACCATTGTAAACCACCTGTAAACCCAGAATGTGAAGTCATATCAGGAGATGCATCCATTATGTATACACAGTACATGTAGGGCAAAGCCATTTTTCCTGGTCTCTGGCTTTTCTGATCTGAATGAAAACCTTAAGTGCTTTAATTTCAGATTTGAGCCTACCAAAAGGAAAATCAATATTTTTCATGCTTCATTTGAGATCAATGGAAACATGCCACTATTTTGAATGGCATGCATGTTTTTTGTCAATTGTTAGTTGAATATCACTGCAGACATTGCGAGAACTTAGGCTGTTGCACACAGATACACAATGCAAATTGAGGTGTTTCTATTGAGAATTGAATCTAACCTATGTTTTAAATTTTGGATTTTTAAAATATTTAACTTCATTTAAAAGCCTAATTCTGAATAGACTAAAGTAAAAAGCAATACTTAAGCTATTGTTTGGGATTTTATTTTTTTAAAAAAGGCCACAAAACAGAACAAACTTTAGCTTTTTGAAGTCACTGGGTAAGTTAAATTCTATAATTTTCCCAGTGAAATATTGATAGCCACATCTAATAAAACTGATGGTAGCTCAGAAACTATTTCCCTAAATCTTGTGCAGCATAATTCAGTCTTACTTTGTCATTAAATTTACCTTTGACTTTTCACAAATGGAATTTTAGGCTTTCTGAAAGATGTTTTTTTTTGCTTTTGACAAAAAAGCATTTTCTAATAACTTATGAATTATTACTTTGAATTACTAAATCACACAAGAATTCCTTACATTAGGAAAGAAAGAATTCAGTTTTTAACCTGTGATTTCTTTTGGTACTTTATGTGATATATACATATGTGTGCAGCTTCATTCCCTTCATAACTTCAAAAATCAACATTAACTGCCCTCCACTGAAATTTTTTGCAATAACAAATATTTTGTAATTATGGGTAATAATTACAAATTGTTGCAAGTCTTTAAAATTCAGATAACTTTCTTTTCCAATAACATCCTTGTAACCTAATTTGAATTCTTCCCGAGGAATTGCCATAGTAGTATTGAATTATAGTAATAACAACAGAATTTAAACTGCTTAATCTGGGTAATCATGGTTAGATGTTCTTGTGTTGATGTGTAGATGATATGCTGTTTCATCATTTTTGTCTTACAGTCAGGTCTATTTAATATGCATTTAAGCAAGAGCTAGTAAAACTGAAAGAGAGCATTGGCACTGTATTTAAGACAATTTTATGTTTATGCTAAAGACACAAGAAAAATGGTTTTGCGACTTAGTCAAATAAAAATGTAGATAATCTGAACATATTTTGGATCACACTGTGGTCAATAAACCCTGCTTTGAAGTCAGTGACAAGTGGCCTAAATACCATTGAGTTAAAATTAACTTTTCCACCATAATAAATTCCACATGTTCAAAAAACTTTTTGTCCCGTTCTAAAAGAAAACAGTTGCTAGGACCATGTGTTTGCCTTGGGGAAAAAAAACCCAAACAAACAAACAAACCTTGTTCCTAAACAAATGCTCCGTAGCATGTAGCTCTAACTGATTATTTTAATTCCTCTAGAAATATTTCTGTTATGTGACACTTCCATGTGAGGTTTTCTTTTATCCCAAAAGGAATATAGGGCCTCACCAATAGAATTGCACTTTATGTCTTGTTCCGAAGGCTAGTTAATCTGAAATTATATAATTTTACCGCCTTTTTATAAGTCTTGAATTTCTTTCAATGTTTACACAGATATAGAGGGCCAATAGAGCAACAGTTCCAATAATAGTTTCAGGGCTCTGATAAATCTCATTTATATGGGATATAAGTCAGATATTTTCTATATAAATCTTTCTGATAACATTATTATGGTGGAGAGAATTTTCATTCTTATCCAAAGAGGTGAACCAAGAAAGATATCTGAAAAACAGACTTTGTGAGCTTCGTGTGACACGAGAAGCAGATCTCTCAGTCTGTGGTGTGCAGATGTGTTACACGCTCTTGGTAGACATTGCTTTTGCCCAATAATTGCTGCAGTCTCTATGGGCAGCACTCAGGAATCATTTCCCTCCAGGAGTGAATTAACTCAGGTTAAAGAGAAGCCCACTGCTAGTTCTGAGCAGTTGCATGCTGTGTGAGGTTATTTCTGTAGCTCAGCAGACTGCATAGCAGCCCATATTTCCTTCTTAACCCTGTCATGCTCCTGCTGCCATGGAAACTCCAGGTGTCTCTTGTTGTAGTGTGTTTTTATACTTTATAATACTTTGTAATAGTTTTGGTTTTGTATCTCCTTATTTTCCCAAATGGTGTACCCCTTTTTGTACCCCCTCCCTCTACCTGTGTAACCATTTTTCTGTGTTGAGATCGTCCCCAAATCCCTGCCCTGGCTCTCTGTCAGTCACTCAGCATCCCATCCCCTCTATCCAGAACTTTCGGTCAAAGTCATCGAGTGATTAGTCCAAGGCCAGGGGGCAGCCCCCCAAGTATTATTTTATACGCTATCCCAAATGTCCATCCCTAGGACTGCATCCCTGGAGGGCCTTTATTGGTCAGCAAATGTATCTACTTTTGGTTTCCTCCCCCCCTTTAAATGTAACCTTGAGATTCCTTTGTTTTACTCTGAGCAAGGTGCACACTGAGGTGTGGGGCTCCCTGGGAAGCTCCGAATAAACCTTGGACTGCCCCGTGCTGAGAGTTGGCCTTTTATCCTCTACTGATGGCTCCAGTGTCCCCTCTGCTGCAAAGGCAACCAGCCTGGCTGCCCTCAGTACCCTCGGGGCACCAGAGAGTGTCCCCCCACTGTCTGCAGACCAGGGGCTGGCTGGGGTTCCTGAGAGGTACCCAGAGAGATGGAGAGAGTCTCTGACAGACAAGAGGTGAAGTTTTCAATTAGAATTTTCTGCTGTTTCTTTTAGCAAGCCTTGCCCACCGCCAAGCTTGCTGCAAGGACTCTCAAATCACTCAAAAATATAGGTTTATATAATTGAAAAACTTCATGTAAAGCACGAGTTAGGACTCATAGCCAACACAACTCGTGAATTAATAATAGAATATTTTAGGTCAGAAGGACTTTAAAGATTATCTGGTTCCAACCCCCTGCCATGGGCAGGTGTTATGGTCCAGTTTGCAAAATTATTAGAAATGCTTCTGCCTCAATTAAGATGCAAATGAGATCGTATGCCAAAATCAATACTATGGGGTTTATCTGATACTAAATATGAGAGGGAGAGAGAGAAAAAAAAGAGAGAAAGAGGAAGAAAAACAAACAGCAAAGAGATGGGGTGGGGGGGGAGGCAGATAGTGACAGACATATTGAAGAAAATATCACCATCCATGGATCCCAGTGATGTTCTATTGATCCTTTCCAGCTGGTCTTCTTGGTGAGAGTCCCCCCAAAACACATAGAATCCTAAGGATCAATATCTTTGTACAGTTTTTGCTACAATGGGTAAAACTCCTTCATAACAATGTTTATGGCATGAAACATTTCAGTCTCTGACAGCAGGGACACCTTCCACTAGACCACTTTACTCAAAGCCCTAATCCGGCCTGGCCCTGAATACCACCATAATTTATAGTTAATTTGAGGTAAGTGGTCAATATTTGTTTTCCACTGAGGACTAGAGAAAGTTGAAAGGAATTTGAAATTATATGCACCTGTTTTCGGAAGATTGGAAATAAATAAAAAAATTTGTCCCAATTCTATTATGGGAGTAAGTTCTCATTTTTACTGCCAGGTAAGTGTTTGTAATTATTATTATTATTAGTAGTAGTAGTATTGTGGCATATTTACAGAGACTATACTTATGTATTTTCTTTAGAGGAAAAAATTGTTGCTGATGAAACAATTTTCTTCCTTGTTACAACCTGTTCTCAGTTCATTTTGGATTGTGATGTGGTCTATTACTCAGTTTGCCATTGACTTTTCTGGGCTTCCAGCTCATAGTTTACACCAAATCTGTCTTTCACAGATCAACATTTTTCCTATTATCTCTAAAATGAAGAGACACTAAATTCAAGCTTCATCATTCAAATGACAATTTTTGGAACTTGAACACTAACTATGTCATGAAGCCATGATATAATTTAATCCACCTATTTCAATCTTTGTCTGCAAATCCCTAATGTTCAAGTGAATTTGGACAATCTTACAGGCAAAGTCCCATATCAGTAAGTGGTGTCAAGCCAGCTTAGTCCAGTAAAAGTCTTGTTCAGCCACCTCATGACTCCCACCTTCCCTGCTCTGTTTTTCTCACTTTATGCTACTGGGGGAACACAAACCAACCCAGTGTCCCAGGCTGCAGAAGACACTGAGTAAGTACAGATAAACACCCCTCCCCACCCCACTTTCAGTTCCCTCAAGGCTTTTTGTAGTCAGAAAATCACCGGGGCCTTCCTGAATGAGTATGTTTTCATTGCAATACAATGCAAAAGGAATGTGAATTGGCTGCTTCCTTTGATACCACTGTGACATGTAAAAAAATTCTCATTTCAAAACAGTTTTTCTCCCTCGCTTTCCCCAAGCTGCATCCTTCAGTTCCTGCTCCTCCTTACCAATCAGCAAGAATTCATAGTCTTGCACAATGAATTAGCAGGTTTTGGTTGCTTGGTAACTATAAACTCCTGGTGATTTATTATAAGCAAAGTGTTGAGACAAAATAGGTGAATATTTCAATTTTCAATATACCTGGGAACATTTCTTTGCAGGTTTATGTTGTGTGCTCATAGCATGTGCACCTTTTCTCATTTGTGCAGACACTGATGCTTCCTAATGCCCCTCTGAGAGCTGTTCATCATTCTACACCACTTGCATGAGTAAGCTCCTATCTGTGCTCATACAGGTACATTTTTCTGCAACTCTCTAGAAGCCTCTGAAAATATATCCCATTAAGTAGATGACTGTGTAAGGGGAAGTAGAATGTGGGTCTTTCAAATGCTAATTTTTTATTTAACATTTGTAACACAAGAAAAAGACGGCCAAAATTCTATATCCCTACGTGTATTAAGTGATAACTCTTGTTAGTAAAAAAATTATCAAGTAATAGATTTTCAGCTTGTAGGCCTTTTGAGGTAAAATAACAAGAAGTGTATGCCATGTGTTGCCAATGTATTTTGCTTTCTCATCTACATAACTTACAATAGCAACCAGTGATTGCAGCAGGACTGTATGAACACAGCTACGATGAGGAGATTAAACAGAAACAAGCAGCTAAACACAACACTAGGATTCCTGTCAAATTATTAAATAACTAATTCATTAAACCAGAGAGCCAAATTAGAAAACTGGCCATTTGTGCTGGTAGACACACTGTAGTTAGAGTAATTGGGACCAGCTGTTGTACTGTTTTGCTCCTGGAAGTGATCCAACATTATTTGAAAGCAACGTCAAAACATGGAGGCAGGCTGCAGAGTGATGGTAGTGCTTCTGCTTCCACACTTCAGGCCCTTTCCTCCTCAAGCAGTTTATCCGAGATAATGATGGCTCAGGCTCCATCCAGCTCATCTACCAACCATAACCTAGCTGGAATGATTGCACCCAGAATTAGTTGGTGAAAACTAATAACTGAAATTACTCTCAGTAATTTGTTACGGAGAAAGCTTTACCATCCCAAAACATACATACACTTGTATATGTTATTGCATCAGGATTAAGAAAAACCTTTACCTAGATTATAAAGGAAAAAAATAAAAAGTATGAGTTTTAATTACATTTTGTCCAAATTTCTTGACCCACTTTTTTTTTTTTTTTTTTTTTTTCCCAGAGGGAAGAACAAACTATTGCAAAATCTCATTTTTAAACTTGGAAATTCCAATGTTATTACACAGCACAGTAAGTGCTTACTTACATAAGTGAAAGCTATAAAGGTTACTGCAATAGTGTCTGAAAAAGACTACATATTAAGAAATCTTTTATTCCATGAAACATATCTGGATCAAAACAAAAAAATTATTTAAGGAAAATATTTCAAATCCAGTATTATGTGTACGTTTGTGAATTAAATTCTCATTGTCAAACAAGCAAATCTAATTAGTAATGGTGAAAGTGTTATGTTGTTTACATACTCCATATAAATTCATAATATACCCTTTTCTGTCCTTTATAAATATATTCTTATTTGAGATTAAAAAAATCCAATTTGGTAGAATTAGAGATCTGTATAATTTTAACCCAGATACGTGTAAGGAACTTCAAGTGTCTTTATGATAATTTTTTGTTTATATGTTGCAGAGAGTGGATGGTAAGCCCCTGGCTCTACTTTTTCAACTGCATTGAACAATAAATTATGATACTTAAATTGTTGACATTTTTCTACTTTATAGAGGACTGGAATGGAAGCGTCCAGAAGAGAGGCATATCTTGGAATGGAATGGGGGAGTCATAAATACAAATTCACTGAGCCCCAAAAAATTTCAAATTAAAGAATCCCCCAAATTCAGGGTTAAAAAAAACAAACAAACAAAAAACTTATAATATTATTCTAATAATTGAATATTATTATAATATTAAAACAAAATAAAACCTAAATATTATTATAGTAGATTTTTAAAAACAGAAAAAAAGGTATTTGTGCATTTAAATTATTTCCCTTCCCTTGATGGAAAAGGCTTTTTTTTGTTGTTTTTCAACTCAATGTGAAGCTTTTAAAGTTGCGTTCCTGTCTGTTCTGTTGACTGCTTTTCATCTCTGGGATTAATTTGCAGCAGATAATCAGAGGAGATGGACACACCAGCTCTAGGGCATTACACATGATGTTATGTTCTAAAAAGACTGATGTTCCATCCCTCAAACCAGAATCTGGGCACACTGACCCAAGCTGCACAACACCCAAGCTGTTTATTGCTATTTAGAATCTGGAATTGCCACTTCAGGCTTTACACAGCTTTGAAAAATCAGGCTTATATCTTCTTGGCATAGCACTGTATCCCCTGGATGTGGCAGCTCAGGTTAGTCCTGGCTTGGGGATCTCTACTGACAAGGTGGTGTACAAGTGTACAGATTCATATATTTGTGGAAAAGTTCTTGCCACAGAAAGAAGAAATCTGCTGTATAAGTATTTTACAGCTTATCTAGGGAGGCATAAAATAATCTTGACTACAAATTAAGACTCTGTTACTCCTTTTGTCTTCTAAAGTAAATTTCTGAGGACAGATAAAACAGATTTTTCCTTCATTAGGGATTCCAAATCCTCCATAAATTAAGGCACTCTCCTTTGAGTAGATCAAAATTTAGACAACAACAACAAAAAAAAGAGGCAGCATTCTTACCTCTAGCTTTTGGCCACAATCTGTTGCCAGTGTTGTGCTCAGTCATATATGAGAGTCACTTGAATGAAAAGCCTTAGGATAAACACACTTTAAAAAAATGTATGTAAATAATTAAAATTATATTTTCAACCATATAACTAAACTCCCACTCACTGCCCATCTGTTTTTTCTCACCAAAAGTAATCTCAGGATTATAATCTGAAATACATACCAAGGATCAACACTAAATATTTACTACAGCTGTGTAACTTGCTGATTCAGAGCAAACATCTCACTGACATTACAATCAAAGTTCCAACTTCCTTAGTCCTTTCATCTTAGAATATAAGCAGGAATATAACACAACTGAATATGTAACACTCAAACGTTTCCTTTGTTGTAAATATAAATAAAACTCAAGAGCAATCAAACTTTAAAAGGTAACATAAAAATGTCTCGGGCCATATAAATTACTAGACAATATAAGTAGATATATTTATCCCTTCATAACAAACTCAGTTACACGTGACAAGTCACAGAACTGTTGTAACAATATCACCTGGCCAGTTTTAAAGAGAAGCATCACAATGCTCCAAAGTCAAGAAACAAATTTCAAGTCAGCGATCACCAAAGAAACTTTCTCTCCAGAAAGAATAAAATTACCAATCCTATATTAAGATCCAGTTTTCTGGAATGACTTGGCCACATCATGCTTTTCCAAAAACCAGCTCTGTGTTTCTCACCCTGTCTTGACCATCTTTCAGAGAAGAATCGTCCTTCTCTTGCAGTCTGTTGTGAAATACCTCCCATCTGAGGCACACGAAAGATTCTCATAGAAACTCTTGGAAACTTGAGCAATAACAAAAAAGTGTTTAAACCCTTTTATGTAGCAATGTACTACAGTAATTTTATGACAAATTTCCAGTTGTTTTCAAATCATTAGAGAATGTTTTAGTGAGCTTTTTTTCATGTGGGGAAAAACACTTTTGAGGAACTTTTGAGGAACCTGCAGCCCTGGCCCTGATGGCTGAGCCTCGCTTAGTGCTAAGTTAAGGCAAAATTACCTCTGCAGCAGTAACTGCAATCTGGTTCTTGAGATGCCTCAATGTGCTGCATTTTCAAAAGCTGGCTTTTAAAAATAAAACTATAAAAGGTTTTTGTGGTTGGGTTTTTTTTTTTGTTTTGTTTTGGTTTTTTTTCCAGTTTCAGTAAACATTATGCCATTACTACAGGGTTTAGATAAATTATGGACAGATGAACTATGTACACTGAACATGAAGATGGCTTTGTCCTGCTGGATTCATTTGTCTTCAGGAAAGCAGTAGAATGTAAGGAGGTCATGTATTAATTTCTTCTGTACATTGACAGTGGAAGGCACGGGAATCATCTTGAAAAAGCTCAAACACACATACCTGGGTTACAGAACAGGAGGACCTCTTACATCTAAACTAATATCCTGATCTCTCAAGTGAGAGCATCTGCTTCAAATTTTTACCTCCTCTTTAAACTAAAGAAAATCCTGACACAGTATCTATCTTTATAGCCAGATTTTGATTAATTAGGATCTTAAACTGTTGTTGATTTTAGACCTAAACACTAGCTATTTTTTAGAAACCGAAGACAGCCAATTCTAATAAACAGAAGACATTTGTTTCACTCTGAAAATGAGACAACCAATTTGGAAATACATTGCAGAATAGTGAAGCCAGTGGTACTTTCCTACCTCAGTCAGAAAAAAAATAGCAAAGTCAAAACAACTGTTTAACCTGTTTCTGGAAGAAGATTTCTGAAGTATGTCTCTTTACAAGAATCTCTGTATGTTTTTCAAGATTTAGAAGCTGCCAATCCAGAAAGATTACCATATTCCAACCTTAAAATACTGTATAAGTTTGTAATTCCCTCCATTCTGCCCCACACACACACTTTTTAAAAAAATAAATGAATGAGTCAATTCTCTTTCCTGGGTCCATGTTTATTAGCCTAATGTCTATTCAAATATATGGTGAGATGTCCAGCAAAGCAAGCAGCTATTTTCCTTGGGTTTGTGAAGGATTTTTCTTTCCACAAGGATAGACTGGAGCTCCTGTAACTTCAGCAATCGCATTGGCATGCAGCTCCTCATCTGCTCTAGGTGCTGGCTCCAGACACCTGTGCCTCATCATCTCGCCCTGATGTTTTCCCTTGCATCCCATTCACTACCTTTTAAGGCAGCATCCAAAAGTGGCCTGGAGAAGCCTTTCCTTTGAACCATGGGGGTGGGCTTTGCCCCCAGGCTGTGGGGCCAAACACCCTCCTGGCACAGCCTCAGGAAGAGGCAGATCAAGGTGCTCATCCATCCGCCAAGAATGGGGGAGCTCCTCCCACCCACCTTTGCTCCTCTATTCTTTGCCTGCATGGATGAGAACCTTTTGTCACATAAATTAATTATTTTGTGAAGAAGTGAAGTGTTTGTGAGAGAAATCCAATTACCAGGATATGATTAGGTTTTTCAGATAGATTCATTAGTGGACTGAACAACCATAAAGTTATTCCACATGAAAGTCAAATAATGTATCAGAACAGATTCTACTCAAGCTGAATCTAAACATACCAAAATAAAGTGAATTTCTATGATACTGCATACCCTCTGAGCCATGAAAATAATCTCATTGCAAAGTATTTGTAATCATTTCTGGACACTGTTACATTTTGTAGAAAGCAAATCAGTTACAGTTGTAGAAAAAAAATTTGAAATGTCAACAATGGAATCTTTTTGTTGATTGCAAAAGACATTTTCCATCTGGTCCCAGGCATGAAAATATCCTGAAGTGACCTGCCAGAGCTCAGCTGAACAAAATGGTAATGTAATCCTGCAAAAGCCTCCAAACATGGGAAAGCCTTTTCATTTAGGACTAGTTCCTTCTTCCATTGAAGACAAAGCAGAATTTTGATTGACTCAGCAGGACAGGTCTTAAAAACGTCCAGTAAAATTGCCTATGGTATGCAGCCAGACACACAGAGAAACTCTAGGGAGAAATTACACTTGGGGCAAACATTTGGCAGAGATAAAGGAGCCTGGCATTCCATCCCATTGATATCTGGAGTTTACAGTCAGAATTCAGCCAAGATTATATAATGCACTGAAACTGCATGAGCTACAGTTAATAAAAAGAATTATTTCCCATTTGCAGGGACAAGAAGTAAGAGTTACAAAGTGGTTGCAATCTTAATGATACACATTTTCCCCCTCTTTATAACTTATGTGAAATCACAATACATTACCTCCTACAACATGCAACAGTAAAACCCACTTAAAGTAAGTCTTACAAAAATGGTCATAAGCACAGCTATGGGTGTGCAAATGGATCTTGCAATGGACACCAAAAATGGATAAAAAAATCTTTCTGTCAGCTGCTGCACAAGGGGACTGAGACAGGGGTTAAATTAGCCTTAATGATATAACAGATAATATTTTTATATATTAAAATGAGAAAATTAACTATCATAAATAGTAAGGCCATAAATCTCACTATAATAGAGATTTAGTGAGATAATTTCTTTTTTTTCTTTCATTTTAGGTCATATTTTGAATAAGATTTTACATTTTTCAGCTCTAGCTGAAAATCTTACTGATTTCTCCATCCACGTCCAATTTTTCCAATTTTTTTCTTTTTCCAAGTTTTTCGTAGATCTGCATAGATGACACAGCAGATGGTTTAGGACACAGTGCTTCTAAACAGGAAGAGATAGTAAATTTCTTCCCATCATCAGCAATGAATGATTATTTTCAAAGTATAATAAAACACAGATGTGCTTTTGATATACGTTGAACGAGGTATTTTCTTCAGATCTATTTTCTGCTGAATTTGAAGTACTAGAAATACTTCCATATTTCTAAATTTAGTTCTTTTCCAAAGTTGTATTAGAAACTGTGTGTTCAGAAGCTGCAGCACTTGTAGTTTCATGGACTAACTCCACAATGCTGAAGGCTGTATCACACCAAAACGACATTAATTGTTTACATACCCTAAACTAAAGAAACAAGAGCAAATCAAAATTTCTGATCACTCAGATAAGAAATAAAGATGAAAAATGTAAAATGAAGTGACTATCAAAATATTTATCTCAGCTACTATGATATTACTTTAATGGATTGCTAATTGCAGGGTAATAAAAGATCCCTCCAGGCATAGCCTATTGAAGAATGTGGGATATGTGCACAGCATCCAGGGGGAAAAAGAGACACAGCAGTCACCAGCTTAATGAACCAGGCATATACCCCTGAGACTCCCATCATGTTTAGGAAGGACCAGCAGGAGAAAAGCAGAAGAGTTTTTTGGGGTACTGCTCTTTGGAATCCATCATATTTCCATGTACATGGTCTGACACATGGAGAGGCGGAACAAACTCCACTTCTCCCGCATTTTCTTTTGAGAACAATCCAAGTATTTGACATTGCCAACACTTGTGTCAAGTTCCAGTGCTAAAGGTCCTGGTAATTCTTCCATAGCTGTGTGAAGTGAGAGTTTTTCCTCCCTTTAGAGTCAGTCACAGTTAAGTTCTAAATTCATAACTGGAACATAATTCACACAGCAATTTACATGCACCAAGAGATTATGTGGCCTCACTCTGGAATGCTGCACCACAAAGGAAGTTTCTATAGTTATTTAAAGCAAGCAAGCCTTTCCCCAGCTATTAAAGAAATTTAATCTTCTTATCCTTATATGGAAGAAGTCTTTGTTTATATATATTAAAAAATCCCCTTGCAATGTCCTATCCCTTCACTATTAAGTTTTCTGCTCTTTTCTGCTTTGGCAAAGAAATTGTGAAAGAATGTGAAAAACTTTTATTAGGTGTTTATTATCAATTACCAGATAATGAAAACCAGCAAAGTTAATGGAAAAAAGTTATCCATGGATTTCAGGCTAGATTTTCCTTTTCCCATGGGAAACCCTTTAAGAGAAGGACAAAGGGGAAGCAATCTGTGAGATTTCTCAGATGGTTCCAGTGAGGCTGACAGCTGGACAGAGTTATTTTCTACTCCCCTCCCTCACTGAACAACTGGGGAATCTGACCCCTGTATCTTGTAAGCTGTCACAGAGAATCAGGTGTGACTAGCTCAGGCTTCCAGGGCTTCCTCCACTGGCTGCTCAGAAGACCAAAGCAAAAGGCAAGACCACAGGCAACAAACAGAAGAGCCTGCTAGTTGCTGTTAAATTCCCTCTCTGGCAAGTGGGCAAGAAGAGTATTAACAGAGAAAAATGCGTGCATAAATGAATAACTCTGTCCCAAAAAATGCTTCCTTGTAATACTTTTTATCTCTATTTCTCAGTCAGTTTGAAAGATAGATAGCAAGCGATGAAATCTGAATATCTCTCGGATGTTTTGTTAGGAGTTGTCCCAAATGCTGTGTTTGTGTACAGTGTCCTAAACCAGTGTTCCCATTACGACAAAGACAGACACAGCAAAAAAGAATTTGTCATCTCTTCCACAAGAACTAATCATACCCTTCAAATACTTCTCTTTTTTCAAGTAGCTCATCTTGGAGATTCCTGTGACACTCCAGCACAGTTCCAAGGAGAAATACACCTTCTGTGCAGAAGAAAATATATCCTATTTACAATAAAATTTCCACATAACAAAATACCCCCAAAAAAAGTGCCACAATAATTATAATCCAAATTGCTTGGGAATGGCCATATGGCTACAGATGCATAATCAAGATATGTACAATACTAAAGCTGATACAAAAAAATTACCTCTTCTATCAGAAAGATTCATATTCAGTCCTTTGGGTTTTTAACACAAAATATTTACCATTCAGGGATCCTGCTTAAGAGATGAATGTGTTTTGGAGTTTTATGTAGAGTGGAACAAGCAGAGAAACCAGTACCTGAAAAAGATCAAGCTCAGTTGACATCAACACCTTCATAGACACGAAATGTTAAATCATACACTAATAGTTAGGCATGCCAAGGGGGGAATAGTAATGTGGAATTATTATTATATTGTGTGGATATTTTATTTCACATATCAAGAATTGAGTAGAGCTGAGATCCTTGATGAGACAGTATCTAGAAGGCATGTTTTACTTCCCAAATGTTTTACATACAGGAAATAAAAATTTCATCTTGATATGCAAATGGTATTTTATTATTATAAAGGGCAAGAGGTCCATATGCCTTTCTTACCATATCCATATCCAGTATTGTTTCCCTAGGGATGAAGGGTTCACAAGCCATCACCAAAAATAAAATGTCATCCCAAACATCTAGGATCTACAAGTCATTCAGAAGTGATCATCATGGGTTTCCCCAGCTGTAATTACGTAACCTATGTTGATGGGGTCTTTACCCTTTATTCCAGTCTCTGCAGATCAGAAAATGTAGTTCTCTGCTTTGCTTCATGGCCTGATCAACTATTTATCAACATCAGCAGAAAAAAAACTATTTATATGCTTTTTTTCAAACTGACATGATGTCTGTTTCATAGAGAAGACTGTTCTCATTAATCCAAGCTTTTCTTCAGCCACCCCAGTTAGGAAGTTTCTGTCAGCTGTAGCTGGCTACTGTTTCATTGGACATTTAGATTGCAAGAAAGATTACTTCATTATCATCTAATAAGAGCCGAATGATAATAAGAAAATAAAACCCAGAAAACAGGTAAAGTAATTATGTGATTGTAGGTGGGTGGATACTGCAATACTGAATGATAATAAGAAAAAAAAAAAACCAGAAAACAGGTAAAGTAATTATGTGATTGTAGGTGGGTGGATACTGCAATACCATGAAGGGCTTAAAGTATCAGCCTCGTGAGGAAGTGGGAGGAATCCCAGCCCTGGTGGGTGGTGTAGGAAAGGAGGGAATACAGAGAACCAGAGCTGTGGTGGGAGGCCAGCACATGAGTTAGTGGGATCAAAGGCATTTGGTTCCCACTGCAAGCATCCAACAGGAAGCAGCTGGGGCTGGGAATGTCACTGGAGGAAGGCTGCTCACAGTAACAAGTAACAAGGGATTTGTTCCCTGGCTCTCATGAGGCTCTGGTCTTGTCTTGGAAAGGAAGTGTAGTGGTTACTCTCCAACAGCCTCCGTTGCTCATTACCTCCACCAGTGGGTTTAATTTGACTTCTACAAGTGTGGTTGTCTCCAAGATACACATCCTTCATTTTCAAATTAATAAGGCTATTAATTTTAGCATATCTTAGAGAACTTTCTTCAGGAAAGAAAATGGTTTGTTACCAAAAAATATGTCTGTTAAGATTTAGAGCTGTAATTACAAACTCAATTTACAATTAAATAAAAATTGCACATCCCATAGCCCAAACTTATTGATGGATGTTGCTTAGGTATGACTAACACTTCATCTCAGCTATACTTGGGAGACAAAATCCTTAATAGAAATAATCCAGACTATTTCTAACCCAGGAGATCTTTCCAGAGAAAAAGAGTCCCTCCCAAAATCGCAACCTCCCTGGGGTAACGTGGTTCTTGCTACAGGCAAGCCACGGGCCTGTTTCTGGTGTTAGCCCACTAGACATATTCAAAACTCAAAGTCACAGTTGCTATTTAAACCACTTGGGAACTCTAACAGTAGGGTGATATCACAACAGTTGCAGCAATCCCATATCTGGGAAATAAAATTATCACACTCTCTGTTATAAATATAATGGGTCAAATGCACAATGCGTAAAAATACATTGCAATACATTTAATGAGGATGTTTCCCAGTGTTGTAGTGCCACATGTGTTTATGTTTTCTGGATGTCAGTCCACTTTTATGCCTTACATTATTTATTCTTTCCATTCCTTTTATTTCCCCCAGTTACAAACAAAGGCAAGTAATGTCATGCAATCAATTAGCTCCTTGAGGATCATGAGGGGATGTCCCACAGATGGTTTGCAGACCAGTCACTGTAGGATATGTTCCTTCCCCTCCACAGCTCAGAGCTGCAGCATTCCTCGGCACACACAAAGTTCCCAGGCAGTTTCCAGGGGTGTTGTTTCAATGTGGCATGTTCACTGTGCCACAAACACAAAAACAAATACGACATGTTTGCTCTGGCACTTGCTGCTTCATCCCCTCTTGGAATACAAGAGATGGAAACTGCAATGGATGCAGGGAGAGAACCACCCCGCAACCAGAGCATAAACAGATATAAACTGACTGTGAGCCCCCTGTACTTGCTCCCTACACCCTTGTCATGTTCTTCCTTTTTATTTCACTTACGGGGGCATCAACTGGCACAGAAGCTGACTTGGCATATTTCCTGTGAGGATACACTGCCAAAAGTACCATGCCACATTTTTCATCTCCCAGCTGGCTTGTGCCCTTACACCACCAGCTACGTGAAAGAATACAGGGAGATGTTAGTGATGCCTTGTGAAGGCTGACCTAGAACAAAGACTAGATGGAGTTAATGAATAAAGTCAGTATTTATTAGGAGGCCCTTGGTATTTATTAGGATCCACCTTTGGCAGCACAAGAGCCCAACCAGGGCTACACCCAAGATGAACCCACAATGGTCACAAAATGGATGACTCGTCACAAGGTTTCTCACTTTTATAAGTTCTGGTCCATTACCATATTGGAGATAATTGTCCAATTATAGCTTTAGCTTATGAAGTCACATCCTTCTTGTTTTTTCTCTCTTCAGTTCACGTTGTTCATGCTTTTGGGCCTGAAATTTGGATCAGCTGTCCCCGATTCCCAGCTAGAGAACAAATTGTTATGTCTAGCAACTCTGTGAAGAGAGCTTACTATCCCCTAATATGAAGCTCAGAAGTACACTCTAAAGCAGCACAGAATCTGAAAAATATAAAAGCTAAAACCTGAGGCATCATTAGTGCCTGCCTCTATTTCAGCTCAGTGTGACTTTGCAGTTGTTTGTAGTGGAAGTAAGGTATCTGTAACAAATCAAACATAAATACATGAAAAGTGAGAAAAATCTTGTGGCATCAAGTCAACTTACAGAACTGGAGCGAGAGAAAGCAGTTTCTGGCTATTTTGGAAGACAAGAAGTCTTCAAGTTTGAGGGTAGAGTACCTTGCACATCACTCTTCAAAAGCAGGTGGCTGAACAGGACCAAATATTTTCTCAGTTGTTGCTCAGTACTGCCAGGAGAGGACTGTCCTCTCTCTCTCTGTAGGTTCCACTGTACCCAGAGACCAAACCAGTGTTTCAAAAGCATCATGTTTTCTCATTTGTTGAATTCATACAGGTCAGAATTTGTGTTTATAAAATCAAAATTGCAGTTTGTTTCTATACCTGATTTAGTTGTTGGTTTTCTTGGGTTGTTATCTAATAGCATTATCCCATCCCTCTCACAAGTAAAAATAATCTGAAAAATATTTGCAGCCCCGCTGTTTTTGTTTTAACTCTCAGACGCCTCATCAGTATTCCTAAAAGTGCAGAGACATTGTGAAGAGATGTATTATAAAATGAATCAACCTTTCGAGGGAAAGATGTCAGGATTTGGCATGTACAAACATGGGAACTTTCAAAGTTGTGTGTTGGGGTTTTATCTTTTTTCTTTAAGCTGGCTTCTGTCACCAATTCATTCCACATACGGCTCTTGGGTAAGCCACCTTTTTGTTGTTCTTTTTTGTTCCTCAAAAAGAAAATCTGTACCTATCAATCTATGCACAGTATCTATTTAATCTATGGCAAGGATCCAACTTTTTTGTACACAGCTTTCAGTTATTCACAGCTTGCTGTCAAGACTAATGCATGCCTATCAGTTTCTATCAATGCACAGTGGATGAATATGACATTGCATTTTTCCCAAATGCCACCAGGTTCAGCATGTGAAAAAAGCTCAGAATTTAGTCCAAGTTATTGAACCCTGGGCTCAGATTTGCATAAAGTTCCTTGGAGGGAGGATGCAGGACCTCTTTGATAGCACTGCCATAGCACTCTGCTTGTGCTTCCTTGGACAAAAATGAAAGTTTTGGTGTGTTGATTTGGGGCACAGAGAACCCAGGTAAAGTGCCTTGGTGAAAAGGTGACAGTTCTGCTTTCACTCTCTCTCTACACTGTCAAGGACAGAGGGGCAAGTGCCACATGCAGGAGATGCTTTGTTCTTGTTGTGTCACAGGAATTTGCTTAAACTTAATGCCTTATTCTTCATCTAGATTACAGATATTTCCTATAGGTTAGTTCACATTTTACATATCTCCTGTAATCTCATTCTGTTGACATGCAGTAAGTAATGACTTCCTGGTCAGTTCCAGAGATCCTAGTTAAAATAAAATTACATTCCTTTTTTAGGGAATTCCTTCAGTTTAGTCTTATTGTATTGGGTCAGGATAGCTTCAGGATATTCACAGAGATGCAACTTCAAATGACACCCTATGAATACACCAACTTCCCTTCATTATTTGTTGCTATATTTCTACATTCCGTAGAACAACATGGAGTCCAGAGATTGTTGCTGGTGACTACACTACTACAAAATTTCTTCACAAAAATAAGTAAAATTTAATAATTTTTAATAATCTTAATTAATTTAAAATTTAAAAAATAATTTTAAATTATTCCTATTTTTGATATGCATCAAGAAAAGGTTATATCTCAGACTAGTCTTTTTTGTTTATTTGTTCTTTTGCTTAGGTTCTTTATTTTTTCATTTTGCTCTCCAAAAAGTCAGTAAAGTCATTACACTAAATGGGGAGAATAATTTGAAGAAATACTGTTGGGAATTCTGATAGAATATTTAATTGCACATAATTAAAATAAAGATAGTAAAACTCATTTGGTTGTAGCTCATGTAGTATTTAAGATGCGGGAAGCATAAACCATAAAGAGTAACCCTTCCTTTTACTGTATGACTCAACAAAGTCCTTGGGACTCACTGCTCAGCAACTAATGCAGATTAGATAAGAAACAAGAAGGTAAAGCACTAAGGTCTATGGCTACCTCCAATTTGGAAAGAGGACGCCTGTACCACCACTTGATGCAATACAGAAAGACTGAATTTCAGCTGGATATTAAAAAATTCAGGCTGCTTTGGCTCTAATTATGGGAGATGGGGGATGCTATTTAAGATAGCTTAAAGGATAATATGTAGGGAAGAGCTGATGGCAGATTTTCCTGTTTCCTGACATTCTTGTTTAGTCTGTAGTAAGCCTTGTGACTTGCTTCCATTGGCAGATGTATGTGAAGATGTTCATAGCCAAGGCAGCTCTGGAGCATACAATTCCTGAACAGATACATCAAGGGACTATTCAGTACAACAGAAAAATTAAACAAGCAGAAAAAAATTTATCCATTGCCAAGAATGTTGGGCTTTAATATCATTCTTATTGTGTTCATCATTCTCTTGTGCTCAGCACCATGGAGGAGCAGGTGGGGAACATGGTGCTCCAAGGCAGCCTTGGGTGCAGTGACCATAGGATGGTGGGGTTGGAGATCCCCAGGGTGCTGAGGAGAGCACCCAGCAAGCTCACTGCCCTGACTTCAGCAGATCAGACTTTTGCCTCTTCAAGGACCTACTCAGTAGAGTGGAAAATAATGGGTACAAAGGGAAAGAGGAAATTTAGGCTGGATGTTAGGAAGAAATTTTTCATTGTGAAGATGGCTAGATGCTGGAACAGGTTGCCCAGAAAGACTGTGATTGTCCTATCCCTGGAAGTGTTCGAGGCCAGATTGGATTGGGCTTTGAGCAATCTCGTCGATTGGGAATTTTATATAAGGCTCATTCTAATTTTTAACATTCTATGATTCCATGATTCCTGTAGCCTGTGATGTAAGTAAAAATACTTCTTAAATGTATCATGACATGGCATGGTTTCATTCAAGATTTGAAATAGTGCCCTCAAAACTTAGTCTTCATGAATATGGCCACTGTGAATACACTGTGCTTTATAATAGTGGGGCATAAATGTATGGTATAAATTGGAAAGCTTATTTTGAACTTGAGTTTTCATAGTCTGAGTCAAGTTATTACAAAAGATGTGATGAGAACATGAGCAAACAGAGGGAAAAGAGAGTTTCAACACACTTTGCCTTCTCAGTTTATGATTTCTCAAGATTCTGTTTTTAAAATGAATCTTTGCTAATTTGGATTCTTGAGGTTTGTTTTTTTAATTGTATTTCTCTTACATACAGAATTTCTTCCTTTGCATTTCCAGTTTGTTTTTCAATGCAGATATCTTCACAATATTAACTTTCCCATTCAAAGATCCATTTCTGACTCATTTCTGTAACTGTGTACCTGTTTTGCACACATCCCATAAAGGAGCTGTTCCCAAAGTACTTAAACTAGCTACAATATTCAAAACTTCCCTCGGGCTAGATCTGTTCTAACAAAAATTTCATGGAAAAACTACTAACATTTTCCAGAGGCTATGAAACTATCGTGACTATTACAGTTTCAAAATCAGAATAACAAGCAAGCAGACATTCTAATTTCCTCATCTCCAGACCAAAAAAAAAAAAAAACCAAAAAAAAAAAAAAAAAAAAAAAAAAAAAACCCACCAAAAAACCAAAACCAACACCAAAGCACCAAATCAACTCCAAAAAAGGAAAATCATGGGTAATTCATTATGTTTCTAGCTTTGAAAATTTAAAAGTTAAAAAGATGGAAGATAAACCATTTCATAATACGTTTCATAACAAAATTTTCCTTTAGATAAGCAAACTAATTTTTTTGTTTGTTGATGTGATCCACCCTTGGGAAAAAGGAAAACAAAAGGTTTTAACTAACAGGGTATCCAGATTTAGGGCAAATGTGTGACGAAACCGCCGAATGAGGGCCCTCTAGAAAGCAAATTCAAGTGGTACCTTCCCACTGTTGGTTCAGAAAATATTTCCTTGGAGAAAAGTGGAAGAAAACTGTTTATTTAACAAACAAAGTACTCACAAACATGAAAAAATTAATAATATTGAACAATGGAACCTCTCATTGTTTTGAAGTGACAGCAAATTCAGCAAGTCTTTTTGTAGATCAGAGAAACTCCTGTTCACGGGTGTGGCCTCAGGTTTCTCTCAGTCTCTCTGGGGCTAGTGTCTGGTGTCCCGGATGCAGCGCAGCTTAGAAAAAGCCCCTGGACAATAATCCAGGTGTTCCCAAAACGTACAACAGCTAAACAGTTAAAAAAAATACTTCTGCCCCCAGCTAACTAAAAAACCCTAACTAAATGCAAAGGAGAGATCTCTCCGGCTGTCCATGCGGCAGACAGCACAGTCTGTGGGAAGGAATGCAGAGGAGCGAGTAAAGTTTCTGCAAACAAACTGTGAGCTTCTTGTCCTCCCCTTCACTCTCAAAACCAGCCTTAATATCCATCATAAACAGAACAGACAGTTGGAGATACAAGCATCATAAAGCCACCCTAGAACACAGGGACATTGGCCCAGTCAATGTTTATAATATTGGTTTTACAAATGAAAATGAGTGTGAATTTTTAAACAGTGATTTTTTATTTTTTTATGTGCTCTGTACAACAATTACAACTTTGACACAATCAAGTATTCAAATGAAAATGCTGCTATGTGTATTAGTAGCTGGGCAAATGTTCACATGTGTTTTAAATGCCAAAAGTTAGAACTCTGTTGATCCTCTTCTTTAATTCAAAGCCAAAATATTTTAATGAAATTTTGTACAATTTTCCAGTAACAGTCTTAATACAGTATCTTTTTTTAACATGAAAGCACAGTTGTTGTAATTAATTTTTCACTATATAATTATGATTTCCATGAAACTGTCTGTAAAATTAGTAGGCATAGAATACTTTCTCCAGTGCCTGAGTGTCTTGGAAGAATATGTTTGATTTTCAGAAGAGATAGAAGAGGTCAAATCATACTGACTTTCTGGAGGACAGTGACTTTTAAGTCACCCAGGAATTGCTGTCAACAGAAGCTGAGTCAGCATCATGAAATGTCAAAATCTGACTGTAGTGTAGCCTTGTTTCTGTTTCTGAAGAAGTTACTCTATGCCATTGAGGTTTAGATTAGGCTCATCCACCTGTTAAAACAACACATTTATACATGGTCTGACCATTCTTGTTGACACTTAATGCTAATAAATTACATATATTACTGTTCAAAAATTACACTACTGGATATCTAAATGTTTACATACACATAAGAAGCTCAAGAGAAGATCTGAGATCAAAGTGAATACAGACATATGTAAGCAGTACCATGAGGGTAAGGCAGGAGGAGTTCCAGCAACACAATTGAGACCACTCAAAGGACAAAGACGTTGAGTCTACTCAGAGAAAAATTGCCACAATTTCTTCTTTCAGCCACTTCTGAGCTAATCATGACCCAAAACGATTTGGCTGCTAGCATTCTGACATAGTTATTTTAGCAATAATTTTATCCTTGTATCCTAGCAAGACAATAAAAAATAAGAAACTCAGTGCCTCAGATCTTGAGGCAATATGGTTCTCACCTTCTTTGCCTGAAGTGATTTAAATTGGTTTAAACATACTTCTCTTCAGAAGGTCACATCAGACAGGTCTCAGTCCTGTTTTAAGTTTTCATGTCCCAGTTTTGTGTACTGATGATTCTCTCTTGCTATTGGCCCAATAAGCTCAGCTAACAGAAAATGCAGAGACTTGGAATAGCTGTAAAAATGAGGAAAAAAAAAAAAAACAACAAAAAACAAAACCAACAAAAACCAGGACTGTTTGAAAGGTTAAAAGATTTGTTAACAAATCATTTCTGAATTGGTAATATCACTGCAGATGGACAACACCTTTGTTTGCAGCATTTTGAGATGAAGGCTGAGTTATTTACTACAGGTGGGATTGTGATAATCTTGACATGACTTTGGGACTGTTTTTAAAGTTTAGATAGCAAGTAAATCAAATACGACTTTCATTTTTCCTCTTTCTGGCATGTTGACATAGATACATTTCAAATGACTGATATCGAGTTTCTAACCCATGATAACACACTTTTTATATTTTCATAAAATGGATATTTATTTTGTGAAATAATTATTACTACATAATAATACAAATAATGGATTTATAACTGAGTTATAACTGTTCATTCTAACCTAGACCATGCAAAGATATCTGATTTCATGTAGGTCTGTGTGGAAACAGTGTGAGCTCAACTGCTGATCCCAGAACTCTGAAGGGTTTACAGTTTCTTGGATTAGTTATAAATCTAATAGTTTAATCTTTATAGTGAGATATTTCGTTATTTCTTTACCATTAAAAAATACTTTTTGAAAAAAATATTTTGCACAGAAACTGTTTGCTTTCCTTAGAAACTTAGAATTTGCATTGAAAAATCTGATACATGTGCACACACACACTATTTTTCTCATCACAAAGGATGTCCTGGCACCATTACTCTTTTATATGCTTGACTCGAAGTATAGACAGTGTATCAATCAACTTTAATTTTCATGGTGGATGCAACCACATAGAATCAATGTAACTGTGATACAACCTTCCCTGTAGAAATGAACTATTGGTGAAAATGCTGGCACATCATTAATGATAATATTGCCTCTCATCCCATTCCCAAGATCACAAAAATGTGCATTTCTCTTACTCCCATGTGGGCAACTCATGAAGCCTCAAGAGACCCAGCTTGGAGAAATTCATTAAACAGATTCCAGGCTTGTTTTCTTCAAGCTCCATATCAGGGTTCCTGAATAGTTTGACTATGGTCTTGAACAATTTATACCCAAACCTTTGTTGTTTCATCAGACAGGTTTCCAAAGTAGTCTGTCTCTGTTCCTCAGCTGGCTAAAATTATCTCTTGTGCATTCCCACCCCAGAAATTTGTTTCTGATTAAGCCACATAATAAGAGTTTCCTGTGCAGGGGAAGAGATGGGGAAAACAAATAGTTTTTGAAAACTGAAGTTTTATTCTATTTAGGCCTGTTAAAATCAAGCCTCATTCTGTTTAAGTAATAAATACACAGAAAAAAACCCAAACCAAACCAAACCAAACCAAAACAAAAACAACTGAACATATATTTGTTGCTCAAGATGATCTGTAGACTTTTCTGTGTTTCTGTGCCAAGGAACAAAATTCCCTTTCCTGAAATAAAACAGAAGGGCTTCCACCAGTGAAATTCATTTTCCCTCACTAGTGAACAGAAAAAAAGACCAGAAACATCACTCAAAATGGGCATATGAAACTCACTTGCTGACTACGAAAGCTTATATTGGAGGATTTAGTTTGTTATTCCATAGTTAGAGCAGCACTTAAGAGTGCAAACAGAGACAGTCTGAGGAGTATGAATGCCTATCCTTGGGACTCTAATTCAGCTTTCTAGTATCCTCTGGTTTTGCTACCTTCTGTCACCTACTAACCGTTCCCATGCTTTTACTTTCCTCATCCTTTGAAATGCATTTCTTAAGTACTTCAGCAAATGCCAGTCCTACTAAATAGTAAAGGGAAAAAGAAATGACATGGTCCCGATGTCTCAGGATTTTCTTGCAAAACATGCAGCATGAGCTCTCTTCTTTTTCATTTCTTCAGTGTTTGCTCACAAAACATGTTTAAGTCATCTTAGATTTGGTTAAGGATTTACGACAGAAAGAAAGTTCATTCTGGTTAGTCTAACAATGTTTGGAATACAAAGGAGAAGGCAAGTTGCTGAAGTTGTTTTCTCAGTCAAACAGGAAGATAATGAAACTTGCTCATCTGTTCATAAATAACTTATTCAGAACACTGTGTTACTGGAAAAATATCCCCTGGGCTGACACATATCCACATGTCATTGTACAGGCAGAGGTTGACAATGTCAAATAAAAGTACTGCTTTAAAAAAAAATAAAAAAGAAGGAATGAATACTGTATTTTCTTAAGTATGTTATGATTGTAATAACACCAGCACAAAAAAGCACACAGAAGGTGATTTTTTTATTTTATATCTCTGTTCCTTGAATCAAGTGCTATAATTCTTTTTCCAGGAAAACAATATATTAAATACATTTTGCATCGTGTCACAAAATGATTTAAGAAACTTGTGCAGGATAGCACAGGGCCCTGCCAAATTAATGTCACCTATCTAATATTCACGGTAAGGTCTAGATGTCTCTTAGGAGCATCTTATCAAAGTGTTTTGACATCTGAGAACTTGTGCCAGTGAACTCTGTGCCTTGACACTCAGTAATTTTGTTGGTTAACACTGATTATATTAACTGCTTGCAAGACACAGCCAAGTACAAAAATAGAAATTTAATGTTCGGCCTTAAAAATGGACGGAAATTGCAATAAAGGTTGTCATGAGAAATTCTTACAATGAGAAGAGTGTATTTCTTGTTGGTAAGTGCAACTTTAGTATTATGGAGTAGATATCTATTTTTTGGCCAACTAAGAAACTTAGAGCAAAAGGCACACTCTCAAACACACCATATTTTTTCACATAAGAAGCAGGAGTAGTTGTTATTCAAAGCTAAGTACAAGTGCTGCAAAAATGCTTGATTTTGACTTGATATTATTAAAGAGAGTGTCACAGAAAAGCATTCATCTCTCCAGAGAGTCTTAGATTTCTAAGTAAATGTTTGTTATAAGGAATGTTTTCTTTTGTAGCTATTTTTTTAAAAATCTAATTATCTTTAAGGAATAGGGGAAAGTATCTCAAACATTTTTATCTTCTATTACATGGCCAGAATAAACATTCTTAAACAAGTTCTACCTTATATAAGTAACCCCCTGGGATACACTACAGTTTTCCATTGCCTTCAACAGTCCTGTTTTAAATTTAAGGTACAGAAATTCTTGTTGGGTTAGGGTATAATTGGCAAAATAACATTTGGTCATGTGCAAAGAAGTTAATTGGTATTTCAATATTTTGCTATGTGATGCCAAAGCTGCTATTCTGACACTGAAATTATATAATTTTTCTATGGTATCTGATCGGTATCCACTTACTTAAACATCTACCTCTAATGTTACCCCAAACCAAATGTGTACAGGAAAACATCAAACTAAGCAGTGATTCTTCCAGGAAGCTGTACTCCTAGGTGTTTCCAATGACACTTTTCCTTCCTTAATAGTAGAGTGCTATCAGGTTAATCATGGTCCCTAACCCTTGAAAAGAACAGAAGGATGTTCAACGTCCAAATACAGCTGTAGGAGAATGCTGTAATTGGATGCAAGAGCAAGTCACTGTCCATTAAACACTATATACAGCTGTTACATTTCTACATAAGATCAGCAGCACCTTCCCTAGACCTGTATTTTATTTTGCATTTTAGGGACTAGGAAATACTTTCCCCTTAATCCAATCTTCACAAGAGGCAGACAATTCCCTCCCATGTAATCAACAGTGTAATTAAATACAAGCATTCATTAAACATCACCAACCTAAAAGATGAACAAGCCTGATGTTGCTTATGAGTCTGGACTGGTCTTCAGCAAAACATAAAATGACTGCAGACCATGAGATAGAATAGGATAGATGAACTAGCCTGAAGCATTGGTAGGTGGCTTATTTATACATATTTAAAATCAGATTTATGTAGTAAGGGAGATAAAATATTAAAATGTAAGTACAGCAAACCCAAAGAGCACTTGGCTTTCAAAACATCTTTTGACTTAAAAAAGTTAACTCAAGTTACAGTTCTGTTCTGTGTAGAGGAAGATGAGCTATTTGTAGGCAGAGAGAACACACAGCTTACACACTGATATATGCAGCTTACTGAGGATCTATGAATATAACGTCATATTTTGGTGGCAAGTCTCTCAAGAGAGACTTAGCAAAACCATCAAAGGAATTTATAAACCTGTACTGAATTCACTGGCATATCCTGAACCAACTGGGAAAACAAACACAATTTCTTTGTTGTCAATTTGTTGTAACAGCAAACATTAGGGAGACACTTTCATTTAAAATAAAATTCTAGGCAGAGTCATCAGTGTTTAATCAGAAAGCAGGAAGTATTGATGTCCTGCTGTTCCTTTCAAGCTTTAAAACACAAATCATGGTGTGACAAGCCATGTTGTGCTGAAACATTTTTCTAATGTTCTTTTTTCTGCTTTTGGCTGCAACCTTCAGCAGTAAAATGAATGGAAGATTCTAAAAGCAAAAATATTAGAGGTGAGCCTCCTTATATATATGCAGGGAAATCATTTCAAACCAGTCAAGCTAAACAGTTAACGCTTTAACCCTCAGGCCTTGTTACAATTACTTTAATTTTCACAGTTCCCTTACTTGCAACTACAGGGTCCATCTGATCCTAGACAATCTCAGATTTTGAGCAACCTGGTCAATGTAAGCTGTACCTATCCATGACAAGGGGTTGGAAATAAATTATCTTTAAGGTACTTCCAACTTAAAGATTCTATGGCTCATCATTCTTTGATTCTATCATTTTAATATAAATGCCCACTTGTTGGAAGAAGGAGGCTTCCATACCTGCAATTTGAATACATTTTTCTCTATGTCTGTCCTGGGAAAGATCTTGTCAAGTGGGAACTCACTGAGCCCAGCAAGGCATTGCCTGAGGTGACTGTGACTGGCAGCTATCAGAATCCCTGGGGAAAAAGTAGTCTACTCTGACCATACATATGAACCTTTTTATAACAGATCTCTGGGTTATTGTTGCACAGATTATGTATGTGGTACAGTTGTGAAATGTGAGAGTAGTTCAAATAAGAAAAGAGAAAATTAGTCTTAGCAGGCTGTTAAGCTTTCTCTTTATACTTGAAAACAGTCCTCTAGGTTTTTAAGCTATTTTTATTAAGAAAAAAAAAATTTATTTTTTTTTTTTTTGGACGAGGACATACATATCTAGTGCTGTACAATACTGGTCTATTTTTTTTCCCCCTTGTTTCTAGACCATCCCATGCTTGATAAGCAACATTTCTCTGGCATGCTGTACTCCCAGGGCTGGTTTTCTGAACATCCCTAAATGCCTACATTAAACCAAGACTGGCTTGCATTCTCTTCCTAGAAGATATTGCTCCTCATAAGTGTGTTATGAGAAGTCTCACTGACTCTCCTTAGGTCCCACTACAGAGCTGGAGATCTGCACACTGTACAAGTATGAGCAACCCAAGCCAGAGGTAAAGCCTTGAACAACAAAACCCCAGGGTGGTACCCCGAGTTTGGTTCTGAACGTTTATGAGCAACACAATACTTGCACACAAAGTTTTTTATTCTGGGCCAGCTCAAGCAGCTGGAAAATGATCCATCCCTGCGAGATCAAGTTACTGGGGTTTTTTTACTGCAAGTTACTCTTGTCGTTTTTCATATCAGTCTAGATTGCATATAGTAATAAATAAAACCATTCTGTAATAAGGCTAAAATTAAAATTTTACAGTATGAATAATACATGATATAGGAAATACAGTGAAACTGCATAAAATATAATGAGTAGGCCCTCAGTTAACAAACAGGGATTGTATCTGAACTAAACTACCCTTGGCAAAACCAATTACAAAAGTATCTGCAAGGAAATATGCACTCTATTAATTTTGCATTTTGATGAACATGTTTTATGCATTTATTAAAATATCTTTTTAGCTAAGTAACATTTTAAAGACAAAAAAGAGAAGTAAATTTTTTATTCAAACCAGTTGTGTCTAACATCCAACGTTTGCTATATGTGCTATGGGTGATTTAAAATTCATAAAGCTGCTCTGGTTTGTAGAAGAAAGCAATTTTGTTTTATAACACGGAATATACTCCAAAAAGTAAAACTAATCATTTTGCCAGAAAAATACCTCTAAACTCATCTATAATATCATAAAATCTCTATTTACATATCTGTAATTACAGGTATGCATGGGTTTCTTTTCTATTTTCTTTTGTATTTTTTTCAATCACTGCTTATCTGTGGATATTTGCCAGAACTTCACTGAGTGCCTTCTCCTGTGCTTACCTCAATCTAAAGAGATTTGGCTGCAAATCTTTTTCAGGGTTGCCAATCTCTGTGCTTGGAGATTTACCTCTGAAAATTTTCCTTCATTTTGTTTTAGAGAGTTTACTACCTACTTTTTTTTTTTTTTACTGTATAGCTAATAACAGTCATTACTATTTCTTTATAAAAAACACCATTGCGAGAACCTTCAAGCTATAACACATGAGTAAGGAAAGCAGCCTAAAACATTCTGAAAGGAGGCGTGATAAAGCATAGCAAGGAAAAGATACAGAACCATTGGTCCTGTACCTCCAAAATATTTCTTTCTTCTGACACACTAGAAGTCAGATGAGTATTGTGCCTAATTTTCCAACATCCCTAAGAAGACAGTCAAGTAATTGAGGACCTGTTATGTTACACAGTATTTAAATGTTATGCAGTTAAACTACAGTCAGATGCTGATTGTTTCCTTCTAACTTTTAGGTACAGCAGGGAGCAATGTTCATGCCCCTGCTGGAGAAACTGTACACAAGATAAGGATTAAGTTGAGGCTGGATTCATTTGGGAAATAGCAATTAGGGCCAGGCAGAATAAACAAATCTAAATCCAAGGCTGACATTTTTAAATTTTATTCCAGGTTATGAGTAGGGTGTAGGGAGTAGGTTATGAGAGGATGCGTGCATCAACACATGTAGAAGACGGTAATGTCCTGATTAACAAAAGGCAATTAATGTCTTATCCTTAGAAGATATTTAAAGTTGTTCAGCTGTTGCACCTCTGATGCTGAAAATTCAAAAGTCAGAGATTATTTGCGCTGTGGATAAAGTTGCTTTAAATAATCTAACTACTGCCTTCACTAAGACTACGGAGTAAGAATTTCTGCCTGATCCGTTTTCCAGTGTGTTTTCTGTTTCACAACATCCACTGCTCCATCTCTCTTGCTCCCTCAAGTCTCCATCAGGACATGCCATTACATGCCAACACCAGTGCAGAGCAACACAGGGGTGGTGGACTCAGATTTTAGTCTGTATAATTAATCTTCATCTACATTAGGAATACTTAACTAGGATACAGTGTTATTTTTTCTGATGCAGCACTGAATTTGATAAATATGATGAATAAAAGAGGAACTGGCATTCTCACAGGCATGGTTTTACAATATCTTAAACATTTCTGAATTTCTTAAGAGAGACTTGTTCCTATGTGAATTGGAGTTTTACAGACTGTGAGACATGTTTTCAGTCTAATCTTAACTGTATTCTATAATAAAATGTATATGTATATACATTTATATGGTGTACATATATATATAGAGAGAGAGATTATACATTCAATACAGGAAAGAAAGTACACAGAAATGAAAGTTTAGAAGAAAGGCACTTAATTCTCATTTACAGAAGCAAAATGTGCTGAAGGGAGCAAAGAATGGTCAATGTGAAGGGTTGTATGGGACAGGCACAGGTGTGGATGGGGGAGACATGAAAAAATTCTTCTATGATCCATATAAATGAAAAAAGTCAGCATTTCATGATATGTGTGTCATTTCTTCAAATCTACATTAGCTAGTCATAGCTGATTGAAAGTTTTCCCTCTAGCAGGAACTAAAACTAATGTCAAGACTCATAAGCTCACATGCACTAAGCAAAAATAAGGACTGACCATTTTCATGCAAAATGTCTCCTCCATTGTACAAACAAAGCAAAATTAGTTTGGCTGTCTCTATTTCTGACCTTTTCCTTTTTTTTTTTCTTCCAACAAAAAGCAGTATTTATGTCACCAAAATTATTCAGGAATTTTATTTTTGTCATGAATTGTTTCAGATTTTCTTAAAGAAGACTGGGTCTATTTAGAAGATTATCAGATGCAAGAGATTTTCCATCCTTAAAATCAAGAATTACATTTATTGTATGTAGGGTTGTAAAACACATGCTAGCCTAAACAGGGAAATAATGTGAGGTAAGTAAGTGAAGACTGAGAAAGGCAGTGATAGACAAAGAATGAGCAGATGTTTTACTGCCTTTTCTTCCCACTGCCACCAAATGAAGTTTCTTTAACATTAAGAAGTGCTGCAGCTTTGTTCTCTGATGGCTCTGTACAACCCCACATCCATCTAGATGTTATTACAGGCCTAAGATGTGACTGGTTTTGCAAAGTTCTCAATTTTTACACATTGAGATTACCTTAATCATACTTCCAAACGCCTAGAGATCCCACACCAGACTTTTAGGGTTAAATAGACAGCTCAAGACCTTCTTAGCACATGTGCTGCCAATATTCAGCTGAGGCTGGTTGGATCCTTCCTGCCTGTGCCCGCTCTTGTGCAAGGAAATCACCCACGTCAGGACAAGCTTGTGCCTATCTCAAACCTGAAAACAGAGGTGCCTGATACTCTGGACTTCCGCAACTTCACCACAGCCCTTGTGGTGCCAAGGCTCAGATCTGCTCAACTTTACAGCACAAATTGAAGTATCCCATCACTTTACATTCCAAACAGTCAGGAAAGCTGCCTGCAATTTAGACTTATGACAAGTCTTATTGCAACTGCAAATGTAAAGAATTATAGTATAGCTATTTTTAAATTAATGTTACAGTTACAGCAATGCAGCAATAAAAAATTTGATTTTTTTTTTTTTAACAAGGAATTGCTATTAAATATTTGGCTTAATCTCACAGGATGTTTTCAGTCTCTCCTGATATTTCTTTTTTTCCAGTGTCAAATTGGAAAAAAACACCCAGTCAAATGAAAAATTGTTTTGATCCTAATGAAACATCTTATTGCATATGTGCTATGTTAGATTATGTGTTGACTTAATCAACATTTCAAAACCGAGTCTTGTTTAAGAACAAAGTTGGAATGTAAATCATTCTGTTTGCTCCTGTTTAATTTATAAATAATAATACACAGATATTTTTTCTTCAGAATGTTTTCATTTCAATGAAAAAGTACATTTCAAATAAAAGAAATCTCACTTTGAGAAATTTCTGCACATTGATCCACATGGGATGATTTGCTCAGCCTTCTTTTATACCATGCCCTGCATCTACAGCAGCTTAGTGGTTTAATGGATCAATGATGGTGCATAAGTCAAATATACTCACAAGGCAATTTTGTCTTAAATATTTTAAAGGCTGAGGTTTGGTTTTTTGTTTGCTTTTATTTTGGATGTGGGGGCAGGGAGGGATTCATATACAGGATACAAGCTAGCTTTTTTTAAAAAAAATTCTGACCCAATTTAACCTTCCAGTAGTTTTAAGAAATACCTATTTTCACACTTACAGTGATAAAGCTTTTTAACTTTCCCACCCAATTTCCCCAAAAGAGCTTAAAAGGCTCACTCCCACATGCTGTGCTGTTTTTCAGCCTGGGGAGCTCACTGTTCACAGCCCTGCCACTGCAGTCCCTGAAACTAAGGTTTAAGATCACAGAACAAAACTTGGCTATAAAGAAGGGGCTCCCACATGACCTAAAATTTCCACGTCAAATGTCAATCTTTTTAGTGATGGGAAAGCATGAAGTGGGAGTAACCAACACTATTCCTATCCATCTGAAATAGCTGCTCCCCAGAGCCCACAGTGGGAGTGGGGCTGGTTCCTCAGAGCCACACAGTCCTGCATTTGGGGGCCTCTCCAATTAGTCCTGTAATTTACTGTCACTTAATAAAATGGACTAAGCAGGGATGGAAAAATCCCAGCCTCCAGCTGGGATGGGTGTTCTCGGAGTTAGCCCAGCTCTCAAGCAGGTACAAAAGGCGCCCACAGCTGAAGCTGGGGAGACAGAAAGGAGACCTTCAGCCCCCGATGAATTACACACCAGTGCCAGGCCCCAGGAACAGCAGATCAGCTCACACTTTGAAGGATAAATCAAAGCTTTAATCGGGGCTGTCAGTAAAGCAGGTGTTTTGACTGCCTTTATGGTTCATTTTTATGCAAAAAGGGTTGTTGGCAATACAGAAATCATGGGGGATTGAAAATAAATGGCAGTGACAGCACTGATCCCACCAGGCGAGGGGGCCAAAATTGGTCTGTCTTTTCACATTATGAAATATACCTAACGGCAGACTCTTGAAACCCTGCAAACACAATGCACCGTCTGTGTGCTGGACATTTGCCTTTCTCTGTCTTCCTTTCCTCCCCCACTTTTTTTTTTTTTTTTTTTTAATTTGATATGCCAGGGGCCCTTTCCTATTCTTTGGTGATGAACTGCCCCAGCAGCCACAGCAGGTTCAGAATGTTAAAGAGCCGCCAGTCACCCGAGCCAACAAAAGGATCTCGCTTCAAAGGGCTGAAAGGACACTGTAGACACTACCCACGGCCCTGGTTTAGGGTAATGTCTTTTTCATCTTGGCTTTCATCATTCAACGACATTAACAAATGAAACATCATAAAAACGTGTCCATGAAAATCTTCTATCATGGGAGGGAGCAAGGGGGATTGCTGTTAGGAGAGAGATCTACGCAAGAATGCCTCAGGGATGCGCCACTCCAGCTCCTCTCTCCTGCCTTGCTTTGAGGGCTGATGAGGCACCCACCACTACCCAGAGTCACACTGTAAAACTGACATTTAACTTCACTTAATTCCTAAGTCTCAATATTAATAGAGCGCATAATTTTAAAGTTATTTCAATTAAATAAAATATTTCAGCCCATGGAAGTTGATGCATTGTGGCACCCTGTAACATTGAAACTGGGTGGTGAATGTTCTAATACAGCACACTTTCCAGAAAGGAAAATTTAGGGCCTTTTTCTTTTGTTCTGCTATAACTCAATACTTTTCACAGTGTATTCTGTAACATAATTTGAAATATTACTGCAGGGTATTGCCAGTAAATTTCATTTATCATTTACAAACCATAAAGCAGGCAAGAGAGGAAAAAAAAAAGGCAAATGCTTCTCTCCTGTAGTTTCACACAGTTTTTCATGCCTCAGCACTCATAGATGACAGTATTTCAGCAGTTTTACTAAAGAATTGATTCCTTTATCCTTCCATAGAAATTAAAAAATGTATTTATAAAAGTAACATCCATCTTGGGATATACATCCTTAGAACTGATAACTAAGGATAACTTTTGAAAAATGTTATCTTGATTACGTGTAAATTAAGAAATTCATTACGCTTGATTGTGATCATCCATACTGCTGCTTCTAGCCAGAAAATTTTGCATCTTTGTTTAAATGAAGACATAATGGATGCATCTTATGACTTAGTTGCATAGGAAATGAGAACACCATTGCCATTTTAAAGGTAGGCTGATGCCCTCAGGCTCCATAAAATTTATGCATCTTTGGTTTTTGACCCTGTAAACTACTCCACGAATTCCAGAGGAATTTTAACTATTACATTAAAGTTAACCTAGTTTCATCAAAAAATAGCATTTGTGGGCTTCTTGCAAGTAATTTAGACTTTGATTTTCCAAACATACATTATCTTTATTCCTATAATTATTTCACCTAAAATAGTAAGATTTTTATACTTATAAAATGCACAGTTTCTATTAAATTATACGTATTGCACATTAAGATTGACAGTCATGTTGCCTTCCTACCAAACTTCATTTCAGTATAATTTCTCATGCCAATTAAGTTATTCCATGCCAATAAAATTCCATCTGTGCTTGAGGTATTGAGCCTTGAAATCCTAATTTCTCAAACATTTCAGTGCCACAGTAAATGCAAGCTTTGAAAACAAACAGCTTCCAATAGTTTGCTTGAAGAAAGATGATACCAGACACTAATTATGACAAAGATTTAGATTCTTGGTGATGTTGTCTGAAAATTCATTAACTTTTCTCTCTGGAAGAGCTGTTATGTTCAATAATATTTGGATTCTTAGATCATAAGGTAATTGCAGCATTTTGATTGAGACTCTTCAGAAAAGCTCAAGAAAATTTAATTAGAGTTAAAGTCTAATTCAAATTTGCCAAGTCCCTGTTCATGATCACCTGTTTAGCATTCTTGTGAGTCCACTGGCTGTTAGTCTAAGCATAATGTAATAAACAGTAATTAATAAGTAATACAACAATATTTATTTGCATTCATCTTCCACAGCATTGCAATGATTTTCCTAATGAGGTGCATTATCAGGATCCAGTTTGCAGTGAAACCTACAAGTGTTTGCATTGTCCTGAATAGTGAAGATTTTTTTGGCATAAGAAAAAGTTTAAATGACTAAACCTTCTAAAATGCCCTGTTAGCAAATGCTTCAGCTCCAAACACCACATGTAATAGTGAAATCAAACATTCTAATTTTAAATTTCAGATAATTTTTTTTTCTTATTAGCCTGCCTCAGATTTCTGCTTTCTGTCTTACGAGTAATTCTGGTATTGATAGAGTCTCATCTACCTTGTATCAAAATGGCAAATCTTTCCATCATTTATCTCCAATAAATTCAAATATAACTTAGAATGCAGAGATGAAACCAGACTCATATAAGCTAAAATACTGAAAAGATGGGCACTATTGGGGTGAATTGAAGATGAATATATTTCAAAATTGTAAATAAACTGGGATTACATCAGTATAAATCTGCATAACTCAGTCTTGAAGACTTTTGTAGATATGCAAATACAGGTTACAACCTTCCTCATCACCTAGAACTGTCTTTTGCCCCCACTACCCTTGGTCCAAAGATTACCTGTTTCTACCTATTTCCTGCCTAGCAGCATGGTGTGGCAAGTGTTTGTTTGATCACGTATTTTTATTGCCTATTTCACACTGGGTCATCTAGACACTGCTGAAACACAAAAAAAACCCCAAACTAACAATAGTGCTAAAGATTTAGTCCTCAGATATTCTCAGAATCACTAGAAATTACTAAAGAGCTCACGTGACCAGAAAAACTAAAAAAAAAAAAAAAAAAAAAAAAAAAAAAAAGGGCAGCCAGTCTGGAAGAGTGGAGGAGGAGGAATGGAAGAGGAATGGAGGAATGGAGGAGGAGGAGAAGAGAAGGAGAGAGTTAAGAAACATTTGGACAATATTCTGGGGTACATGGTGTGACTCTTGGGGATGGTGCTGTGCAGGGCTGAGGGTTAGACTCAAAAATCCTATGGGTCCCTTGCAGCACAGAACATCCTGTGATTCTGTGATAGTATGTGGTTGTTGTTTTGGGATTTTCTAAATCTACTTAAGCCTCATATTCCAATTCAAATATTCATTGGTTTCTAAAAGGATCGTACATGCTGGGTTTGATTTAAACATATTTAAGTGGACAGCCCAGCTACTTTTAAGAGGCTCTGCCTCAACTGATAATTAGTACATAATATAGTTGTCATGACCATGATCATCTCCCTTCTTCTAATGAAAACCAGTACCTGCATTAGTCTGGTTTTTACTTCCTTGTGGAATCAGGAAGCCACATGTATAGGTATACAAGGCCAATCTGGTCTTGATTTTCAGTTTAATATTCATGTTGAACTTGCTGTACCTAGAACAAATTTGTGGAGATCTAGAATGAAAACAGTGATGCGTACCATCTCCTGCAGGTTTCTCAGAACTTGGGTTTTTGGATTTTTTCTTTCTCCAATGGGGCCCTAATAGCTGTTGAATGCCTAGATATGTTGTAAGGCCAGCTTTTCCTTCCCTGTCTAAAAATAGAGGGAGGATTAGCATCCATAATTTTATAAATGGACTTTGTGAAGACAGATTAATTATAGTTCACATTCCTTTACTATCATGTCACGGGTTCTGTTTACATGCTGATGAATATGCAAGGGTAGCAGAGAGTTTGCAGATGTTCTTTGGTTGTGTTTAGGCTTTAGTTTGAAATTGGATTAAGCTTGCAAGAGCATGTAAGACTTATGGAGAACGTCAATATCTCATTGACACCCTCAAATGGACAGAACTTTATATTCTCCTCCCATCAGGTAGTCAGTATAGTTTCCTTTAACAGAAGCTAAGGACAGTCATTTCCCATAATTCAATTAGCAGTGCATCATGATTTGTACATAAGTTTTCTTTCATTTATATTCACACTTGGTACAGAATGCTGACCTTCCAACTAAAATAAAAAATTTGAAAAAAACAATGCAAGTGGTTTCTTTCAAATGCCATTATGCCTCTCTAAAAACTAATAAAATTATTTGTCTTAAGAGTAATGCAATTAAACATTGCATTACTCTTAAGACAAATAATTAACAGTTGTACTTACTGTCATAAACATGCTACCATTATGTCAAAAAGCACAGTGACATCTTTAGAAATATTTGTCTAGCTTGGAAAAAAGCTCTAAGATCTTTGAGTTCAACCATTAGGGTGAGAAGTAAGAAGATAACAGACAGTCACCACAATAATTTTATTTTTAAAAATATTATATATTGAAGGCTCATTTAGATTACAATGTAATAGGGCATAGAACAAAAATTTAATTATTAAAAAAAGTATTTTATTTGCCAGAAAAAAGAAGGTATTTTTGGGTATATATTACAAGTCATAGAATAAAAATATTTGGCTATTCTGCTTTAACTTCATATTTTGTTTCAAAATATGAAAATAATATGTACATTTAGAGGTTTTTTATCAGAACAATATGTCAATAATGCAATTTGCTACTTATAAAAATTAATGAAAATATAATAGAATTTCAACAGCTTTTGTAATTCAAAGTGGTTTGAAATTGTGAATATTAGTTTTTTCACTGGAAAAATACTTCTGTATATCACTGAATTTTATTACATACTTAGATGCTTTAGAACATAGACAAACACTAAATGACAAAAAATGTATACGTGAACCTCTTATCTCTCTTTCACATTCTACTTTCACTTATATCAGGCGCATTCTCACTAAGAGAAACTGGTATGTTGCCTGACTGCCTATGAAAATAAGCATAAAAATTTTATACCATGCATATTTTTCCCCAACTTGTTTGCCAGGTTCCTGCTAACATTGCATTTCCTTAAAATATTATCCAATTTATATGATGGTGAGTATCAGTCCTCCTAGCAGTATAAGTCTAACACCTTTCTTAAAATCGGATTCTTATCTATGCATTCTCTGCCATACAGTCCATCTCAATTTTATTTTGCTTGACCCTTATCTACCTCTTTATAATAAACCAATTGATAATCTTTCGGGAGAGAAATGAATACGTATAAAAACCTATCATGATCTGGTAGTAAATAACTAAATCAAATTTGGTGTCTTAGAACTGAATATTTACAGATAGCTTAACTATATTGAAACCACAATAGTTACTTGGTTTCTTTTCTAATTTAATAGTTAAAAATACTAATTTATGTTTTACACATTAAAAAAATTCTCCCTATTTCCCAAATGATAAAAGATATAATTATAAAGTAATAGAAAGAAAAAGTGATAGCTGATAAGCATTTATTCTAATGGTCTTTCATCATGTTAGTTTGAGAGTATTTACAGCTATCCCCTATTTTAGCCTATCTTCTCCTCTGTCCTCATTAGGAGTCTAAACTGACCCCAGGAAGAATCAGAGTAAAAATAAGACAAAAACAACATACAATATGAGTTTTCTTTTTTGAAACATTTTAATATTAAACAGCTATTATTTTTATTAACAATTTTACATATGCATATTGACTAAGGATTTCTTTTGGTTTGGGGTTTCTGTTTTGGGGAGTTTCTTACCCCCATGAGGTAGAACAGTCTGTCCCGGTTTTGGTTCGGATATTTAATCTTTTTCCTAGTATCTGGTACAGTTTAAGATTCTGGATGAGATCAATGCTGATAACACACTGATGGTTTAGTTGTGGCTGAGCAGTCTAAGTCAAAGACTTTTCAACTCCTCAGCTGAAGGAGACACAGACAGAATAGCTGACCCAAACTGAGGAAAGGCATACAGTTCTTTTTCTCTGCTCACCACTATTCAAGGGAAAGGCTAAGGGTAGCTACTCAACTCCTGAGGTCAAGAAGGGAACCAAAAATATCCCCATCAGACTGTGAGCAACAAGCTGCTTCAGGCACCAGTACAAATCTCCTCTGAGATCACAGAATGGCTTGGCTTGGAAGGGCCAAGCTTGGCTTAAAAATCCTCTCATTTCAACTCCCATCACTTTACACAGGAAAGCCCTGGTAGAGTATAAAACTCTGAGTAACACACTGAGCGGTCCTTCCATTCAAAAGTACCGGAGATCAAAGGCCGGCCTTCTCCAAAACACAGCAATAATCAGTTCATCAGTTTGGCAAGATATTGCAGCTGATATAAATCTGCTCAGTGATTATGACTTCAAAGGACGCAGGCTTTTTGACACCACAAAGATCACACCCACACTTCCTCATAAACTGGTGACTCTCAGATCTCACAGACATCATATGGTAACAATTAAAAAACATTTACTGACTGGAGTCTTGGAGAAGAGTAGAATATTTTTGCCATTAAAAGAAGACTCCAGCACAATTTGGGTTCCTTAACACCCACTACTTCACATTTTAGAGATGCCAGAGTATTTCTATAAAAAAATAAATACCTATCAAAAAAGTATTTCCTTAAACTTTTAAGTTGGTAATTAGTTCACATCATACCTTTCACATCCTAGGATGAATAATTTACATTTTAAAATATTTTTTATGGCTGTTTCTTTGTCCTATTCAAACATGCATACCCCATGTCATTTACACTAACTGTCTGACTGGCTGCTTGGGACTGCATTTTAAATTGTCACATCAGCAACCACCTTCAGCAAAGAGAGGGGGAGTGTAAGCATAACTGTGTTTGCAAAAAAATTAAACAAATCAAAAGCCCAATCAGGTGGTTTCAAAGTAATCTGAAAAAATACTTTAAAATCATGCATTTAAAAGAAAAAATTACTTGAACAAAATTTAACAGGGAAACCAGAAAAAAAAACCCAAACCACACTCTTCTTTTCTGGAAGCTGTAGTTACTCCTGTAGTTGAGTGATTGAAAAAGGCTCACAAAATTACTCAGTCTTGAATTGCTACAGATGTGACCTGGCTTTGGTGATAGTGGTTAAAGGGATTGAACTTCAAAACCAGAATAAAAAAAGAGCACAGAGCTGAACAGAAAATAAAATGGTACAGAGAGAGGCAGCCCTAATTTAGTTTAAAATTATATTATTTTTAGCTGTCAGCTGCTTGAGGTGAGACAAAGGGACTTTTCACCTTTTCAATAAAACTTTCATATCTCTTTCACAATTTTCTGACTACTAGGTCAGAAGAGATCAAGTCCCATGATTGTTTTGTCTGTTGTTTTTTTATGCCTTTTTTGTTGTTGTTGATTTGTTTTGTTTTAATTTATTTGCAAAATTTCTGAATTGCTGACAAGTGTCATGCTGGAGGATATTCTAGACATCAGAAATTATCCAAGGCCTCGCAGGCAAACCTCCAGCGTGGGAGAAGTACGACCCCAGGGAGGAAGGCAGAAGGGAAGGTTTGGTGCATGAGCACAAAGAGAGAACAGCTCTTGTAGCAAACCAGATTATCATCGCAGCATTTGGTCACTTCCTATGCCAATAGATTCAATATAAGCACTCCAAGTCACAAAGTAAAGGGGTTTCCCATGTGTGTGAGCATGCCCCAGATCTTCCCTCCCAGTTCCCGGCATTTCAGGCACTGTTAAACTGCCTCTGGCGAGAAGTGACTGGGTGTGGCTCCCTCCAGAGTTTATTCATGCCATTTCCGAATATAGCCAGAGGGGACATGAGAGTGACACGGGTTGTACTTTCCACTTCTTTCCTTCTCTGCTAGCACTGGAAAATAGCCTGCATAACGTAATAAGTATTTTCTGCCTATAATTTCCATCTTGTTATGCTTTGCAGAAACTGGATGAACTGCTTATGCAGAGCTTTTTGCCAGTTTCTGGACTAAAACCAGTGTTCTGCTCCTTCATTTCTGCTATTTTTTTTTCTTATTTTTTAATGTCTGTCATTTATTTTACTGCCTTTTGCAGTCTTGCAATTCCTCCAAGCTCCTAATTCTTACAGAACTTTCTTGCAAGCCCTGGAATCCTAATTTAAACCGAAGCATTCATTTAAATTTAAACATGAATCTCTGTTACTCATCACTTCGGTTCCCAATTGCCTCCAGCTAAACAAACACATACAGAGAACACATAATTACCTTCACTCTGAGTAGTACAGGACATACCATGAGGATAGCACCTTCTTCATAATTGCCCCTGTCTCCTAAGAAGTTCTTGTAATCCATGGCTGCTAAGGCTATTAGCTGTGATTCTGTTCTGTGATGTTGTTCTCTGCTCTCTAACTGGTCAAAATGGTCCTGAGGACTTCTCTTGGACAGCCAGCTGCTGATAGTCCAATATTCTCTTAATCATGCTCCACATCAAGGAACATACTTGTTCAAAAACAAATTCAGATGTGGAAGCAATATGAAGATGTGGATTTTTCATGTGTAGTATTTTGGAGATCAAGTTTCATGTTCAGTAAACCAGGTACCATTTTCCTTGTTAAAGTTGTTCTTGAATTTGACCTAGGATACATCCCCGTCACTGTCAACCTTTGTTTTTACTATTGTAAATGGGAGACAAGACATTTGAGGGTTTTGGGTTAGGGAACCACAAAGCTTTTTATAACTGCATCTGATTAGAGAAAAGACGAAAGGAGGGAACTAAAACCCAGTTAAGTGAAGAGTTATGTTAAGAATATGCTCATTGTTTAAAATTATTAAGCATTTTCAATATTCAGCAGAAAAAAAAACAATCTGCCATCAAACCAGCCAAGACAGAGTCTTAAGCACCAAACTCTCATAGATATCAATGTGTGGCTTTCTTTAAGCTATAGCAGACTCTGCCCTATTTCACGAAATACTTTTTCTTTAAAAAAGAGATATTTGTCCACCCTGGAGTTTAAAGTGCTGAGATATATTGCATTTGACAAGATTTTGCTGGTAAATTCCAGTCCAAAAATATCAAATTACTTCATTCATAACACAAGTCTGAGTGAAAATTGTGTTTTTCCCAAAAAGCTCTAAGAAATAATATGCTGCAGTTTCCACTACCAGTGACACTGCTTAGCCTAAACTTTCTTAAATTTTGTTGTGTCTTTTCCATTAATATTGCAGAACTACTTAATCTCTTAGACAACTCTGTTGAAAGATCTTCTCACCCTATTTCAAATATGGTTTGGAGTAGAAAGTAACCTGTTCATACATTAATTGTTTCCAGTTATTTGAACTTCCCTATGTATCAGCTCTTACCTGCAAAAACTGAATTACCTCTTAAAAATCTCTCTAGAAATATGGGAATTTTTTTGTTGTTGTTGTTGTTAAATGAATTATTTTACAAATATTTTATCACCAGTTGGGATGTTATTTTGTTATTTTCTCACCTGCCATTTGAAGTGACTGAACTATACATACATACATATATATATATACACACACCCACACCCACATGCATATGCATATATATATATATATACCATTCTGAAATGGCAAGAAAGAAATATGCTTGTTTTCTGGTGTCAGCATCATCATAAACACTGAACCCATTGTATTTTCTGATGTAATTGGCTGTAACTCTCTTTGCAAAACAGCTTTTGTCAGGGGCTGATTTTGTACTATTCTAAATCAGAGTAACTCATATGTTTAAATAACCAGTTTATTCCCTCACTGAATCTCTCAAAGTAAGCACATTTGAAAAAAAAAATCCTTTTTGTAAAATTAAGAAAACATCCAGAGTAGCCCACAGTATTGATGTTCACTTTATGAAAACCACTTTAAACATTTTTTTATTCAGTCATAATTTGTTTGTCCTGCAGCCAATTCAATTTGCCAGGAACATAAGTTATACTGATTTTATTTTTGGTCTTTAACATACTCTGCATCAATCTTCTTAAAACTTCATGAAAACAAACAAAAGCCCCCAGTTCCATATCAGAAAAGCACATCAAAAATAATTTAGAGAGAATACTCCTCTTACCTGAAGAGATTGAACATTTTCTTGAATTTCATGTTGTGTTATAAAATAAATTTGAGTTCTAGCAATATATATATTCTAGGTTATTTGCCCAGTAGATTAAACAACCATAAATATTGAGTGATTCAACCTAGCAGTGCTCCAGTGCTGACTAGGAGCGATTTGCATGTTAACTGATTCTGGAGCTTTAGGACATCCCAGAAAATTGTGTCTAACTAAGCTTGCTAAAATAACCTAATACATGCCATTTTTCCAGATACTTAAATTACTGAGACTTTTTCAAAATGATTAAAACTCCTCACGGGTTACAGATGAATTTACTAAAGCTCTGGAGACAAACACTGAGACATTCATGGAGCCCTTCCAGAGGGCTATTACTAGACCACCATCCCCAAGAAGGTTGGAATAAGACTGGAAAAAATTATAACTGTATTGCAATTGGAATCTCTCTCTCATTGATAATCTCTTCTGAAACAAGTATTTTAAAGCTTGAGGTGAAACAGAAAGGATAGCTATGTTGTCTCCAAATTCCGTCACATTTGCAAATACTTGGAGAGATACTTCTGTCTCCTCTCTACTTCTCCTTTTAGGTGTCATTCCTTCAAATTGTGCTTCATGGGAAGATATCACTGAACTGTGTAATGCTACTAAACATATAATGTTACTTCTAAAAAAACAATAGCAGCAATCTATCATATCTTAGCTAATTTCACTGATCTGGTACAATGAGTCCCAGGCTCAACATTTAACTAAATTGCCCAAAAACACTCTTACATATGTATGTAATACATATAAGTAACTCTTCTGTAAATTGTCTGGGAATATACTGCAGAACAACTCTCAAGACGAGAACTAGAGCTGAAATATTTTCCCATGCACCCTCTTGCCGGGTGACATTCCTCTCTCTTGTTCAAGGTTTACCCCCAGCACAACCAAACAGACACTATCCTTTGTATCCATGTTTGTTTGTGCTGCCCCTCCTGTTGATACATATGAGAGCTGTTTATGATACCCTTGTAGCATCATCCCAATTTTGGCAGCAGTTTCTGTATGTTCGGGTTCCAAGAGGAATGGAAAGAACATAAGCTGCCTCCAAATTGAAGGAATCAATTTTCATTTCTAAAGTCATATGGGCTTTCATTTATTTCCTATTGACTCCATAGAGGGATAATAACAGTGTTGCTACTTTCAGTGAAAAAGACCATTACTGAAGACAATGCACTCAGTCAAAAAAGATGCCAGATCTCACCCTTCACTCCCCAATTTACAAGCTGGGCTTTTTCCAGAATCTGTTTTCTACCTGGCCAGCTCAGAAAGAGCCTCGGGGTATAAGGAGGATGTGAATATTTTTGGACATCAGTAAAACAAGCAGAGAGGAAATGAGAGACTGAGCACAAGCCTCCAGCGGCAGCTCCCCACAGGAGCCAGCTGCTCCTGTACCGCCAGCCCAAAATATCACCATATGTTTGGCTGCCACCCATGCAGCCAACAGCCTTGGCTGGAGTCATCAAATCCATTTGGATTCCTCTTGTTAGTGGTGACGGACACCCAGCCTTTTCATGCCTCAGCCAAGCTGTAAACAGACTGTGCTGGCACCACTGGGCTCACTGAACCAGCTCTGCAGTGACAGAATCTACCCCTGCTCTCATCAGCCTCAGACAAATCATACCCTGGAGGCAACAGACCCCAGAAAATATTTATCAGTCTCCATTCCCAACTCCAGCACAGCACCTGGCTTCAGAGGATTGATCCAGAAAACCATGTTCCATATCCAAACAGGCTCAGCACCTTCAGTGAGGTACTTAAACGGCAGAGCACAGTTGGCCAGTCTTTTCCCTGCTCTTCATTTTCCCCTGGAAACCTGGGATAACAAGCAGAATAGGAAGTGTGGAAGACTATTTATTGGATCACTCAGTTTTAAAATAAGTTGTTTAAAAACCAACAGTGGCTTTTGGGAGGTTCTCGCAGACTTTCAGGGAAATGTGTCTATTTTAATTCTTCTACTACATGCTAATTAAAGTTGGTACTGATGATACATGGTTTGCCATTCTACTGCAGCTTCATTTTCAATGATTCCAGCACTAAAAACTTATTCTTAACAGTGGTCTTTACAGAGTTTTTAGTTATGGCAATGATAGCAAAGATGGGTTGTAAGTAGATTAAATAACCACACTCAAAAGCCTACACTTTCTTTTTGCCATAATACCTAACCTTTAGTCTTTTAATAAAGCAGAGACTCATGAATGTTTTCTCTTTCAGTATCCATGTTTCAATTAAAAAAACCCACTATATTTACTTGCAAAACAGTAGTGTGTTCCACATAGAGATTCTTATTTTACATTGGAATTCATATACTTCTCAGAAATTATGCCACTAAGAGCTCCATAGCATGCAGTCCTTCACAAGAATGTGATATTTTTTTCTGATTTTCAATTGAGTAAAGTTTTCATGGATGCCAGCTGTTATGCTTCATATCTAAACTCTTGGAGTTTCATTCTAGTAAAACTGTGAAATATCCCTGTTGGCTCTTTGCTGACACATTATACACATGCTTTCTTGCATCTAAAACTTGCATTTTAAGACTGTAGTTAATGACATGTGCACACCTTTTCCAGAAAGCAGTTTCACTATGATATGAAAGAATGACATAATTTAATATACACAAAAGTGCAGAACTACACAAGCTAGAAACTGTCTCTCTACACAGTTAACTTGAACTACTGCATATGCTCTGAGAGTGTTTTGTTGTAGACTTTTGTAAACAGTGTTGAAGAAATCGGTGTTGAGTAATACAGGGCATCAGAATGTGCTACTTCTGTCCACCCACTATGGAAGCCACTGAATTTTCAGTTTACAGATGTTTTCAGCGATAAATCTCTGCTATTTTCTAAAATAAATTTTCTGCTATATGAAGTTATGTACTCCAACATGTGCTGCTTTAAGTGCTACAGTAAGTGAGACAAGAACCATCAGATAACTGAATTTTGGTTGCCCTTCAAAAAACACATCTACTTTTGGGATTTTTTTTTTCACAAGTTTTTAGGATCATAAGGGATAATTGTAATAGCACTTGGTTACTTAAACCCCATTCACATATTGCACCACTGAAACTCTAGATGCCTAAATTATATCCTCTTTCTAACAGTATTTAAAAATTTAAATTATAGGACTTTCCACAGTCAGATCAGACACAACCACAAAAAAAAAAAAAAAAAGAACATGAGGATGCATAAGGATTATAATATCGGTCTCTGATATTTTGAAAAGATTGTAAATAAATAATTTCACCACAAACATTTTTCTAGCCTGGATAGAAATCAGCATGTCCTTTCCAGTTAGGTGACCTAATTATTGCAAAAATTTAAGAAAGCCAGATGGGTCAAAACAAGCCCAAGTGGTCTCAAGCCTGCCAAATTGCTAAGCTTATGCTTCAGTTATATTTCAATAAAAAAATGTCCCTCATTCTTTGCCAGAGGTGCACTAAGCTTCTGTGGTTGCTTGTCACCATTTTCATACAAGCCAACCAGGTTACCTCCCAGTTTGCAAATATTGTGGACAATGGACATTACTTGAAACAACACAGGCCTGATTAACAAGAAGATTCAAATTTTTTAACCTTTTCCTCTTGCACAGTACTATATTAATTTGAATATGGATTTTTCCACACATCTCTCACACACAGGCAGCACCTTGAGGTTATTGGATCAGAAGACTCTTACAATTAGACTCTTTTTCCTCGGCAACAGCTTCTCTTACCACCCCATCCACGAATAAAAAGAAAGAGTCATTACATATAAAATTACTACCAGGCTCATATATGCCTCCATTTAGCCTATGTTTCATAGCAATGCACCTTTACATGTCACAAATGTGTTTTATGTGTAGACAGAGAAACCATTTTATTTCATGATCAGCTGAAGCCTGTGAAAGAAAAGCAGACACAAACACAATCTTCTCTCATCTAGACTTTGCTTATTTTCCTTGTTTTAGCTGTTTTAGCTGTACATAATAGTAACTGGAGAGTCTGAATTCTCCTGAGATCTAAATACAATCATTGCTGAAATCTTAGCGTATAAAAAGGTAAGACAAGTTATTATAACCCATGTACCATATACGAGAGCCTTTCAGTTTCCATACACTACAGAAAGAGTACTTCCTTTTAAGGCATAGTTCTTGCTAAGTGTACTCCTAGAAAAAGCTGGCAGCCCATGGCTCAGACAGGAGCACTCTTTGCTGGGTTCAGAACTGGCTGGATGGCCGGGCCCAGAGAGTGATGCAGAACATTGCTGCATCCAGCTGGGGCCAGTCACCAGTGGTGTCCCTCAGGGGTTCTGTGCTGGGGCCTCAGGGATCAGTGCTGTTTAATACCTTCACTGATGATCTGGATGAGGGGATTGAGTCCACCACCAGCAAATTTGTAGATGACACCAAGCTGGGAGTGAGTGTCGGTCTGCTGGAGAGTAGGAGGGCTCTGCAGAGTGACCTGGATAGGCTGGATGGACAAGCCCAATCGAACAATATGAAGTTTAACAAGTCCAGGTGCTGTGTCCTGCACTTTGGCCACAACAACCCCCTGCAGTGCTACAGGCTGGGGACAGAGTGGCTGGACAGGGCCCAAGCAGACAGGGACGAGTAGGTACTGAATGGCTGCTGACTAAATGTAGCATATGGAATAATAATTATTAGAGTGATTAAGGCTCGTGCTCTCCAGAAGGCCCTATGGGAACAGCACAGTGGAAGGCAGGACAGCTGGAAGTCGGTGGAGAGATGAGAGAGGCAGTGATGAGTGCAGAGAGAGTCAGTAAGAAGTGAGATTGTGATTGATATTAAAGGTATAATATATATATTTATCTACAATAAAGGGATCTCCTTTGGATGCATAAGGTGGTACATGTTGCTTTCTTCTCCACTGCTACAGCTGAACAGGAGCAGTGATATTCAGTCAGCAGCCAGAACTCCATCAGTGTGCCCAGGTGGCCAAGAAGGTCAATGGTATCCTGGTCTGTATCAGGAAAAGTGTGGCCAGCAGGACCAGGAAAGTATGGTACTCAGTGCCATGGTGTAGTTGACAAGGTGGTGTTAGGTCATAGGTTGGACCTGATGATCTCAAAGCAGTTTTCAACCGAGTTAATTCTAGGATTATCTGATTATAACATAAATCTCCATGATGACCCTAGGACACTTAATTGCTATGGACAGTTTTCAACAGAGTTAATTCTAGGATTATCTGATTATGTGGTGTCTACATAAATCTCCATGATGACCCTAGGACACTCAGTTGCTATGGAGGACATGAATCTTGCCAAGCAGGTAAAATTGCAATTCAAAATACTATTTTGCACTGAATAATTGTCTTGGGGATGGTTTGTGTCCCACAGCCATTTCTTGTGCCTGGAATTGTCACTAACTGGCACCACCACCCCCCACCTACTCCCTCCCCTTGCCTCCTGTCCAATGGCTCGGTAATATCATGATGGGTGAAGGGCGGCCCAAGGATCCTAAAGGGGTTGGGGGCCAGGGACTGCTTTTCTTTCTGGTGGGGTGATTGACACAGCTGCCATAGTGCACAGTGGGTCTGACCCGGGGTCTTGTTGCTCTGTGGTTTTGGGGTATTTTTCTTTTTTTTTCTTTTTTTTTTTTTCCTTCTTCTTTAGGCACTGTGACCAGGGCCTGCCAGCTTGCTTCTCTGCCCCTCTGCCATTTGGGAGCCCAGAGCTGGTGTGTGCTGTGCCGAGACCCGGGAGCCGGGAGCATTTCCTGCTGGGCCATTCCCTCTGCGCGGCAGCCCAGCCTCGGGACCACCTGTGGCTTCCTGTGCAAAGGAGCAATGCCCACCCAGCCCTCACTGTTTTCTGCCACTGCTTCAGGGTCTTTGCTATGCTTTAATCCAACATCCCACTGTTCCTGCTACCACTTTGGTGTTAGCGCTCCACTTTGATTTGCCACTGCTGTTCCGGCCCACTGCTCTGAGGCTGCTGCTACAGTCCAGCTCACCACCTGGAGTGGCACTGAGACCGGCTGCTCCCTGTGAGTTTTGCAAAGGGAGCCACCTCCCCTCTCCCTCCCGCCGCCGGAGCCGCCATGGCCGTGTGGAGAGGCGGCTGAGCCGGCGGCACAGCGCCCCCTGCAGGCGCGGGGGAATCCCGGCAGCCGCCCTGCCCGGCCGGGAGCCACCAGCGCCCCTGCTGGCCGTGAGCGGAACTGCAGCGGAGGCCCACACCTTTCTGGACAGACAACGGTCACTTATACCAGGACGATAATTTAGTACAAAAAAATATTCAAGGTTATCATTGTCCATATTTCCTGTAAAAACTCTGTGGACTCTACGTGCAGAGAGCTCTCCTAGACCACAGAAGACAGCACAGGCCTCCCAGTCTGTTTGCCCACAATTGCTATTTATTTTTCACCACAAAATCATTCAGTGTTTTAGTGAGATGAAGGTTATTGGCGTCCAAACCATAAAGAGAATTAACAAAAAAAAAAAAATTAAGGAAATATTTGTGTCCAAACCATAAAGAGAATGAACAAAAAAAAAAAAAAAAACAAAAAAGGAAATATTTGAATGAAACAAAGTAGAGCTAGGCTTCCTCTCACACTAATTTTTACAGCATTTGAAGGCTAAATGCACAAAACAACATATGTACCTTTTTAAATTGTAGGATCTATAGTACTCACATGCTTTCTGTACAATACATGGGAGGAACTTTGCGTTTGATAGAGGATGCCAGACATGAATAAATCACTACGAAAAGCAGATTATGGCAGTATGGATTAAACCTCTAGTCTATGGGAAAGATCGCCCTCCGCAGCCATCTCTGAGCAGCCTGCATACTGGACTTGAATTAAAAGCAAACATTAAAAAAAATATTTTAAGCTAGAATTTTATTTTTCTTAAATAAAACCCCACCATTATCTCTGGTATCTTCAGGACAAGACCATAGAACAATTCTTACAAAATGCAAGTATATGAAAATACAGTGTATACTTTTGTCTTTCTGTGAGCTATGAGACAGTCCAACTTCAAATCCCTTTGTCTTCACAGGAAGCTTCAAGTTCTTTTTAAAATTTCAGTCTCCCCTAGCCACTACTCTGCCACACAATTTCAAATTTTCCCATTGAACCTGCTGCCTTTATTTAATGTTTAAAACATACATTTTTGTCCACAGAGAGCAAAAAACAAAACAAATGAGGCTTGAGGAGTGACTGGCTGGAAGGGTAGACAATTGCTTTCCCACGTCTGGCACAGCATGCATCCCTCCTTTTCCTGTTCCTGTATTTCCTCTGGAGTCCAGTCTTGCATGTGAGTTTGGAGGCAAACCTCCAGAGCACAGGGCTGGGCAATAGATTGCAAAGTCATGCAGTGCAACTGGATGCCTGATGAAGCTTTAAATATTTCTGTGAGCCATAAAACTGTTTGCTTGGTCATTTCTCACTGTGTTTCCCACACTGATCCTTGGGCAAGAGGTTGGAGAATCTGTGCACTGGTCAGATTTCAGTCTCAATAATTACCCAGTTTTTCCAGAGTCTCCAGTGAGTTTTAATTAAAGTATTATTTACCAATTCTGCTGTAAATAGTTTTTACAGTATGGTTTAAACCCTTACTGTGTGTCTTTTTGGAGAGGCTTTTTTCAGTAGCAGGTTACTTGATCCCAGAATACTGTTTTTCACAAGTGCTCAGTCATTTATGATTTACAGCTCTGAGGATGCAAAACACAGCATGGTTGTTAATTATGAATATTTTTATTGATTGAAGTAATTATATTATCACTTCTTTTTTTAGTAGTTTATCTTATTTATTTATTTATTTATTTATTTATGTGGTTTTTAAAATTTATTTATTTACATAAACTGCATTGTGGAAAATATTGCAGGCCAAGTTTTGTGTGCAGGCAGAGTTTGACCCCAGGATAGAGAAAGGAGAGAAATTGTGCCTGAAAAGGTAACAGCCTGCATGGTTCAAAAAAAACCCACATGCATACCTGACCTAGTCTCCTAGGTCATATGCTATGTTAACTTAATGCTAAAAATGGAGGCTTCCAAGTCCTAATATTGGGAAACTGAAATCCTCTGCAGGTTGCAGAGAAAGAAATTAAACTTCTTGGCATTTTCTATGAATTCCAGTATTGCATTAAAAAAATATAAGGAAACTATAAGGGTTAAATATTTTGTGGTGGCTTTTATTTGATTTCTATTGCAGGGTGAAGAATTATTGCAGCCAAGACATTATTGACAGCCACATCCGCTCAAGGTATTTATCCTAATGGGCACTTAACAGCAAAGTGTGATGCAGCAATGATACAAATGCTTAAACACAACTTAAATAAGTGGTCCAACAACTCTGATCCTTATTTCAGTAATTTTTTTTAATGTAACCATTTCAGAAGTGAATGTAAAAAAACTTACACGAGCATGGAGAAAAGTAGTTGTTGAGCATCCATTATCTTTTTATTTGTTCAAAATTCTCAGTATTATCATATATAGAAGGAATGCCAGAACCACTACCCCATGGAATTGTTTGGGTTTGACCTTAAATATCATCTTGTTCCAATCCCTTGCCATAGTCAAGGACACCTACCACTAGACCACTCAACCCAAAGCCCCACCATACCAGGACTTGAACACTTACAGTATTTTTGTAAATACCACTTGTCAATTTTCACAAACTTTTCTGTCATTATACCACCAAGAATGAAAAAACTAGTAAGCATTTAGGGAAGTACTAGGAACTTGTGTTCTGGGCAGGACAATCATCGTCACATTTGGTGCTTTAACCACATCAGCAACCCCTAATAGGGGGGTTAATAGGTCTTTATTAGTTGTCAAAATGCAGCAAATACACATTTATTACGTATTTTGTTTAATCTGCACACTATCAGTTTTCCCTGTTCTTTACACAGAAGAGATTTGATGGTAGGGTTTTTATCTGAGTATACATACACCTATATAAATATTATATAATTTATCTTATTTATAAAGGAAGCCTGAGCAAAAGAGGAACAATAAACAAAACAGGAATAAGGCAGATTTTTCTCTCATGTACTGCTATCTACAGATCTTTTAATAAGCTTCCTAAAAATAATAAATACAATTCAAACTCCAATGCATTTCACATACAATCTAAGTAAAATTTCTTGCTCCTGGAGACTGGTGTCTTTACATTATGAGATTCTTGCAGCAATGCACATACCAAATACTATTATTGTGTGTTGGTACAGAAATCTCCTCTAGGAAAACCTTATGTGTTTAATGATATTTGGATGCCAAGTGCTACCAGAGAAATTCACTGCAATCTACTTTTTCTAGAAAGTCCTCTCGGCAAACAATGGCTCTTTAAATCATTGAGACTATCCATGTGACATAGGCCAGCAGGCATAAACTGATTTAAGGGTTTTAAATTTAAAACAGGTTTGTAATCCCTAGTGGATGATATTACTGTGAAAATGAAGCTTATCAGGCTGTCCTGCAAACTTGTAGACAGAAAGCAGTCTGAGCCTGAACATCTAATATTTTCTCCTCTAGAAATGAGGAGAAACAGCTATCTGCATTTATTTATGGAGGAATCTACACCACTCAGAGGGGAGTTTCATATTCTGCTGCTGATTTTGTACACAGACAGCAATGTCTTATCAGGTCAAGAAAAATAGTCTACCAGTTTAATAACTATTTTCAAACTACCACCTTGTACATTTTTAACATAACCTCCAGTCACCCTATACACCTCACACACTCTGTATGCCCAGCCTGGAATCAAATAACCAGGCAGGCATGGGTTTTGTCTTCAGAATTGCTTTCCTGATCCTCCCACTTCTGTGAAAAGTCAGCAGTGGGGAGGCTTAGCCATGCAAGTCAGCCCTTTCCATGCTGTAGAGGCACTCAAAAAAGGCATTGGGTGTAGAGGAATTCAGGAATTTAGTGGAGCTTACAATTACACATCAAAAAGTTAGGGCAAGGGAGCATTTCAGGATCTGCTAGCTAGGTCCAACTAAAGAGAAAGAAACTGGAAAATTCCGTCATGGGTGGGGTTATCGGGACTCGAGATACTCTGTAAACATATCCATGGGCTCTGCAGGATTAGTTTGTGGGTCAGATTTTAAGTGAAACTGAGTGAGAGAGACAGGAGGAGTTAACATGAGGTAAGGGTGAGGGAACTTGGAGAATAGGGCTAAAACAGGACACTGAAGAAGAGAGAAACTGCAAGGGGAGTGTTGACAAGAGACACAAATAACCTAGTTAAGGAGGAAGTTATGGCCTTGTGAACTTTAGGACTGCCACAGCATCCTGGCTTCAGAGTCAGCCTGATGCTGCTGTTATAAAGCATCAAGAAAACCGGGAGCTGAGAGCAATCCCAGCACGAGCAGCACCCACACTGACAAAGCGCAACCCTACAGAACCTGGACACAGCAGGTTCAGTGAGGTGCTGACAAAGGGATCCATTGCCAGCCCTCAGCATGCCAAGGTGACAAAGCAGGATGAACATCCAAGGACTCCTGTCAGCTGGATATGGGCTGGAGGCACAGCTACAAAGTCAGTCCTGAGTCAGCCCCAAGAGCTAGAGGACAAACACTCCTAGAACAGCTGCCTGGAGTGAGGGGGAGTGGGAGAATGGAACCCAAGGTGAGGCTTGTGGGGCCAATAATGCCTATTAGTGGGAATGAAGAGTAAAAACAGGGAAGAGGTGTCAAATATTTAATGAGGTGTTGCAACTTCTTCCTCTCAATAACAGATGGCAGCTGGATGAGGCTCAAGTCATGTTGGCATTTGAAGGTGCTGTGACAAACCTCCCAGTGTGAGGTCCTGGTATTTCTAACCAGTAAAGGATAGCCTGAGCTCCTGATGTGTAAACAAGGTGAGAACCTCTCCATTGTTCAGGCATCAACAAATGCCTATACATCTTCAAATGTCCCATCTACAGCACTGTAAAACCAATAAGGAGACTAAAATTTCCTTTAATCAAAGAAAACAAATGACGCTCATGCATGCAACAAAATTCTTGCTTTTTTGCGGTAACATTAAGTAGGAATTTTTCTATCTAGCACGCAAAAAAAAAAAAAAAAAAAAAAAAATTATAAGATACTTTACAAGGGTGATTTTCCAGAACAAATGTATCTATTCCAACAGTTTTCCACAGTTCTGGCAAAAAAATATGTATCATATAAGATATTCATCTGCATAAATGCAAAAAATATGGGTTTTTATGACCATCTCCATCTCTTAACATTCCTGAAATGAGCACAGGGGGCTCAAAACCCACCCATGTTCCTCAACTGTACAATCCATTTGTTTGCTACTAAAAAGATCTCCTTGTGCATGACAGGCTAACAAAAAATAGTTTTGAAGAAAGGAACTAAAAGGATGACATTGACTTTTATCTGAGCAATATTAGTTACATCACCCCCACTATAACAGCACCATGATATAAATGACTTTTCACCGAGCTTCAGGATAGAGGGAAACCCCACTATGGAAGAATGGGATGCAGCCAGAGCAAATGTACCTGCTGACTTGCCCTTTGCTAGGAAGTTCAAACATTTTTGTACTGATTTGCAAACAAAAGACAGGCACATTTACAACAAAGAATATAGCTAATATAAAAATGTAGCTGCTGTGCAGAGGCAAAATATAGCTGTTTTTCTGGAAGATGCAACATTGCTTTTATTTTGGTGTCATTTACAAAGATAAAGCAGTTTATTGCAATTTTTGTATTTACACAAATTCAGAATTCAGCTTGAGGTCAGAAAAGCTGATTTTATTGCTGTCTTTCAAGTATACACTGCTGACTTCAACTGGCTTTGCAGTGTAACAACAGCACAACAAATTTACATTTTTTTGCAGAGATCACAGTGGAAGACCCATCACAGAATTCCATTATTTGATCACTGGGGAAAACACTTATGTGCCAAAGACAGGAAGACACCAGCCTGCAATAATCCATTACTTAAATAAGAAAATTATTCTACAGACCAAAAGTATCAAAATAAAAAAGGACATTTTAGGTTTCGTGGGAGTTACAATTCTTTATTATAAGAATAAAACATTGCAAAAAAGGTGTTGGATCATTTACTGAAACTAACATTTGCATAACTTTTTCAGTGTTTTGAATTTGTATTTGAAACATTTGAAAGAAATAATAAGGGAAAACAAATCCTTCTTCTTGTTTTTTTTCTTTTTTTTTTTTTTAAACATGCCTGTGTGGCAAGAATGTTCTAAGTTTGACAAGGATGGTACCATCTATATACATTTAGGAAAACATGCTTGCTGTGGGTGTACAAAAATAAAATTTATTTGTTAAATTACACATAAATATAAGATACAAATGTATTTTTAAAATACAGATAAAGATAATCACACTTGCATTGTGTACATATGAAAATACGGTATTTTAATATTCAACATACACAGACACATTTATGATAAATGCAACTAGTTGGCAATGCCAGTTCTCCTCAGTCTGGTTTTGTTCTTTTTTTTTTCCCCCTTCCAGTTTTCCATAAATATGGAAAAATAGGCTTTTGAAACAACTAGTTCTGCCGGACATCTTGCAGCAGCTTGTTAATTTCTGCCACCAGCTCACTGGCATCCATGAGTTCATGTTTGCCATCGCTGAGGTGGTTGAGCACATTGTCAAAATCATCCTCTTCATAATTCTCCGGGATCTCCTCCATGGCTGGCAGCCATTTGGACGAGGGCTGCGCGCCCGAGTGAGTCCCTGGAGCGGGCCCATTGTTGGCAGGGTTTTGGAAATGTGTGCTGGCTGCCCAGGCTGCCACCCCTGGTGGATAATTTACATTCTTGGCTGGCAAATGTCCCTTCCTGCGCTCCAGCGAGTTGGAGCGATCTATCTCATTGCACTCCGTGTAGGCGTCCAACGAGGGAGGCAGCAGGCGCTGGAAGACACTGCTCATTTCAGAGAGGAGGGAGGAGGTGCAGGTGTCCCCTGAGTCCTCCTCACTCTGGCAGTCCTTTCCAAATGTAGAAAAGCTCCTCTTCTTCTCACTGGTGTCGGCTGCCTGGGCATCCTCCTCGAGGCCCTGGTGATGCTGCTGCAGGTGCTGCTGGGGTGACTGGAACTCCTCCCCAGGGATGAACATGTTGCTTCTGTAGTCAGAAGAGGGAGAGGGCAGCGGTGGCATCCAGCACTGATCGGAGTGGCCCAGGACCCTGCACTCCTCCGTGCACAGGCGCATTGCTGCAAGAGAGACACCAGGAGAGTGAGCACCCCCTCCTGCTGCACACAGCGCCTGCACTCGCAGGAATTCCTGTCACCAGGACTGAACTTCCCCCAGAGATGTTCTAATCTGGTGTTTGGTTTCACCCTGTGTGTGCAGGAACGTGGCAAATACAAACAGTCTGGTACCTCCATTGCCAAGAACGAGAACAACCAGTGCAGTTCATGTAACAGAGTAATGCAATCTCTTAACTAAGGCTGAAGATAAACATGTAAATTCCTGGTGGAAAAGCATGCACTTGTGGCTTGAAGCCACATGAACCCTTTGTACCATTCTAGCTCATTAAAAAATATAAAATAAAAGGAAGAAATTTCTACCTCCAAGCACTCACTTGAGTTTTACAGAAGTCTTCCACATTCAACAACTGAGGTATATCAGAGCAATCAAGTGAGAATAAATAGACAGGGAAAATAAAGAGCAAAGAATAATAACATGCAGAGGGATTTCCATTAAACAATTCCATTGTTCTGACAATGAAGTATATGTAGAACTCAAAGTGATCCACTGCCATATTACCTTTATAACTAAATCAGTTAAATTTTAATCTGATTTTAGTCTAGATTTTAGTCTAATTCCCAGCCTGTGTGATCTGATATTTATACTGGATTTATACTCTCAGGTGCACTTGGAGCTCTGTACCTCAAGTTACTGGCCCATGCTGGCTCAGGCCTCGGCATAAGGAGGGCTCTAACCCACTGGATGGGAATCCAGGTCAGCCATGAGCGCTGAAGAGCAAAAGAAAACAGAGCTGCTCTCTCAGCTTGTTGGTTTATTGATGTCTCTCTGGTAGAAGCAGTAAGTTGGGGCAGATGACTGTAACCCTGAGTGCTACACTGGTCCATTTTCATTTGGCCCACGAAGGGGCACTGCAAGGGTCCTTTGTAAATATTCCAAAAGGACTGGGAATGGTTCCTAGAACCAGGAACAGGCAAAGCCCAATTTGACAGACCTGAAGAGAGGGATGTGCCAGGAAAGATGCTAAATTTTCCAGCACAAAGGGATCTGATCATAGGACACAAAGCCATGCCACAGGCTGTGTGCCCGCATGCCTGCCAGATATGCTGGAGAAGATCTGGGTGCTGCTGGGGCCCTAATGGTCTGAGTCACCAACTTCAAAAGACAGCTTTCAGAAATGACAGACTCTTTGCATTGTGCATATTTTGACCATAAGAAACTCCTGCCCATATCACTTAATGGTTAGATTATCCCACACAGAATAGACTTTCTTGTTCTTTCTCAGCATGTACTGACTGCAAAAGAAATGTTTGCAGTCATGCTCTGGAAGTTTTCCTTGCTTCCTCAACATATTTCCCATCTGGCTCTGAATCCACTCAGTTTATCAAAAAATCTTTCTGTTGTAGTGTAAGCAGAACTGAATAGAGTATTTCAGTTTTGGATGTACTAGTGATTTATAAAGTCCTACTCTCATAGTGTCAGCACTATATTTGACAAAATATTTTATATTTTGTCAGCACTATATTTTGTTTTGAAACCTTCAGCCCATCATATTGTTTGCTTTCCTAATGGCCTTTCCATTCCTATGAGTATAAACTTTCTCCATGTCATGCATGCAACAGTACAAATTTCTTCAAGATTACGAGCTTAGACTGCAGCCTGGTTATTGCTCAATCTATTGCAAAATAACTGCTGATCCAGGAAGTTTCAAACAAAAGAAGCAAACTAGAATATACCAGTGGCTGAAGTTTTGATACAAGTGACTGAAATGCCTGTAAGTGTTTGTTCCCATATATGACATTTTACCGAAAATGCCCAAGAGTTAGAACTGTCAAAAGACATCTAAGTGATCCATGACCAGTTTTCAAGTCATCCCAGAAGGTGAGGATTATACTTCTAATTAAGAAGATTCTATTAAGACTCCTTTAAATTAATTAGTAGTGAAGTTTGTTTTAATGACAGTTTTGCAGCCATTGTTATCAGGAATGGTTTTAGTTTAAAATAACAAATTCTGATGTTCCTGAATATAAGATCAAAAGATACTCTGAATAACTGAATGGTGACACAATCTGTCCTTAAATCAGCAATAAATTTTAAAATGCCCAGATGCACAACAGCTTTATTTTTTTTCTCTCTTTTTATTTTTTTTCCAGAACTTAAATCTTGCTGGTTAAGATTTAAAAAGAAAAAGAAACAAGTCTTTCAATGACAGCTGTGGAACTTTCCAATCATGTAATTTGTGGAGTTTTGAGGGACTGGCTCCATTCCTTTCTTGTTCCACCTTAAATAGATGAACTGAAAGGACCTTCCCACAGCATTTTTGCCTGTGTCTAGAATGACAATGCAGAAACCTTTCAGAATGGAGGACAGGAAACCTTCAGGAAGTTTTCTTTTCCTTTTAATATATTGGTATTTTAGACCAATACAGGTCTCATCTGAACACTTTCAACCTGAAGGATTAAGGCCACACATAGCAATAAATGGACATCTGGGTGAGACTAAATACCAATCTTGATAGCCCAACCCAGTTCTGTCTGCACTGAGCGGAGTTTCCCTTACTTTGAATTTAATTAGCCTGGCATTTTTGGAAATCCTATCCTTAGGCTTACTGTTTAGAGCAGGAATTGTAAGAGCTGAAAATGGGTCATGGGCATTTCAGCCAGCTAAGAGGACAACCATTCCTGCCTGCTGGCAGCCCCCAGCTGCCCCCTGTAAAGGGATCACTCTTCCTTGGCAGGAGCAGGGCAGGATGCCAGTGCAAACACCAATGCACTTCAAGTTACCCAGGCCAACTGAGAGCTCCAGCAGATCCCTCCCTGCCTCCTTGCTAAAACATGAGACATGCTTCATGCTAGCTGGCAGAGGAATTAGTAGTAGGAGTTAGGGAGAATGAGGATAAAAATATATTAGAAGTCAAGACTTAAGTAAAATATTCTGAAAACAGAGTAACTCTTCAAGGCCTCTGGTTTTGAGCACATTTGAGGAGGTAGGTGAATGGCTGGGTATGTGATACAAGACCTAAACTGGAGCAAAATATGCACAGAAAATGTTCAAGTTAAAATGCATATGAAAAACAATTTGAACTTCTGGCATTCTGTCTTGTCTAGCATAACAGCCCTGGTTAATACATGAGGGTCACTTTAGGAAGGGCATGTGCTGCACCACCCCACAAAGCAAAGGGCCTCCATTTATAAAATTACTTTCCTAAACTTGTTAAATTTATAAACATGGTTCAGTGAACCCTACTGAAATTATCTGGCCCTCTGGTTATACAGAGAAAACTAAATATGATCTGAAGAACAAGATCTAGGGTACAACCAGAGGCTGTATTATTATTAAAGTAATTACAAAATTCTTCTATGTGTACTAAGCATGAATTCCCATGACCTTTTATTCAACTTTAATTTGAGCATAAATTTAAAAGCAATACTTCATACACATGAATATGTTTATATATGTTTATCCTACTTTCACTCTCCCTTTTCTAATATTTTTCTTTTCTGTGCTCTGCCCCTGAATTGTACCTCTTAAGCTCTTGCTTCCAGAAATTAGGGTTGCAAGATTTAAAATCTGGGAAATATTTAGAACTTTCTCTTGCTCATCAAGTTCATTTTTCAGTGGGAATAACAATTTTCTTTCTTCTCCATCCATATTTCTAGTTCACTTTCATACTCAATTTCTAAACGGTAAAAGTTTGTGTCATATGGGTCAAATCCACTGTGGAAAAACTATCACCCAAATTATAGGTCACTGTATTTTTACCAAACCACAACTGCCTGGCTTTGCAAAAACATCCACCCAGTCATTAAAAGTCCAAGGACTTGGAGCAGATCATACTTTTAGGAGGAATCTGGAGCCAGCTCATGATGAAGTAACAAAAAAATAGGCATTGTTCTGGGTAAATCTGCAGCTGTGTCTGGGGTTTCATTTTAGTAGATACATCAAGGCTTCAACTCAGTATTTATCATGAAGCAAAGTAAAAAAGGAAGGAAACATAGGACTTGAAAGCTAAAGAATTTTTGCTTTCTCAGTAGTAGTTTTATCAAAGTGACAGCCAGGCAGAACTGTAAATAAACTGCTCAGCTTCCATTCTGCTCTTACCTGCAGGAATTCTTCCATCTGTAAGGAAAAGGTCACTGAATCCTTCTCCAAGAAGTCTGTCAATTGGAGACTCTCTTCCCAAATCATAATCACTGTCTCCAGCTTCACTATCACCCCGGCCACTGTCTTTCAAGCTGAATTTATCCATATCTTGTAGGGCATATCTGTAAAGAGAATTGTGGAGAGATACATTATCTCAAGTATGTTATAATCCACTTTTTGTTTAAAAATACATGTCTCTATATTTCTGAATCCATGTACAGTCATATGTAGCAGAACAAACTGGATTTTTACCTGTAGCTTCTGGAATATTTGTTTCCTCGAAAACTTGGCCTTGGTTGATACTGGCCCTGATGAAGCATCGAGAGAAGCTGAGAAACCTGTGAAAGAAAAGGTGAAAAGACTGATTCCCTGAAATGAAAGCTCAAGCTCCTAGCCATAAAACCACTAATTTGCTTCTCAGGTTTTTTTGTGGTTTATTTTTTCCCCTTTAAGTTTTAATTAAATCAAATTCCTGCACATATTTAATGCAGTACAACAGACTATTTGGTAGTGTAGCGTCTGACACAGGAAATATCTGAAGACTCTGTAAAATGAGGAAGTTCAATGCTGTTCATTAGCCTCTGAATTCATAATAATTAATTCCTTAACAAATAAAACAAGCAATTAAACAGAGGTGGAGTTTTGTTTTGGTTTAGTATGTTAGAATTAAGTCTTTAATATTCCAGGATCCTAATTCAAAACAAAACAGCCTTGCTTTACATGTAAAGAGTTACCAGGACACAGCTGTCATTTATTTAAGCCAGGACCCAGCATTTGCCGTAAAAACTGAGACAGGGAGTCTCAAAGTTTGGGATACCATGCAGCTGTATGTTACTGCAGCTGTACTCAAACTGTGTCAGAATGTTTTAGTTCTGCACCCCATGAATGAGTTTCCTGGATTGTTTCTGGATATAAATATTCAGGCACCTTTTCTCAGATGGAGCTGTACAGATAGGATGGAGAGGGAAGGCAAGGAAGAGTGAACAGTTAACCAGTGCAGAGCACTATGTTCCACTCCATTGTTTTGACCTTACAGGGAAGAGCCAAGGAACAACGCCATTACCAGTAGATTTAACCCTGTTCCTCAGGGCAATCAAATCTGTTGATATTGGAATAAAACTGAAAAGCTGTGACATGGAAGAGAAATCCATGACACATTCCCTTGAGACATAGACCTGGCTGCCTCTTGCTCTCACAGGCTGCATGCAGGGGTGTGTGTAGGCTTCCAAATGAGTGTCTGCATAAATGGATATGCAAAACCAAGGTCTGGACCTTACCTCGACAGCCGGTGTAGCATGGGTGAGTTCCAGGGAGAAATTTTCAGGCACGTGGTTCGAGGAGATTGTCACCAGGCTGTTCAGTGATTGGTGGCTGTGGTGGCTCTGCCGGCTGCCCATTTGACCCCTCTCCAGGGCTGGGGACGATGATGGCGAAGCTCTGTGGTGAGACCTGATGGGTAGAGTGCCATTAACTGTCGGCACCAGTGTGATGTCCCCTTTGTGGATCTGCCTGGAGGGACGTTTTGGATGGTGCTGGTATGTTGATTCGGCCACGCGACAGTTGTAAGACCTGGTGTCCTTTTTCTCTCGATTGCACCTCGTAGCAAAGATAACCATAATAACCAATAACACGGCACATATAGATCCTAAGGATATAATAGTTATCATGGAGATGTCCAGGGAGGGCTGGCTTACCAAAGTTGCTTCGGTGCTTGAAAATGAATAAACATGCTCCAAAATGGTACATTTCAGAAGAGCTTTCGTACTAAGCTGAGGGCTGCCTTTATCCTGGACTATTACCAAAAACTCCCACTGTTTTGCTGGAACTGATTCAACACTCACATTGATAGAGATGTCACAAGTTTGGGGATCCATCACAAAGATGCTGTTTTCCTTGTCACCTGCTATGGAGCAGCTGAGTTCAGAGTTCATACCAGAGTCTCTGTCTGTAGCCCTTATCCTGGTGACAAGAAAGCCAATTTCAGCATCTTTAGGGATTGAGATTTCTGCTGTGCTGTTGCGTAGTGCTGGCCCCACAATGACAGGAGCGTTGTCGTTTTCATCAATGATGGTGAGTACAACCGTGGTGTTGCTAATGAGCTGTTGGGTCCCTCCATCCCTAGCTTGCACCATGAAGACAATTTGATTTACTTCTTCATGATCGAAGGTTCGCAAGGCATAGATTGCACCGTTGGAGGGATCAATGGTGACATAGGTGGTTATAGAACTTCCCAAAACAGAGTTTTCCAAAATAGTGTATGTCACCTGCCCATTGTCACCTAGATCTGGGTCTGTGGCTGTGACTGATGTGATGTATGCTCCCGGAGAGTTATTTTCCAAGATAACAACTTCATATCTGTTTGTCTGGAAGCGGGGTGGGTTGTCATTTTCATCACTGATTTGGACAGTAAAGTGTTTCACTGTGGAGAGACTTGGCGTTCCCTTGTCCTCTGCTATTACAGTCAAGATATATTCAGATCTCTTTTCCCTATCCAGAGTGGCATTAGTTAAGATTAAATAGTTATTTTCATAAGTCTTTTGAAGTTTAAAGTGGCCATGCCCATGGAGCTTACAAACGATCTCTCCATTCACACCAGAGTCCTTATCTTGCACTCTGACCAGGGCAACAAAAGTGTCCAGGGGTGACCCCTCAGAAATGCAAGCTACCTCTTCTCTTTCTGTGGACATCAGATTTAAGTTGATTTCTGGCTTGTTGTCATTCACGTCCACAACTTTAATTACAATTTTGCAGTGAGCCGGAATAGAATTTGGCCCCATATCCTGAGCCTGAGCATCAATTTCATAGGATTTGGTTACTTCATAGTCCACTTGCTTCAGCAGGGTCAGGTGACCTTTTTCTGGGTCTATCCTAAAAGTTTCCATAATTTTGGCAGACACATGACTGCTAAAGGAGTACACAACCTTCCCATTGGCGCCCTCATCTGGATCAGTAGCATTGAGGTCTATGAGCAAAGTCCCAATAGGGGAGTTTTCCAAGAGCTGGATAATATATGACTGCTGCTCAAAGACAGGGCTGTTGTCATTGGAATCAGAAATGCTGATTTTAAGGAGGGATGACCCAGATCTCTGAGGCACCCCTTTGTCAGAGGCAGTGAGCTGGAGTTCGTAAGTCGACTTCAACTCGCGATCCAGCTCTCTGACCACAATCAGCTCTGCATACTTAGCACCATCAGTCCTGGTTCTCACATCAATGCTAAAAAAATCGTTTGCAGAAAGGGAGTAAGTGTGAAGGGAGTTGTCTCCCACATCTGGATCAAAAGCACTGTCCAAAGGGATCCGAGTTCCTACAGCTGCACTCTCTGATATCTCAATAGGGATAAGAGCTCTGGAAAACTGCGGAGAGTTGTCATTAATGTCCAGCACTTCAACTTCAACATGGAAAAGCTGCAGATGTTCAGTGGGCAGAGTGATCACATCAAACTCTATGGAGCAGTTTAAGTTTTTCTGGCACAGTTGTTCCCGATCAATTTTAGCTCCTATGCTGATTTCTCCATTATCCTCACGGACTACAAGCAAGGGAGAATTTCCCCTCTGCATGGCTCGAAACCGAACTGAGGAAGGGTTAGGCATTTTTAATAAAACATCAGCAACATCCTCCGATAGTCTTGCTATTACTGATCCAACCCTCTGCTCCTCATAAATCCTGTATTTCAAATTCTTGCCCAGCACATCATTATTGCAAGATATTATGATCAGTGCAAAAACGAACAAGAAGTGCATTTTACCGTCGATTCGATACATTTGTAAGTTTATGCAATTAATTTCTCCCAATAAGTTAAAAAGCAATTATTTTGCCTTCCTTCGGTACCTTAAATCCAAAGCACATCTGGTCCTTTCCAGCTTGAAAACGCCTTTTCTAGCCAGCCGAGTATTAATAACTTACAGATCAGAAAACTTTTGGCTTTTTTTTATACACACCGTTTCGGGACATCCAGATACAATCTGTAAGCAATCCACGCTTTCTCATTTGACTCTTCCAGGATGAGATGCTCGGGGGCAGCGTGCTCCTCTCCCACCCTCAGCATCCAGGGACCGCCGGGCGCCGGCGGGATGGATCCGCAGCCCGTCCTGCCGTCCTTCTCCGCACCCGCCGCCGGACTGAACGGCCTCCCCGCCGGCTCCAGCCTAAATTCCTCCGCAACTTCACTCCAAGTCCCCAGACAAAGCTTTTGCCCGGCCTGTGCTGAGAGCAGCGCAGCCAATCAGCCGGGGAGGGAGAGGAGGGGAGGCGAGAGGAGGGGAGGGGAGGGAGGGATGGAAGGGATGGAAGGGAGGGGGCCCGCAGCCCGGCGCGCCGCGGCGGGGGCACCGGCAGCGAGGGCGGCCTCTCGGCCGAGGATGGGGGCTGGGGGGTACAAATGACTAATGGGCAGCTTAAAATCAGTGCCTCTCCTCCCCACCCCCCGAATTTTCGTGGCAATCTCAAGCGGAGTTTTGTGATTTTAATTCCTCCCCTTCCTGCCACGAGATCGCACTGCTTATTTACATACTTTATGTTACCCCTTGCTTAACTCGCAGGGAGCTTTTAAGTGGATTTGCTTAGTAAAAGAGCTGGGGGGGACGTCTCACTATCCGTGCCGCGAGAACGTCTTCTTGCTGCTTGTTCACCTACAACCTGCATGCTCCCAGCCCTGCGAGAGCTCCTCCACCCCACGAAACCTTGTCCTCCTTCTTCCCAAGTCAGGAACATTTTGCATTCTCTGGCTGCCTCTCGCAGCATCTCTGCCCTCGGTGCAGCTGCCTCTGCCTGAGCCCCGTTCCTCTGTGTGTTCATGTGTGCAGTTGTCTCAGAGCTTTTTTATTTGCTGTTCCAGTGCTACTTCAGATGTTCATCCTGTTTGAAATAGCACTTCATGCTCCACCGTGACAGTCTGTGCTAAGCACACCTTCTACATGCCAAGTATTTTAAAGGAAAAGAAGCCACAAAACGGATTGTTTAGAAAACGACAAATTCCTCTCCTCTCTGATGTCGCAGAAAACTACTCCCACACATTTGCACACAAAAATATAATCTTGTGTCTGAGACGAGCATGCATTTTGTGCACACCAGAAATGTTACAGATCCATGTGTGAGGTTCAGGCTGCATTCAGGACATGGAAGCTGATGCATTCTTCTCACTTCAAATATATCTATCTATGTGACTTCTACTTCCTTTTTACATATGCTTTTATCATTTTATCCATGGCGTGCTGTTTCTCCTTGTTTTTCTGCTAACTTTGTCTGTTTGATTATTAGCGTTGCCCATAAGGATACCATAATTCTTTTATTGCTCTTCTCCCTCTCTTATGTTCCCCCCACAGCATATCCCAAAAATGTAAAGAGTAAATCTCTTATTTGCTGAATTTACTTGCTCTCAGCAGAGCTCAGCCAAAGTCACTAAGAAGGTTTTTGCTGTAAAAGAAAGCAGAGGAGGCCCAGTGTGAACTCTCCTTCTTTTTAAGCATTCAAAAGCATTTTATAAGCCATTGTCTCTTTTTTATTTCTTCCACAAACTAGCACCGTGTGGCAAATTGTGCAGAATAGAAATGCCCATAATGAATGTATTTAGTACTGGGTCACGCTGATGAACATTCTGCCCCCATGAATAATACTGTTTTACAAGTTTGCAGCCCTTTCAAATTGCTGATCCCCAAAACCCTATAGGCAAACTAGAAAAGCTAACACAAGCAACTGGGACTTTAGAAATCCATAGCCATCTGGCCTAAATCTCTAACAATCCAAGCCAATAATTATATCAATTCAGGCTTTAGTGAACCCCTTTGCAAACACCAAAAGAGCAAAGAAAGGAATTAGTGACCATTCTAAGTTCTGGTGGAGAGAATTCAAAGATAATATAATTCTATTAGTTCATGGACAGCTTTTTTTGCAGCTTTGATAAATCTTCCTAAAACATTTTTCCAAAGTACTAGTGTAAACTCTTTTCTGACGATAATTGGGGAAAGACTTTCAATTAAATGCTGTTCTTAGTGTCAATAAAAAGTATTTTGTCACCACCCCTTTACATGATGAGTATAGGAAATGAATAATTCATAGTAAAAATAATTCCACTGCTTTAAAACCATAATACTTTTAAATTATTACATGTTCTTCCAAGGAACTGTTTAGTAGACTTAGATATGCAGAGCTAGCTTTAGGCAATTTTTATCACTTTCCAAATAGTAATTCCATTTTGTCACATTGGTCTTTCTCAGAGACACACTCTGTATAATAATAGCAAGCAGGATACCTACCAATAGGAATTACAGCACCTCTTTTTTTTTTTCCCTTTTTGAATTTATTTTTTATTTTACAGCTTTATCAGTCATATTACATGCCACATTATCACTTAAGTCCACACTGTCTTGCAACTGACCTCTTGCACTTATGATGATAAAATGTAATTGGCGCAATAGCCCTTACCTGAATTCTGAACTAAAGTAAGGGAAAAGTCTCAATTTTCTTTTTTTATCTTTTCATTTGATAATCTGCAAGTGAGAAGGAATATATCTTCAGATTGTTTGCTTAGATGGAGCAATATTTAAGTATATCGCACTTCTGGAGGTGATGCTTCTCTAGGGTGCAATCACAGCACTCCCAAGGTTGCTATCTCCAACATCCAGTGAAAGAGTTTTGTCTGAAAATGTCTTAAACTCCAGTCCACTTTTGACATGACAGACTTCCCTCACAAAGAAAAGAGAGTCCCATGTGCAGGCAGCAGATGCTTCTTAGTGAGCATGGTATTGTGAGTGCTCTTAGGCACATGACCAGAGTGCTGCTGGCCTCCTGGAGACTAATCTCAGTTATTCCCACCTAAAAGACCGATTCACCACAAGCTTCTTCCCAAAAGTTGCACTCCAATTCTTCACTGATGTACTAAAGAAAAACAAACTGACTCTAAATTTCACATTCACTTGCCTACAGTACTGCTTCAGAAACCACAGCTGCACAACAGATTAATTATTCTTCTCTTAGCTGAAAGGAGGTTTATTTCTGTGGTCGATACACTTTAAAATCTGTCTTGTTACTGTGAGGAGTTTTACTGAGCTCTCAAGCCTATATCTTCTTCTAAAATTTTATGAGCCCCTAGATGCACAATATATATGCAAAAATTAGGGGGGAAATAATTTTACTTTGAATAATTATTTTGATAAATAGTCCCTCAGCAAGGATGGGAGAGAAAAAAAAATTTCTTAACAATGATAGAAGCACAGTAAAATTAGCACTGTGCCATTTGGTTCATTCCCCTCCTCAAGACACATACAGAAAAATGAGGTTTTACTCACTTCTGTATGATTTATTACCTTATGTTGCATTATGTTATAAAATGTCACAAGAGCTATGCTCCAGTGCACAAGACATTGCAAGATAAAATTTGATTTGACACCTGTGCCATGAATGCAAAAGACAAGTATTCCTAAGTCAGTAGTGTATTTTAAAAGACATTTCCATCACAATGAACGACAAAAGTGAGAAGCTTCATCTCTCCCTTTGCTTCTCTCTTCCTCTCTCCCTCTCTCTTCCTCCATCCCTCGTCAAGAGACCTATTTCCCAAAGTAAAAGTATTATTTCCATCTGTTGCAGCCTGAGTCCAGACTCAGTGAGGGGTATTCTTGTAGGCAAATGAATGTTGCCATTTTATACTCACTCTTGGGCCCGAAAACCTGGTCAGAGGTAAATGTGATGCTGTTCTTTGGACGGGGTGGAAGGAAGCTGACATTTCACTCAATTTTTTTACATAGACAGCCATATAACAGAACTCATCACAAATTAATGCTCTATTTGTCCAATTTACTGTCTCATCAGTCACATTTATACGTTATGTTTTTTTCAGACCTGAGGGACATCAGATGCTGACTTACTTTAAGAGATATTAAAGGCAGAAAAGACCACTGAACTATCAAAAATACAGCCTCTGGATCACAGTCTTCTTAGTTAAGCCCAAATATCTCAGGCAGAGCACATGTTTTTGATCTGTGGAATATTAAACAACATGTCTCAGACATCAGTTACCTAGTTCACATGAAAAGGCAGTCAAAAATTGAGTAAGGGATTCTGGCAGAAAAATCAGAAAAGCAAAAAGTCCACGTAATGTTATCAATCCTGACCTCCACAAAATCTGTATCTTGACTATATATATGTCTACCTAAGCCTTACAGTTCTTCCTGCTGAAGATAATCTGTTTTAACAGTATCTGTTCCCACCAGAATACTGCCCCTACTGTGCAGTGTCCTCCACAAGCTCTCTCAAAGGCCACTCTGTCACCTCACAGACATCCAGAAGGATTACCTTTAGGTACAGGTAATCGCTGTACCAGGAAAAAGTATTTTCCTGCCCCAACAAACAGCCAGTCAAAGCCCTGGAATAAAATCTAAGACTCAGAAGAAGCAGTAAACAGAGAAACTTAGTTCAGAGCCCTGACCTATAATTTTCACTTTTTCAACTTGCTTTAAAAACGATGTGATGGTTCATTAAAATACATGAAACCACCAAATTCTGTACACCTGCTGATGGGAGAGAAAGTTTTTGAAAGGTGAGTTTAAAATTAGGTTTTACATTATCATCAATCATCGTAGCAAAGGGCAGAGGATCATGTTTTCTGCTACATGAGTAAATTTCCAAGGCAGTTTTGCAGTGCAGCATTGTGTATATAAATCGTGAGTTCAACCCGTATATGTTCCATGCATGGTAAGTACCTAGGTATTCAGTCTCTCTCTGCACCAATAAACTTTTTATCTCTAAAAGATTTACCAAGTGAAAAGAGAGAAATATGCATAAATCTTACTAAATCTCTATTGTAAACAAATGCCTGCAATATATCAGCAGATACTTTTGAATTTTTTTTAAGATTAGTTAATAAAGCAGACTTTACAATGGAAATTCCATAGTGTGATCATTTTAATGCAATTGTCATTTTGTTTAGTTATTGCCTTGTAAAGTATGAAGTAAAATGTCTCTAATTGATGGCTGTTTACCCAAAACTGCCTTTTAAGAGCAATACATACACTAGAGCCAAAAGAGGGTTTTAACATTCTGTATGTTTGGGAGAAAAGGCACCAGTCAGGACTGTAACACATCTCTTTCCCACTGCACCCAAGCCAACAAAATTAATGTTGTGTGGCCCTGTTCCACCTCCTTACCAATCTGCACAAACCAAGCTGTAGCTCCTGTTGTGTACAACAGATATAACTGTCCATTTCCTAAGGCATCATTTTTTCTTTCTTATTATCCCTGCAACTGAAATACATTAAAATGTAGAGAGCCAGAGGCTTCAGAGAACAGTGGCCAAAACCCTTGGTTCATGCAAAGCAAGGAACAAAGGTGTTCTTTCACCTCCTGTGCCCCAGTGGTGCAGCCACCATGAGGCTGAGGTGGCCATCCCTGCAAGCAGAAAGGCCAGACCTCTTTATTCCCCACAGGGAAAGCACCAGCAACATCTGTGCTCTCAGCCTGAGGTATGGTGATCAGTCCTACAAGGTGGTGTCCTGGCACTGGATTTCCAACATCTGGTTTTATTCCAGATGTTAGCAAACTCATACACCACACAAACTGGAATTTGAAATACTTTATGTGAATACATTTGAAAGGCTTTCCGTGTCTTAAACTGCTGCTACTCTGCTTTGACAAATGTGCAGCTCTTGTACCCTGCAAACACACTCTCTAGGATGTGATGATACTTTCAAGGCCACTCCTTATAAAGAGCAGAAAGAAGCAGCTGCATTTTAGATATTTTTCTTTGCAGGAGTGGGGTTTCTGTGAAATAAAAGATTTCAAGTTTGGTGTAGATGTGAATTTAGTAAGGGCTGCAATACCTAGTCTGCCAAATTACTGGCTCAACCCAAGCTGTTCATGGAGTTGTAACATCCTTCATTACCTCTGGGAGTTTAAGAAAGGAGCATAATTGCTGTTTCAAGTGTCTTTTTACCTGAAAAAGCACATGTTCAGTCTTCCACTGACAGCCTAAGCCAAATGATCCAGACCCACTCATGTACCTACTTCCAGCAGCTGCTAGGGACTAAAATGTTCAAAGGATATCAGGGTCTCTCAAGTAGGAAATGAATCAATCATACTCAGCAAAGCTAGAGATCAGCCATCTCAGCCATGGTGGAGCCAGAGGTAGCTCCAGAGTTTCTAAGATGCTTTTGCCTTCTTTGTAGATATGGTGTTGGTGGATCTGCCAGTTTTCGGTTGATGGTTGGACTTGATGGTCTTAGAGGCCCTTTCCAAGCTTAATGATTTTATGGTTTTGATGCCAAGGCTGACAGGGAACCAGCCCAATGCCCAGAAAGATTTTTAACAGTGTCAGAGTCAGTTAAAAATGTCTTAAAGAGTGTGAACCCCACAGGACTGAAAAGCTGGACACAAAGTTTTGTGGCAAGATTATAATCAGATTTCCCCAGAAACAGCTGCTATTGGGCAAATATTTTCTGGAAGGATCTAAACCTCTCTCTCCTGCAGAATTTAACAGGCTTGCATTAAAAACTATTGTCTTTAAGGAGCCCATAATTGCCTTTCTCTTTTCAAAACCCCAGGCACAATCCACCACCCAGCTTGCTTTGTGAATAAGGAACAAATATGTTGTCTATTTTATTTTACAGTAAATATTTATACAGTACTCTGCATGGGTATCTGCATTTTTTAATTCTTGACTTTTCTGGGAAAAAAAGAGGAAACCATGCTCCCTGCTCCAGTGTAATGGGAAAACACGTGAAAATTTAAACCTGCTGGAGGAAGCAGGCACAGTGGGAGCTGTAATGGGAAAACAGCGAGCAGAGTTTTTCAGCAGAATATTTAACATATACTGAACATCTGGCTTCCCAAGTAAGTGATTAACAGTGCTCAATGAAAATATTTCTCCATAAAGAATCAGATATTCATTTCTTTTTATTTGTTCAGTAGTGGCAGTGTGATAAAACTAGTGCCATAAAGTCATTGCAAGAGACAGCAAACAACTTTGTTATCATAATAGGCACTTTTTTCCCTCCTCCTTTTTTTAAACAATGGCTCTAGCAGGTGGCATGTGGCTGAGACCGGGTCTATCACCATCTCCAGGGTGCCAAGACATCCCTCAAAGCTTCTGTGGGAGGAATTTGTTGGTGGGATTTGGATTGTAAAGGCACGTGAGCATCTGCTGCCTGCTTGGTCTCATTACCATTGACACAATTAGCTCCTGCAGCTCTTGGCCAGGCAGCCAGAGCAAGGACTCAATTTTCCTGCCTCTCTGACAATGCTCATTATCATTCATTTGAACCTATGGGTTCCTCTGCCTCTGAATCTGGGTAGGGGGCTGTGAAACAAATCACACAGGGGAACACTCAGGGAAGGAAGAGCAAATTGAGATAATAGCTACAAAACAGCCTAAAATCAACAGCCTCGCAGACAGCACTGGTGATACACTTTCAATATTCATGGTAGTTTTTCTTTTCCCTGCTGTCACTTCGTTCCTGAAAATCACATTCTATGAATCTGTGCTAATGTATGCTTTCTGTAAGTAGCCTATAACCTTTTCCTCTGATTCAGTAGTATTGTGTGTAATAACATGACTGTTGCCCTTCTATACTCCCAACCACTTGCTAAGTTCTGAAAAACTTTTTTTTTTCCTTTTTTTTCCTTTTTTTTTAAAAGATATGCTGAAAAAGTTTGTTTCCCATCTTTGAGTTAATTTGGAAACAAGACTAAAAAGTAAAATTCTTGCCGCTTATAGAAAGTAGGACCTTCTGTTTATTCACATCTTCCTCTGGCAGCCACAGTCTAAACAAAATGTTAACTCACATCTGCAGATAAAGACTTCACATTCCTCTTAGTGTCCTCACCCCACATAAAACTGCAATTATTTTACATTTCCTTACAATAGAAGCTGCATAATTCCTCCTTGCTGGCCTTAAATCCTTTTATTGCTGCAAAAAAGCCTTACCCCATAAACGGATGATTAGAAAAGTCACACATTTTTCAAATAAATCACTTGTCTAAAAGCAGCAAGGAGGGGAGGGATGAAGAGGGAGAGAATTTAAACCAATCTATCTCCTGGATATACATCAAGGATTTCTGTCTATGAACAACGAAAACAGAAGGGCTTCAAGGCCAGAATCTGCAATAATTTTGTAGTTTTCAAGTGTTGCATAGCTAGTGACTTGTGACCTTGCTGGAGAATATTAGATTAAAGCAGAAATACTTTCACCACAACACATCTTTCCTGAGACTGAGCCTTTACTAGTCTTTGTAACACAGGAGAATGGAAAACATCACAGAGAGCTGGAGAGGAGGCAGGGGCATGACATTTGCTTTCAGATGTTTTTAAAACTCAAGGAAATGTTATTGTTTCCATAAATCATGACTAGAGGTTTATTTTCCTCCCCCCTTACTGTCTTGTTAGAGAAAACATAAGATGAGCATTGGCTTTGCTCAGGGCTAAAAAGAAATAAATGGGATCATTTTAAAAAGTTTTTCTAAATTATGACTGTCAAAGTTTTAATCCCAAGTTTCAGGCATTACAGAAATTGTGCAAGCTTGGAGCACTGAGGAGAGGAGGGACAAGGCCATCTCCCCCACTGATGATGTCCAGAGCCCATGCTTGTTTGCAGAAGTGCCCTAATTCCCCAGGCTTTGTCATGGAAATGTGAACCCTGAAAGAAAAGGCTATTATGTCAAATTACAAATTATATTATAGGGTTTTAAGTAATTGTTTGCTGACTGTTGTCATGCACATGTGGTTTGTTGGAAGATGATGTAATCGTTGTGGCAAATTTCCACAGAAATTTGAAGAATCAGCCAGGGTGAACTCTGAAATCAGCTGCTGTGGGGGTTCACATCATGCAATTACTGGGTGAAAGACCAGCATGTACACCCTTCAAAGTTAATTTACACAGACCCATTTTAGAATTAGAGCATTATGTATCAACTGTATGAAATGTATTGTGGACACTCACGAAATTCAATTGAAGCCCATTCGTTCAAATGAAAGAGCTCTGCTCCTTTCACACTATAAAGTTTAACATCGTTATGGCCAGCAAAAAGGTTTCAAGTGCATAGAAAACATAGCAAAAGTATGGGCCATGCTTTTCTGGAATAATTTTAATAAAGCTTTCCTCTATCAGAGAGATTTTTGTTTCAATTGAACATCAGTTGAAATAAATATGTAAGACTCTTCCAAAATAACCTTAACTTACTGGAATACATTCTGTCACCAGGCTGCATAAATATGGGTACACCCAAATTTTTCCCTCAATTCTATGATCCAAAACATCAGATCTTGGAACACTTGAGTATGATGTAATGAGGCAGCTGGCATTTGTTTTCCATAAATTCATTACACCAATAAATAGTAATACTGTGGTGACTGAAACTAAGCATAAACTGAAATACTTGCTTTTCAAATGTAGCTGTGTGGACTTGTCCTTGAAATAAATTGTGATATATATATATATATACATATATATATTTGTATTTCTATGTATTTATGTATATATAAAATTTTAAAAGAAATAAATGCAGTAAAAAATCTAGAAATGTATCTTGATAACCTGCCTTTACAGTTTTCAGCTTTCAGGTATTTATAGTTGTTGTTCATGGGTGCTCTTCCTTAGGACACCCATGTTTTTAAGATATTGGTCTCCTGTTTTGTTCTTTTGGATTTTTTGTAGACTTCTATCACAAAATGAAGCTACAAAGGAAATGCAGAATAAATTAAACACGGCCAGTATGACATATGGACAATTTCCATTAAAGGAGCCCAATAAATAGATAAAAAAGGAAAATTGGTAAAATAAATTGTAGAGTCTAAGTGGATTTGCTGTATTACTATCAGGATTAAGTGCTACACAAGTTAAGCTCCACTGCAAAGATTAGTATTGTTGCTAGGAGCAATCCAGCAACTTTCAGACTGTGTTGTTTTAGCACTGATTTTTAAAATATATTTTAATATCTTCTATAACATAGTTCAAATATTGTTTTTTAGTTCCTTAATAAAGAAATGGTTCAATAGTTAACAATAAAAATCCTTCAAAATTTATCACTTAAATTCTAAAAGCTGTGAAACCAAGTGATAATTGTACAAGCATGTATTAAGAAAACCTCAGGGTTTTTGACACATTTGACGGTGTTTGTTGTTAACTTTGGTTTATAATCACTTCAGACAATACATTTGTACTGATTTTAAACCAGTTAAGTAATATGCAACCTGCCATACATGCTATATAAGCCATCAGCACGTATTTCCTCAGGCGTGTTTGAAAAGTAAACCTGGGTGCTTTCTTTTTCAGCTGTGCAAACCTTTATCTTAAATAGTTATTATTTTTCATCAGGGATCACCTTGACTCATTTAGAGATGTCAAAGAACCTTTTCCTAAGATGACTCTGATACCAGCTTTCATTTTTAACTAATGAAGATAAACTCCAAAATCTTTGTTTATCTGGGCACGAGAAGGATGGAATCTGTTGACTCAGATATTTACATGCACTGATGGATAATAATTTCAGCCAAAGTGCATATCGCTGATGAAATTTAAGGGTGGCTCATACATCATATGGATGTCTCATACCTGCAACCAATAACATTTTAAGAGTATAGCTTTGGAAGTTACAGTTTATATATCCTCTTAACTAAGTTCTGCTCTGATATCCTCCCAAGAGGGTCAGGCAGCATTCAAGCACAAGAACAGTTGATCTGGTAGTTATCTGGCAAGGTTATGATCCCTACCTAGTACTTGAGAGGACATTATGCTCAGAGTTATTGCAGTTCATTGATGCCTGATGGCTTGGGATGATTTGACTTCCTTGTGCCATTAGGGACCTCACTGGAGGTGAGGTCTGACTTTGGTCTGACTTTGGATGTAAAGGGCCATCTCTTCAGTTACATGGAGTAAAATAAAATCTGCAGGAGGAGCTACTGTGTTTCTGGTTTCCCTGGGTTGTATATATTAACAGAATACCTGAGTACCTGAATGTCTCTAAAGTCTACGTCCCCAGATATCTGCTACTGGGCCAAATTCTACCAGGGAGCAGGCAAGGTCTCTCCTTTTGACAAGATTAAAAGAAGGAGATAAAATCCCTCTTCCACTGTATGACTACTTATGTGGGCCAGATTCAATTTCTCTTTTGCCATAAAAAAGTTTTACTGAACAGATATCCATTTTTTATAAATTAATTTCCTTGAAAGAAAAAAGAAATACTGACACTTTAGCAGCAATAACACACCTCAAGAATATATCTTTTTACAGAAGTAAAAAAGGAAAGAAACCCTGAACCTATGTAAGAGCTACCATGGAAAAGAGACCAAACAGCCAGACCTGTGGTCTCAGCTGAGGCTGGGCCATAGTCTCCTGATTTACATGTTGGTGAATTGAGAAGGACACTTCAGAGACATTTCCCCTCAAAAATTACTAGTCCTGATCCCTGTTACTGAGTTTAGTTTATGGTGCCTCAAAACACAAGAGCGAAAGGGTTACTTATTTTTTTACTAGATATTCCACAATGGAAGAATTGTGAAATGAGTCTCATGGAGATGAGAGCCCTGGAGCTTGTTAGGTTTGTCACTGTACAAAAACACAAACAGTGAGAGAGAGGGAGCAGAGATGGAAAGAACTCTTCTCTGACATCTCATCATTAGAATTTTGTAGGGCAACTAGCCCACTGTAAAATCAATCTGCAAAACTGAATAATTTTATGAAAGCCTGGTGTACTTCCAATCAAATGCCCACACTGCATATTTAAAGAAAGAGTCATGACTACCCCAAGAGGAAAAAAATTAAAAATCAGTCTTGAACTAAAGACATTACATAAATATAAATTTACACAAGTCCAATAAAACCAGCCTGGCTTTGCTAATGGATGAGTCCTAAAATGTTATCTTTGTCCCATTCTTCCTGACAAAAATTTCCCCAATCAGTTACTTTTTGTTGAAAACTGAAGAAACTACTGTTTCATAGCAGTTTTAAGTTCTCAGCCTCACAGTTGGTGCATCCACCTTACTACATGGCTGGCCATGTGTTATTAGACAAAATTGCTCTCAGTATTCTTGACACTTATTATAATAGTAAGGAACTGATGAAAAAATTGAAGCCTGCAAGCATGCAGCCCTAAAATCTTCCCTCAGTCCTAAGTCTGTTTCTCAATGGAGTCTTGCTTCTGAATGCTGTCTGCTATAAATGCAAGTGGATATGATCGGAGTAGTTCCCAGAACTGATGGTTGAGTCAGTTCTTTCAACTTCATCAGCTTAATACTGAGGTGCCTGATGGACTTAGTTACCATCAAACAATCACAGAAAAATATTCTTAAAATACCTGTTTCTGTAACTAATCAAACTGATATAGAAATGGGATTATGTTTGTTTTAGTGTTTGTGCTGGTTAAAGAGGCCCTAAGAAGGAATATCTTTCACAATTAATTAGACTTTTCTTTCCGTTCAGTGTGAATTTTCCCATATCCATTTAAGTACAAAAAATTCAGACCATTCCTTTAAACAATCTATTTTGCTAAATTACTTCAGTGAATGACAGCCTATTATGTGACTTATAGGGTTGTTATAGTACACAAATGCTATGAGCAGTAATAGAGAAAATACCTACAATGCTAAATACCAACATCTACCTTGAATGGTAAATCCCTAGGAAAAATACATACGTCAGTCTTTTCCTTGAGATTTGAGGAAAAATAAATTTCCTTTTCCCATGATTATCGCTATATTTGATCTAGATGCCTTACGCTATTTTTTGTTTTATCAGAGGAATTCCTTTTGCTGTTTCTCTACTGCTCATTGTGATATGTTTTCTGAGCCAGAAAAGTAGGTGATACATGTGTAGATATATGTATATATGCACACACATATATATTTCTAAAATTAAATATATTCTTGACTGAGCCAACAGAACTACATTCATTTAAAATGTGTGCCACACTTGGGGCTTTCTCCCTTTAATTTTTTTTTAGTAGAAAGTAGATATAGGTGATTTCCATGTAGGACTTTATCAAGGCTAAACTTAGATTTTGGCACCACATTTCATGGGAAGTGAAGAGAGAATGGGCAACTGCAGTGCTGTTGTGTCTGTATAGCTACACAGGGAATTTGCCACGTTCTGCATTCAGTTCCTTTTTCAGGGCCAGTTAACAGGAAAATATAGTCCGCAGAACAAAACGAAACAAAACAAAACACACAAGGCATAACAAAGGTACTGTGAAAGGGATGTCAGGTTTCATGGCCTTGCGCACAGGAGCAGGGCAGTTGTGCTGATGCTGAGGCCCATATGCTGGGAGCCAGGACAGGTAGGGCTCATTAATGCCCATCCAAGTTGCAGTTAAGACCAAAATTTGAGCAGTGAAACACTTAGGAAGAGCACACAGGTCAAGAAAATATTTTGATTGAAAGCTTTGCTTTCTGTGAAAGGCAAGGGAAAAGGAAATGGAAATGGAAAGGGAGGGGGAAGGTGAAGGGGAAAGAAAGTTCTAAATGTATTTTGTCAACACTATGAAATTCTTCAAAAGATTGAAGAATCCACATGACTTGGAGGTGCAATCTAATACAACATATGAAAAATGTCATATTTCTTGTACAAGGGCCTGCTATGGCATATAAGCTATCTGTAGAATGCATCTTACATTTGACATGTCTGTATGTGCATATATGTATACATACATGAATAAAATCTGTCTTTCTAGTAGAAGACCTTTCAGGTCCTTAGAAAAGATGAGTAAAGTCATAAGATTAATATATTGATAGAAATACAGTTGCTTTAATATTTTGTAAGGAGTTAACTTTCAGAAAATGTGAAAACAAACATATTGGCATTAAAAAAACCAGCCTTGGTAAGTCAGCTTTTTTAAAAAGTATATAGCATTAAAATAGTCCTGAATCACTGGATTTAAGAGCAATAAAAAATCTAGACACAAGTTTTAATTAGAGTGTGGCGGATACCCCGTGTGGAGACGCGAATCTTGACTCCATGTTTCAGAAGGCTGGTTTATTATATTATGATATATAGTATATTAAAGTGATACAGTAAAACTATACTAAAATAATAGAGAGAAAAGGATTGATATATATTATATTAAAGTGATACAGTAAAAATATACTAAAATAATAGAGAGAAAAGGATTAATCAGAAGGCTAGAAAGAACAATAATTGAATGAAATAACAAAGGCTCCTGACTCCCTGAGAGTCCGAGCCAGCTGCTTCTGCGATTGGCCATTAATTAGAAACAACCAACATCCACCAATCACAGATGCACCTGTTGCATTCCACAGCAGCAGATAGTTATTTTTTACATTTCTATCCTGAGGCTCCTCCACTCCTCAGGAGGGAAAAATCCTAGCAAAGGATTTTTCATAAAATATCATGATGACATTAGAGCAAGTTAAGATCCAAACGCCACAGTGTGGAAATAACCTTAATGCCAAGACTCCTCAAAATCTGACTGAACCAAAAAGTACAAATGATCAGAAGAAATGAGGGACATTTGATACTTAACAGCAGCAGTCAGCTCCCATTTCTTTAGTCCACGTAATGGTTAAAACTGACAATGTGCAGTTGTTTTATAAAGCTTATATTGCTTAGAGAAAAAAAAAAAAACCAGCCCAAAGCCTTCATGGCCAGCTTGAGGTTTGTCTTTGGACTGACCCACTGGAGAAAACCCTGTTATTTAAATAACAGCTCAGTCTTTGTACCTCAGTTATAATAATCGATTCATTCTAAAATTTTAAAAGAGGTTCTTGTCTTTCATTTATAAAGCTTTAGTTTTGCAAAAATCTATCATTTATACTCCAGGTCAATCCTAAGAAACAGGATCATTACTATTCAAAACTTAACTCCCACAACAGTTCATGCTGCCCAGGGACTCACAGCCTCACAGTGGCACTTCCATGGCCTTTTACAAAGTCTACTTTTTGCCTACCTTTATTTTTGCAAAACCTAATAGAATATGACCCAATTTTTCTATGTACAGGCATGTATTTAACCTCAAGGAATAAGCTGCCTGAAATAAAACACCCTGCACATCTCCTTGACAAAATGTGACTTCCCTTGCACAGCTGAGCAAAGAACCCACTTGGGCTGTGGTGGTGAGGAGGGATTCAAACATCTCTCTATTTCATACATATTTAAGAACTCATTTACACAGAAGTCACATACATATATTTTTTACTGTAATTTTCAAACTCACCTTTCCAATGACTCCTTATTGATCCAAAAGAAAGGTGTCTAACCTGAAAATCCACTTTGCTCCTATGTGGCGAGATGAATGGCAGATTAAAAAGTAATCATTTCCTCAGAAAAAAATATACAGGGAGTGGAAAACTTCTGGATTTGAAGATCTTTCTTTTACGCTCTAGGGGAAAAGGAGCATTTATAAGAAAGTTTTAAAAGTATAATAGATATGAACAAAATGTAGGACTTAAAATGCATTGCTAGAACAGATTGCATTTGCAGTTGTTGCATTAAGTTGCAGTTTCTCCAATAAATCAGTAAGTATGATCTTAACTCTTTGTTTTGTGTCACGACACAACTTCTCAGTGAAATTTCATGCGGTATTATATTTACTGATGTGGAAAACAAACCCAAATGTCAATAATAATAATAGTAATAATAATAGTGATAATAATAATAAAACAAAAACAACAACAACACTACATAAGTTGTTTCACTGTATAAGAACCCTTATATCAAGGGCTCTGGTAATTCTGATAATTTTAATTTTACTAATGCAAACTCCCCACAGAGTTTGCTTATCATGCTTATCTAAATATGTCTCTTATTTTTGAACACTGCACACTCTTTGTTGCCTAATTGCACTAATTTTTTGCTTCTGCAATTTTAAAGATTGGCTAAAAAGAAGATAATCCTTCTTTACCTTTTTTGTAAATATGTAAATATGAGTACATGAATACACATAGACACATATATAATCAGCATTATGCTTTAATTTTGTTAATAGTTGCACTTGTAGGTTACCATGAAGCCAATGAAGCTACAATTGTTTTGAAAGCTAGTTTTCATTTTTGTTTAAAAGGAACTCGAATTCTGTAATTGGAAAACAGAAGAAGTCAACATCTTTGCTTTCAAATGCTTATGACCAAATTTTCCTCAGAAAAATCCATCACTGTCTTCTAGCAGTCCCCAGCAACAGCATCAGGTTCCAAAACAATTGTGGAAGGATGTGAACTCAATGGCATATCAGATTCAAGGGCTATTTTCCCTGGTTGTTTTGTGCCTGTATCTCTAGGTGGACAGGTTGAGTTTATTCATTCCAGTCAGTTAAATGTCTCTGACAAAATCTATCCTGAATGTAAAAAATTTGTCTCTATGAAAACTTCTGCATATGTAAGTGTATATATATGTATGTACAACATTGCAAATGTGCTTTTTCTGCACACTGAGCTATATTCCATAAGGCCTTTCTGGAAGAAGCAGCCAGTTTATTAAATACAGATTTATTCAACTTGTTACAGATAGATGCACATTGGGACATCTTACAGGAAATTTTTCCTTGTTATTTCTGTTTAGCAAAAATGACCAAAAAAAATGTTAAGGCTACAAAGGTGTACACTGCTCATGGGATTTGGAAGTTTATGACAGGTTGGAAGAAACTTCCTTTTGAATTCTGGACACAGAGGAAGAGCTAGGAAAAATTGTTTAAATGGTAGGAATGTGTTTAATATCCAAAGCCACAAAGGGTGTGCTTATTCTATATAGATGCATACATAGTTTCTAGCTAGGTAGAACTGTCTCTTTCTTACAATTGGGTAAGAAAGAGCTAGTGTCCTAGATTTGAATACAGAGTTTAGTGTGCTAAAGTAACACCTCTGAAATATTAAATAAAATAATTAAAATTTATACATAAAGTCTAGTTTTCAAGGGAACTTCTCTTAGTCTGGAAAACTGGTGTGAGATTTTTCAATGCAAATGGCCATTTTGTTAAGGAAACACTCTGAAACAGCAGTTTAGGACCCCTAAGTATCAAAAAAAATCACCCAATCTTCCCCAGAAATTTCAAAAGTAAAAGCAAGTTTGTGTCTAATTTCAAAGTCTTCACAGCCTTTTATAGGAGCTTTGTGGTGAAATTTGGATAAGGTCTTCAACTGCTAAGCTGCAAAGCAGTGAAAGCTGTCTGTGCCACCAAAGTGCTGGGCTCAGTTCTATTCAGGAGCTGGGATTTCAGCTCACCAGCTGCTCTGTCCTTTTTAACTGTGAAGCAAGACCTTCACCCCTTCTCCTTCATCCTCTGATTGGCAGAGCAGCTCTCTGTTCACAATCAGAGGAGCAAAAGGACAAGTGGGAAAGGGAAGGAAGAGGAGAGAATGAGCAGGAGAACCTTTCCAAGTACACACATCTCTCCTGCAGCCTGTTTGACAGATCTCAGTGGAGAATGCACTGTAGGAAGAAAAACATGTCACTGCTCTGAAACTGTCTTTTCTAATTCAGTGCATCCATGTATTGTTATGAATCAGTTTCCATGCCTCTGAAAGATACAGAGACAAGAGAACAACTTTGACTGTTAGCTATCAACTCAGATAAGGAAAACTTTCTTTCAGCATTAAGACGCCAGTGGATGAAAAAAAAAAAGACTGAACATATAAATTAATGCTGAATGTTTTGCTTAGGGAAGGGTTCCTTCTACTCATGTGCTTATGCTCATAGGAGTCAGACATTTACATTTATCCCTATTCTGGGATTTTAAAGGGACTTTTACAAGCATCTGGAATTCTTCATTACAAATTGCAGACATGTAATGCTTCCATATCCTTAAATCCTAATCACAGTGTTGCTGATTGGCAAAGTTGTTGTACAGTCAGCGATCCGAGCTTCATGCTTTTATTAATTTATTACCATTTTATTAGGGGATATCATAGAAGAATATTGATAACACTGTATACCTTACACTTGGGAGTCATATTTCACAATGAAGTTCCTTGAAATCATTGTATACATACACACATTTCTTCAGGGACACTGGCAATTTTACTATAAACTTATGATCAATTGAAGACTTGAATAAGAAAGGTAATAATATGTTAAACCTGTTATTGGAATGATGTACTTATCCCAAGGTCAAACATAAAAGCCAAGGATATTTCAAATTAATAAATTGAGGTTTATATTAAGTCTGAAAAATTCTTCCTTCTTGTATACACCTCACCACTGGGAGTGGGTAGTGTGCCATTAACTCACGTTTTTTTGGATAAAGAGTCAGGAACACTGAGAATATATATTATGCCCTAGCCTCAACTTGCCACAGTAAGCAAAAACCCATTATCCACGAGCATCTCAGTAAAACAATAGACCCCATTTTCATATTAGCATCTCTGCTTTGTTTGACAGCAAAGATGTATAGATGCCACCTAAGTCTCAGGGCAGACATCTTATTTGTGTAACTTTGGTTCATCAGTTTGCTTCATAAAGAATGAAGCCTTTCTCTAAAGGATAATCTTTTGACCTATAACAGGCTAGTGATTTACAAAGCAACAGAGACAACACAGTGCATTTAAAAAGCTTTAAGAAATCATTTAAAGCTTTTATAGTGAAACCTTGCTTCTAAAAATACACTTGCTGCTCTAAGTTCAGACACTTTTCTGAATGAAGAAATACCTTTTACAATGAAAAATTTACTCATGTTATAAATATATTTTACTCCAACCTGTGAAAAACAGCTCAAAAAATATAGCTACAATTTTATGGTACCTGGTAGTAAAACAAAGAGCAGCGAGGGCAGAGTGGGAGAAGAGAGAGTCTGCATGAGAAATCCGTGGATGTCTGATGGAAGATAAAATGACATCTTTGATGTAAAAGCACACTAACAATGTAAACTAGAAGGATGATGTACATAACCATTCTAGTGTAACGGACATGATTTTCACTTGGACAGATAAGATGTTATTTAGATTCTGTCATGAAATATAAGTCTTCATTTTCCTTATACATTCAAGTAACTAGATTTTCCACTCAGCAAAGCAGCACAGTTAAGTAAGTCAAGGGATGGCATCAGATGCTCAAAGTTTAAACAGCTTCTCTCTTGTGGGGCTGTATTTTACTTACTCTACTTAGCTGAATGTAGTAAATTCATTTCTAGGTATCTCAAATGCACAACTCCCTTTTCCCATTATTGTTTCTGGATAAAAACTAACTTGTGCTTCTGTTCATTTGCCTTTTTTGTTGGAATGGGGTGGAGGAAGCAGGACCTTGTACAGACCAACCTCCTTGTGTTAACAGCCAGTGCCAGCACAAAGTGATGTATGTGTGTCTGTGTATCTGTCTGTCTGTGTAAGGGATGTTCTTTAAGATTGGAATAGCACAAAAGAGTGGGTAATTTTTTTCATGCCGATTTCAACCTATCCTTTCTATATGGTTAAGGCCTACATTCAAAGATTTTTAAAGTCAGGATCTTTTCCAGCTTCAGATCAGCTTAACAGAAAAATTATCAGAGTACATAATTACAAAATCACCACATATTAAGGATTTCTTTCACTTTTCTTTTTTTCTTTCCAAGGGAAGGTTCTGTCAGGAAATGCAAGGTTTCACTTTGTTATATACTAAAGTAGCTAGATTTTCTACCCATTGCATCACTTTAGGAATAATAATCCTGGACATTTCCAGGACGTGTTTTCTCCTCCAGCTGTCAAAATATTTAATGTTCACAATTAGGCATTGCAATTGAAAATGCTACATTTTTTTTTCCTCAGCTTTGGGAAGAAATGATACCTTGGTCCCACTGTGTCATCTAAGAGCAAGTTTCTGCAAACTTCTGGGATAAACTGTGCCTTTATGCAGGGTACTCAAAGCCCTAAGTGCTGCAATTTTCAGAAACAGCTCGAGGAGCACTGGCTTTAGTTTACCATTCTTGGTTGGACATGTGGATTGAATTATCACTTTCAACCCTCAGCTGTGTCTTTTGTAAACAGAATATGAAAAGATGAAGAGAGAGAAAAATTCCTTTCTAGCTGGAAAGAGATGGTGGGTGCCATCCTGGGGAATAGTGGTGACTGAGCTCAAAACAACAGATGATGTGGAAGAGAATAGAGATTTTCCTGAGCTGTGGGGCATTTCCTAATATGCTCCGTGACAGAAAAGAGTCCTGGGGTGAGGGGAGCAGGAGAAATATGCAGCACGCCCTGGATTGGGCTGTCTGGATGCTTCAAGTGACAAGAAGAAAGGGGTCCCAGGGTCCACATTGAAGAGCAAGGAACAGAGTGGAACAGAAGCTGGGAAAAATGCTGCAGGGAGATCAATTAGTAGCCAGCAGCACAGGAAAGAGAAAAACTCCTGGAAGCAGCAAAACAGAGACCGTCACCTGGCAGAACTGGGGAAGAAAGGACCTGATGAGAAGCTGCAGCTTCTTCCTTTGCTTTTCTGATGATTTGAGCTCGAAGCAAGAATACATTTCTTGTGCAGATGCTTAAACAATATAAAAGCATTCTGCAGTCAGCAGACTGCAAACCAGCCTAACGACATGGCATAATTTCTATGTTCCTGCTGAAGCAGTCCGGGGTGTTTTCAACTAATCATAGTTTTTAGCAAAATATGCTGCTTCACCTAAATTAAGATATTTACTAGAACCTGTTTCTCTCAACAAAACTTTAAATGAGAACTTGTCTGAAGACTAAGATCTTCCAGTATATTTTGACCATAGAAGTATCTGCTTCTGTTCTACTCCTTTTCTCAAAACATTTGGAAGGTTTTGCTTTTATTTCACTTGCTTACCAAAGGAAGTTAAATTGCAGCTCTCAGAAAGCTTTCACAAATGGGAATTTATGAAGAAAACCAAACAAAATCCAGTTCCCAGGTCTGAAAGAGTAGCTTTCAAAATCCTGTTTCAGTCTGATCTCTCCATTGCAATGCCAGGAAAGGAGCATCTATGTAAATCAGCACTGTATAGACCTCAGTCAGTGTATGGGTAAAAGCATCATAGAAAGGAGCTAGGAAAATGTCTGAGAGATCAAATAAACAGCAGTGGCTAAACCTGAAAAAGACTTTAAAAGATAGATAGCATTTGTTACAAACTTCTGTAATGAATTTTCATATTGATGTATCGGTCCATAATATTACTTTGGTTCAACCAGAGAATTAGTGGAAATTTCAGAAATGTCTTAGTAAACTCTAGCAAATTCCATCTTGCAAAGGCAAGAGTTTGGAAAGATGTTCCATGTCCAATGATCCGAATAATTCCTGCAGGAATCTTTGAAGGTACAGTACCATGGATGGTTGGTCACTTAAACACAACTGAAATACTAGCCCAGCTAAATATTTTGACACTTAATGCCTTAAAAAAAAAAATCTTGTCCTGGCAGCTCATCTGTCATTCAGTAACTGAAAACTCCTAAGATTCTTCAAGATTTCATGCAAATTTTGCTGTGAATTACAGCAAAAATTACAACTTAATCACTTCAGGCCATAGGGATGATGAATTAATAAAATCCATAATATTTATGTAACATGAGGGGAGGCAACTGTAGATAACATTGTAGAGAAGTAGAGAAATGGAGGTTTTGATTATTTGGGTGACAGACACAATCCTGGAATTTACCTTTTTTAACAAAGTGAATTCAAAACAGAGAAGTTCAGGTCTCCTCATCATCTCTTTCGTGAGATACCTTGTATTATTAATAAAAGACTAGATTACATTCCTCTGAAGAAGGAGTAATGTATCCCAAGCAGATGTGCTATTAGAGCTGACACTTTCCTATGTTACAGCAACTTTTCAAGCTTTTATTTCAGGATAATGTAAAAGTAGTATTAAAGGATGCTTCTGGAGAGAGGAAAAAGGGTTAAGTGGCATATGGAAGAAGTTTTGAGTAGTTATTTTTTACACAGTATATTTTCTTCAGGAATACTTTTGTATAGTTGTTTGGTCTTGTTTTTTGTTTTGGGGTTTTTTTTTTAATATTTATTTCATAATCACCTGATCAGATACTATCTTTTTGAAAAAATGAAGTACAGACAAGGAACAAGGGATCAAGGAAAGCTTGAAACATTTATACATTTAGGGATTCTTGTTATAAAAGGATATAATATAGAAAGGAAATTGTAAACTGAATGTATGAAGATAAGCAAACTTATCAAGAAGGACATTAATAGGACCACTACAGAACACAAGTAGGATGCTGGTGATGGGAAAACTTGATATTGTTGGAGAGAGAGCATTAATTCTTGGCTTCGTACTTCCAGAGACAGCTAAAGGCCACATCCTGAAGAATGCAAAGGTGAAGTGTGAAAAGTTTTATGATAATACTGAAGAAGACAGACCATTAAAAGTATGTGAAGTTTGCAAGGCTTTAGAAATTCAAGTAAATTGAGGAGAAAATAACACAAGAATTTTTTTCTGCTTGCTTGAGAGTCTGAGTGATTACTGCTCAAACAGGATGAGTAATTTAGAGCTGATATTTATTCATAAAACTCTGAGTACTACAGACCTATACACTCAGCAACATTAACATCATTAAGAAATGAGATATTTACACATAATTTAGAACTATGTGAAATTGCTAAAGGCAGTATGGCTTCAGGGTATAATTTTTTCCTTCACTGACATGCATTGTGGCCAGAGGGAAGAAAAACTGCCGTAGTAATGCACGGGTGTAGTACATAGTTAATAGCAAAAGAGAATCCTATGGAGGCTTTGAATTAATTCTAACCTATGATAGAGCTTCTCCTCGAATTTGAGGGTCACAAATCATTGTGTTCTAGGGCAGGTTTGGGGTAATCTCTTGCTAAATGAATGAAATAATCAATGGGTATTTGTTTTGAAGTAAGCCACACTATCACACTAGCAATTTAGCCAGCATTTCATGCTGACCAAAAACTTGTTTTACATATATTACAGAGCCACTAAAGTGATCTGAATTTGTACAAGCAAACATAAAGTTAGATGAGTTTCACCAGTGATGAGCTCTGCATTGACTTGCAATAGTCACTGTGATATGCCGTCCAGCTTTGAAGTGCTGGATTTCTGCAATGAATTTCAGTACTTAAAGAACTTCTTGCTGTGGTCTAGAAGAGCTTCTACTACATCTGGTGTACTTCCCATTGTTTCAGGACACTTTTGTGACTCAAAATCCAGATAACCTGGAAGAAACAAACATACATGCACACACAAAGAGAAAAAAAAGTATTATAGTAGGAACATTTGATGTAAAAAAGTATCATTGTTGAGGAAGAAATGAAAGTAGGCTAGCTCAGGGTATCCAGAAACTGTGTTTGGAACAACAGATCTGGTTAATTATCAAAGATAATTTTTAATTGTTTTGTTTCTCAAGGACAGTGAGAAACTCAGTCGGGAATAAGACAGACACAGACACATGAAATACACTGTTGCTTTGAACTAGGACAGTTGCACACACAAAATCCCCTCACCTCAAACCATCAGACAGCAGAATAACTTTTATGCCTTTTGCTATTCAGCATTTTATTCTAAATGTTCTATTTTTCCATCTTAACTCACACCTGTATTTCTCTGCTGGAGCCCATGCTGGAGGTCCATGTCTGCACCATCACCCCTCCTCCTCAATTTGCAGACAAATGTAACATTGCATAGTTGTTAGAACAGTTGTTAGAATAAGAGAACACAGATGTTAAATTTAGAAGGGATTTCCAAATTGTAATCAGACAACTAATTTTTCTAGGTGATAAAACTTCTAATTACAGTGTGTGTTTCCAGACAGCCTGATTATACTATGGACAAAATAAGTAAAAGCAGTGTGCCATGCAAAATTTGTCAACATTGTAGCACTGACAGAGAAGAGACAGTGAAATAAATTTATGAGATTCAGAAAAAAAAAATTATAGAACAGTCATCACAAGGAAAGCTCTTCCCATCGAGCTCTGAAAAAGAAAAAATTAGTATATTACCCTTTCTAACCAAACCTGAGAAGCAGCCATCTAAAGCAATTTCAACTGGTCTGGCTTACTTTTGGCAGGCTGTGAGATCAGAGGAGATCAAGGTGTCACTAGTTCAGAGCCTGAGTCTGGACAGATTTACTATTTGCCATAGGTGCTGGTATTACAAAGATGCAGACTTGGCATGGGTTGGAGGTTAGACTTTTTTAGTGTTTTTTTCCTTCTCTTAGGGAATTTTCTCCCATTTTCTTGCTGAGAAACAATAACGACCAGTATTTAAAAGAGACAAACTAAGGAACCACAGAGGAGTGCATCTGGCTTTACTGGTAGCTGAGGGGCACTCTCCTGGGCAGGGCAAAGATCCAGGAGATGGGAGCTTGCTGCTGCTGCCAGAGCCCAGCCCTGTCCGGTTTCTCCTGCTGTGGGTGGGCCTTTGCCCGTGAGAGTAGCCATCAAACTGGGACCTTACTAACACTCTACCTCACGAAAAATAAAAGGACCTTCACCATCTGCTTGGGTATCGCAGGGCAAACCCTGGGACTCTGAGGGAACCTTTCCCTGCTGTGTTCAGGCCCCTACCCTGTCTCTGCTACTGCTCTGAAGTGTTTTGCTGTACTGTAGCCATGCACCCTCAGCCTGCAGGGACAAGCTCATTGACCACTCTGGGATTTTACTGCTCCCTGCCATTCCAGCTTGCTGCTTCTGAGGTTCCTGCCACAGCTCCCTTTACTATCCAAAGAGGGCACCAGGATCAGCCGTGCCTGTGGGTTTGTAATGGAAGTCCCTTATCCACCCCTTGCTGCCACCTGAGCCGCCATGACCACCACTAATTCATTCTGTCACATTACTAGCATATAATAGCTTATGTTTTATTTAGTCACCTGGATTTTCTTATTAGGATTTTTTAAAGATATACTAAAAACAAATTAAAAGACCTTACTGGTTTGAGTTGGCTTTGTTTTTCCCTTCAGGAACTAGGTCTTGAGCACTGTCTTAACAAAGTTGAATTGTTTATTTTCTCAGAACATCTTGTCTCTTGAGAGCTAGAGATCTTGCTTGTTAAAAGCTTTTCCCTGTCTTAAGTAGATGATGGACTTTATAGGAACTGGAATTAATGAAATACCCTGCAGACAGAGAGTTTATAGATATCCCTGAAATAGCGTAATTTGGAAGATGCATTGCATTTCCACAGATATTAGATTGGTTCTGCTTCTCCTAGAGATAGGTGTCATGTTTTTGTCTGTAGAATATGGAAATTGCTTTCAGGTCGGGAGCTGAAAATAATACCTGGGTGATGTATTCATGAGAGTGACTACTTGTGTCTCAGCTAGTAATCATGTTTGTAAGGCTGTCATTATTGCTGCTGGTTTGAGCTTTGTTAATATAAATGTATTCTTCAAAAAGGAGTACAACACAATATTTTGAAATCTTGCAAAGTGAACTATCATCTGATGCCTCAGTGTTAAGAGATAGAAAGCAAGCATGGTAAAGACCGGGAGCTATTTCTCCTTAACAGTTGTAAGATGTCTGCAAGATTAAGGTGTCAGGGTATAGGAAGATGAAAAAGAAAATAATTACTTAGCAAATAGGCATAAATTAATATAAAATGTGGATAAATGGTTCTAGCTCCTTCTAAGGGTAAAACTAGGCCACTAGACATTGTGTTGTGCTACAATCAACTCATCCACTCAATCCTGACCTTTAACTTTATAGGTGAGACTAGTGGGAGCAAAATGTTACCACATAGCCAACACTGGGAAGTTTCAGAGCCCTTATTTCTGAAAAGAAATAGATAGTCAAAGGCCCCTTTGACATAATGAAGGTCAAATCCTATATAGAATTTTGCAGGCCCATGTGAGTGCTGTCTGACTGGGCTCTGAAAGAGCCAGAGTTCAGCCTGGCTGTGAGATGCCTGGGAGCTCTCTGGCCATGGTTAGTGCAGGGCTGATCCCATGTTCAAACTGGAGAGGAATGGAGATTTACATGGTATCTTACAAATGCAGGTGGGCAGAAATACAGCTCTGAAAGAAAGAAAATATCTGTGAGGCATTTATACATACAGAGAAGTTGTTAGCCTGCAAATTAGTTCACGCCTGTCTCTTATAAACCACATCAGGTATTGCCAGCTGATTCTACCTGCAATTGGCCAGCTCATACCATCCATGTGCTGTGATCTTGTCTGGAAAGCACTTCAGTTCAGTGTTTGCAGCTGTACCTGCTAAGAACAGAAAGAAGACACCATTTTTTTCCAAAGGACAAGTAATTTCAGACAGAAACTCTAATGTAAATCCTGCTTTTCAGGAGGAAAGGGGAGGGGGGAGAAATTTTAAAAAAAATTAAAAAAAGAAAACAAAGAGTATAGAAGTAGCAGGGTACAACTTCAAAGCAGTTAAAAAATATCATAATCCTTGTATAAGGGAGACTTAGCAAATTACAGACAGCATTTTTGAGCAGTTTTGCCACATTTAATTCACAACAGTTGTTAAGTTTAGTGGCCTTCCATACCTAGACACTTACATTTATCTGCAAGCTGAGGAAGAGGGGTGATGGTGGAGACACAGACCTCCAGCATGGGTCTGGTAATACAGATGTTAAGATGGAAAAATAGAACATTTAGAATTAAAATGTTCTTCCATACCCATGACTAAGCACTATAAGAAACCTTCGTATCTGGAACCTAGGACCACTTCTAATATCTTGCATTGATTTAAATTGTGAACCCATTTAGTTAATCTGACATAAACCCCTATATAATTACTTTGCATCAGATTTATATAGATAGAAAAAGGTATATCTGTTCCCTCAGCAACAGCTTCAGTCCAGAAATTGTAGGCAGAGCATATAAGCTTGTGACCAGCCTTCAGCATTAATAATTGTATAGTTTTGAGACTGAAGCTTGTAGAATCCATGCACCACAGAGGCAACTCTAAATCCTCTAAATCACACTTTTAATACTGGTGAGATCAATTTAGTTTCCGTATAATAGAAAAAGAGATATATCAGTACCTCAAAGTATGAGGTGTATTTACCTCATACTTTCACTGAATTGATAAAAATGCTTTGTGTCTCATTCCACCACTGTACTTGCAGTCAGTGTGTAGATGAGTCATTCAGTGAGCTACTGTTGGGTTATGGCTCATAACAGTGCTGATGATTGCAAAAAGACAGAACAAGAAAGGTTTGTTGTAGTGGCTGAGTCCATAGCCCTTTGTTACCCACTTTTATAAAGGTACTCTTTGTTATGCTTTCATATTTTTATTTATTTGGTTTGGAAATGTCCTTATTTGTTCCACCATATTAAGAAAGCTTTGCTCTGTTTCCCATCTGCTGTCATCAAAAGATTCAATTTTAGATCAATTCATCCATTGAAACGTGGCTTTTCTGCCACAATTTCTCTAAAATCCATTTTGCCAGTTCCATGTAAACTGAAATGGGTCGATTTTCATCAGCCTCGGCATTAAACCTCTGTGCTCTCCTGTGAACCCTATCCAATATCTTAAGGGAGGTTGGAGTGGGAAACAAATTATGTGACTCTTAATTCTACTTTTCTCATTCAGATGCCAGTACATCAAAACTAGATATCCCTGGGCTAGAGCACTTTTTCATGTTACCTGGAGTAACACTAGTTTGTGAATTATGCCTGGTCAGTTTAGCATCTCAGTTTTGTCACATTAATCTCTTTGAATCACTGGACCCTACCATCTCATTGTTCATCTTGCAGAAAGAAGCTGGCAAACGTTTTGTCTAGTGCCTGGTGCACTAGACTGACCCTACAGCAGTCAGAGGAGCCCAGAGGTCTCACAAGCAGCATCAGGACCAGCCACTGAGGGTACCCAGTCCTCAGCCTCCGCTATCTCATCCAATATTTAACAACCATGTAAATGGCATGTTAATCCCAGATGATGTAAGAGATCCCATTTCACATACCTTAGCAGATTAACAGCTCACCCAAAATGCATAAACTTTGGAGAACATTATGTATTAGTAGGAAAAAACCCCGAATTTATAATTACTAGGTGTTCTATATTTATGCACACCACTGTTATCAGCCTTAAGGTGCTTACCTGTTCTTCTATTTAGAAAATAGCCATCTAAATATAATGCATTCAGTCTGGGTACATAATCTTATAACCCCCTGGTGCAGGTATAATTTTGAAATGCCATTATTATGGATCTGTCTGCATTCATTTGCCTGAGATCTTCATATGATCCATAAATTAAGAAATATGATTCATAATTTCAGAAAATACCTTAGAAAAATCCATACAGAGATTTCAGAATTCATTTGGAAGTGGAACATGTCATCCTGCCAAAGAATTGATTTCAACTGTTGTCAGTAAAAACAGATATTTCAGTGTGCTCCTTTTTAAACTACTAATTGTAGATATGGGTTGTTTTTTTTTTCCCAAAATGACAAATTGTGTTTAAAATAGAGCCTTTTTCTGTTAAACATGTGCAATTAAGAGAAGAAAAAAGCTTTTCTGCTATTGAAAATTGTGAAAGGTATGGATGGGAAAGGAATGTATCTACTACTGCTACAGATGTCTATAGTCGAAAGCACCTAGATACTGTTGTATGGTGTCAGCTCTCAAGATATTTTGGAATGGAACAGTTGAGATGAAATTACCATCTTGGTCGTCTAAAAACTAACCTACACACAATGCAAAAAATGTTAGGTTGCTTAGAGTATCTATTTATTTAGAGGCCTCTAAAATGGCATTTTATCAAATTAAAAAAAAATAAAGAAAATAAGAACTACCTTTTAATCTTTATTTGTCTTTTACAGTATCCTCTGATTTCTTAGCTTCCCTGATAAAAGCAAGTGGGGTTTTTTTTCTAAAACTCAGAAAGTAAACAAATGGATAAACAAGATTCCCATGAGAAAGAAGCCAAAGTTCATTAATATATTCCTATCACTACATATTCCTTTTAGCTTTTGAAAATTGCATAAGCTGATAACCTAAGATTTTGAGAGAGAAACTTAGTATGAACAGAAAAGTGCAGTTAGGCAACAGTCTCCCAGAGACTTGTCACAATTTTGAGAAGTGTATCAGGATTTGATTTTGCCTTATAAGGAAGTATTAAGTTGCTTTAAAAATAGAACTATATTTATAAATTGTAGAAGGATGACATTCCGGGACACTGCATGATGAATTGGATGTACTCATAGAGCTGGTAGGGGTGCTTCACAAGTAAAGCAGTTACATCTTTAGAAGAGGGACTAAAGGGGAAGGAAAATTGTCCAAAGGACAGCAGCTGCAAAGAGAATAGTTTTTAAAAACTCATCTGTGATCTAGTTTTAGACCAAATCAAGGGGTTTGTGAATAATGCAATATAAGCCACTACTTGCTGGTTTTGTATCTGTTACAGAGGCTGATACAGAGCTGAAAATAGAATAGAATAAATTGTGCAAGAACTAAACTGGGATTTCTAGTAAGCAGGTTTTTTTCTAGTAAGCATGATTTGTTCTATTAGGATCTTCTTCAGTCAACAGTGAAATGGAGAAGTAGGAGAATGGAATAGATAGTGAAATACCAGCCCTAGTGTTTCCAAGGTAAATTTTATTTGTTTGAGCATGGCAGAGAGCTATTAAACATTATGAGCCAACTAAAATGATCAGTAAAATCTGCGTTTCCTCATATACTGGGCATGGATGTTCCATTGGGTATGCTAACAACTGTGTAAAATTCAGTCTATTTCTCCATAAAGATATGCCTGAAGCAGATATTAAAAAGAAACTGAATTATGGATTAGGATTGACTTCAGGGGAAAGAACTGAGAAGAACTCAAATGTGAATAGAAACCAATATTTTATTGCCTAAAGATCAACTGTGTTTAAAATGGTGAGAAATTCAGAGCAGGATATGACTTTGAAAGAACTACCCTCAGGAGGGTATGCACAACATCAGGACAGTAAACCTCCAATTGCCTCAAAAGAGCTTTTTCCAGGAGCTTAGTTACAGAAGTTTCTTTCGTCAAGGCAAATTATCAGTCAGGAAGTATTCTGTTCAAATACTTCTGAGTTTCTTGGTGATAGATACACCATAAGTTTAGAGACAGAAATCACAAAGGTTGGGTCACAAGTGGAAGAATATTTTAGAAAATCCCAAGATCTCCTGCTTTGTTTAGCACAGTCAGGGAAATAAATACCTCTCTACATAAAAGAAACAACCACCTTGTTAGTGCCCTGTTATTTCAAAATCACAATGTTGACAGCAACCCCATGCAACCGAAATGTGAATGAAATAGTGAGGAATAACTGCATTTGTAAAAGGACTCTATTTGTCACTCTTTGGCTCTGTCACTGATATGCTGGTGGAGAAAATATTGCTTTTGGGATTTGCTGACTGTGCCCAAAAGCTCTGTGGCTAGTGAGAGAATAAAAGTGGGAATTTTAGGAAACTGCATTAAAAGTTGATCTTTACTTTGGGAAACTGCATCAGAGATCAGGTTCACTTGAAACAGTGACGTGCTACTCTACCTAAAGACCACTTCCTGAAGGGAAGATTTGATCCCAGAGTTCATGCAGCGTGCCGTACACATTTCTGCTATATTGCAAAACATTAGTCTCTTTATACAGATGCCTGATGTTCCAGACAGAGCAAGTATCAATGTTCAAAGCAAACCTGACATGGACAAATCTAGGATTTGTTGTTTACCCAGCATGCAGGATGGTAAATTACACACATATGAAGACATAAGTCACACCGCAGGTGTCTGCACTCTTATACTCCTAACCTCAAGCATGGGTTCTGCCTGTGCCAAGTAGATTCTCCAGACTTGTCACTCAAGTGAAAAAATTAAGTGGCCTTCTGGGTGGAAGGCTTTGATCAGTCAGAAATTAGGCCGACTTGAGCGTGGCTTACATTAAAGAGAAAAGTAGAGAAGAAGAATAAATTATTGTGCTGAGGCTCCATGTCCAGGACAGCATGTAACTCTCCACCTTCCAAAACAGCAGCAACTCTCTAGCCCACTGTATCTATCCAGGAGAATGCTCCAGCTCCAGGACATACTGACAGGGAAATGAAAGTGATACTTGATCAACAATTTAACACTTTAACAGCAGAGAACAAATCATTCACAAAATTGAAGCAGGTGGCCACCATATCATTTGTTTGGGTAGGCTGTTATGGGCTGGAGTGGCTGGGAAGTACATTCCTCATTAAGTGGAATGTACAAGTCAATTACCAGCTTCATTGCTGGTCCTCAAATGTTCTACCTAAAATTCATCCATGTTACACATTCAAGTCTCTGTTTTCTTTCTCTGTTTTCCCAGAAGACTTCTGGGAGTCCTGTGAATCAAGGCAAGGACCTTGAAATTATTAGCACTGAATTAATACCTCACAAAGGACTGCATGTGGGCAGACCAATTGTGTATAAAATCTAATTTTCTTTGTTTTCAAATACATTGTGTATATTATAGAAAGTTTATAAAGCACTATCTCTTTTTTTCCCCTAGGAAAATCATAGTTATTTTTTTATATTCACTGTTAAGTCTTTGCAAGAAGGAAATTAATGGTCCAGGGAGGCACATAACTACATTTTAAAGATTGCTAGAAAGATTGAGTAGAAATATGTGTGAGCAAGATACTGTGACAGTTCTTCTGGAGCAATAAAGTATAAAATGAACATGCTTTAACCCTGATAAATGGCAGCCATCTGCATCCTCCATCCTGCAACCTGAGAGGTGCAGGCTTCCTCGTGATTTTTTTCTGTTTGTTATACTCTTACTACACTTTCAAAGCAGAAGCACAGCTTGCATTGTAACAGTCAGTACTCTAAAACACCTGTTAGTTAAAGGAGAATTTTCTAAATAATGTCTCAGGCATAGAAACATATTGACAGGATTAGATTATTTTAGTGGGATATCAGAAAATGGTACTCTGATTTGTTGAGAAAAACCTCCTTGTAAAGGATTCAAAATGCAGAATAAATAGAATAAATAATAAAATAATAACTTTCAACTGAAAGTCTTTCTGCTGTCTTTGAGAGAGACCAACACAGAGGTTTTGAAAGTCTTCAATGAATGGCATGTGCGCTTGCCTTGCAGCATGTTATGCAAAAGGTTTATGTTAGGAATCATTACCACCCAAACCAGTGTCACCTGATATTTCAAAAGTAAAAATCCTTCTCACAGCAGCGATTATGGCAATATAAGATGGGAGTCTAAGCTCACAGTCACCCACCAGGGCTAGGCTAATTTGCCCACTCCTGCTAGGAGTGACACTCATGGTATGGCTGAGCTCTCTAATTGCCATTGTACTTTCTACTGGGACAAGGCTGCTTAAGAAGTTGGTGTTAACAGCCCTGGGCTGCAGTTTGTGCTGAAAGCACATAGTGAAAATAGTATATTGTAACAGTAACAGCTTCCTGGCTGAAGTACTAAGGCAAACATCTAAGAAGTAATAAATTTAGGCTGGAGAATGACCCATAATGCTAATCATTACAGCAAGGATAGATCTGAAAGTGTTGAAGAATAATGTGGTTTCTGCTGGTTCTGGAGATAATGATTTTGAGAACTGCCTATTTCGTCTGGTAATCTCCATTATTATTGTTGATTAATATTTGCTCTATCAATCTGAACAATATAAATCAAGTCAATTGACAAGGTCAATCTGCTTTTTTAACATCTTTAGAGGAACTGCTAACTTTGATACAACAACTATGGTATCTGCTTTGTTTAGCAGATGCTGTGGCAGAGTCCTAGAAGATTTCAAGCATATTTGTTAGTTTGATATTTGATATAAAATGCGTGAAGGAAACACATAGCGTTACTGCTTTGTTTCCTCCTCTCAAAATTGCAGCTGGGCCAGTAACACTTAATACAAAGTTAATTTAGTCAAGATACTTGAGAGCCACTTGGCTCTGTTTCTAAATTCCTCCCTTTGTCCTTTGCAAAGCTTTGAAGTGTTACTCTGTGAGGTGGATGTTGTAATGAGCCTGTTTCTAAGAGGATCAAAGTAGCAGAGCTGCCCAAAGCAGCATCAAAGATACACAACAAGGAGCCCTTTAATGAGCAAGGGGGACTTAACTCTTTTCCACAAAAATAAAACCTTAAACCAGGATTTAGATTAAATATTTAAAATTGAAAATTATTTTGTTTTGTCTGGAGCTTGCAAACAGAAAGTTAAAACCTCAAAGAGGAAATTTCTCCAGCTGACTCAGCTAAAATTTAATGACTGTCATTTGCTGGATAGTTTCACCATCACTTAGTGGAGTCCACATACCTGTGGCCTAAGCTAAAAGTGGCAGTGACAACCAGCATAGGCACGAGCAGGATAGCAGCCCTGTGCTAGAGCAGATTCCTTTCCCATGGATATGAAAATAGAAAGCAAACATAGAGCAGGAAGTTGCAGCAAGCACTGCAGAGAGAGAAGACAGCTTGGAAGAGAAACAGGGGGGAAGGGTGGGAGAAAGAAAAGGAGTGGGAGGGAGGACTGGACATGTAAATTATGTTCCAGGAAATGAATTCCTTCTAATGTCTCTTGCCAGAAGCTAAATCCTAGCACATGTAAGTCATCTTTTTTCCCTTTCTTTTGCTCTTTACACAGGTCCTCTGAGGGTCAGAGAGGAAGGAGCAGGGACAGGAAGAGGGGAGATTCAGAGGAGTAAGTGTTTACTTACTTATTATGTGACAAAAGAGCTATATGATCTAGCAGTAACATCAGAAGGCATGTGACACCTAAAAAGACACGAACGGGATAATATCCTGCTTCTCATTAGATGGGATTTTTTCATCTTACTTTAATTGGCCACAGGGATTCTTCAATATGTTGTAGGGTTGAAATACCAGAAGAAATGTGTTTCTGTTCAGAGACTGAATGTACTTACTGCACTGGACTAGGTAATGAAATGGAGACTTGTTTGACTTTAGAGCTACCTGTGAAATATGGCCTCTGCTCATGTTTGGTTTTGTTTAAGGAATTACCTAAAGCATCTTTCAAGACTGTAGAAATGTATGCCACTGACCTGTGCTCAACTTGGGGACAATATAACAAGACTTATGTTTGAGGTTGGGTGTTTTTTCCCAGCCTTGAAAACATCTGGCAGAAAGTTTAAACCTTGATAGCAAACCAAAGTACACCTCCAGCTTATAAAAGATCAATGAAATATGATGCAGTAAGCAGAATGAGTAATGAAGCTGGACACAAAGTAATTATTTAATGCATTAACATTTATTGGGAATTAAGCATGAAAGGTAGTCCTTCCATATTTTTTTCCCTTCCCAGCCCACAGAGTTCAGGATACCACATATCTCAGTATGTGCAATGCCATGGACAAAACCAGGAACATTTTCTTTGAAGATATATTGGGTGCAAAAGCATTGGACACTTTCAGATGTAAGGACACATATACCGTCTTTTGTTTTTTAATTAACTGCAACACTACAATGCTTATGAAAGGCTGTACATAGTAAAATTTTGTAACTTAAGTCAGTAAAGTCATGTAAGAGGCTGCTTTCAACAAAGCTGCTGAGAACCCAAGAGTTTCCAGAGAAAGGAATTGGATGGATCCATATAGTATCTTAAAAAAATTAAAGAAAATTTATTTTTAAGAATGATTAAATGTTAAACCATTTTCAAGCACCATAATTTCTACTGATTTCTTCTGCTTCAATGCCAAGGATAATCTGTATTACTCAGTTTTGTAATACCTTTAACACGGGAATTAGAATTTTTACATAAGAATGTTTTCTTTTCCACATAGACTTAAAGAATCCCTAAGATTCTTTTAAGCATTCTGCTTGTATTCTACTGATCTATTTCATTGCTATCAAAATGGTTATATTTAAAATTAAAACAATTTGTTTTAATTGGAGAGCAGAGTTCTACTCAGCATTCAGATAATTTCTTAACAGAAATTATGCTTCTAAAGGCTGAGTAGAAACAGAAATGCTATCTTAGGCATTGTCTGCCATACCTGTAAGCTGGATTCATTTTGGAAATTTTGGGTACAAAATAAAAAGAATGTGTCCCTCAAAACCAGAGTATTAGCTAGTGTCAAGTTGTGGGACACTGTTCTCCCAGGAATTTACTGCATTAATGTAATGTGTAAATTCTACGCAGTAAAATACTACGCAGTGTCTGAGCTATTTACTTCAGTCTTGCTGAATTAATGCTGCTAAAATGAGGACTTCTAGCAATAGGTGATACACTAAGTGTTAAAAAAAAAAATCTTCCATTCAATGTAGAAAAGAACTAGCAACTTTGTTGTGTATGCATTTCCAAGTGTAAGTTTTCAGTACTGTTATCTACAGCTTTTAAAGGTTTCTCTGATAAAATAGAAGCTGCCTAGACCTTTCTGAGCAGTTGTTTTCTCTGAGAATCATCAATGAGAAACCTTTTTCCCAAAATCCTCTTATACCAGGCAAGACTCAAAAGCAATTCCAGTTCCAAACTGTAGCAATGACCTACCTGGAGGCTGCAAGGCTCTCAAGATTAAATGAGTGCTCTCAGTTAATTTCTCTCAAAAAATGCAAAACCATATGTACCACAGGCTCTAAGTATATCACATTATGTTTAAATATAAAATATACATTTCTTTCTACAGATATCCCATACTTCTTGATGTCATTGCTGTTGCTGACAGGACATCATTTTTGTAAAGTGAAGAGATGCCTAATTAGGGTACTTGGATAAAGCTGATATAATAATGCCTTCATTGTCAAAACCATACATGAGTAACAGCAACTGAAATCAAACACAGTTTGACACTTCTGTGCTACTCAGAATCCTGCACTGAGATGTCTGAGTAGAGCAATTCTTGTCTAATGTCCTGTCAAATGGTTTTTTAAACTCTGGATTCAGTGAAAATCAAGATAAATGTCATATCCTTATGGATAAATATTAATCCGGATCACACGGCCTTAGGATTCTCTGTAGCTGTGGTACCTGAAGCAAGATCTCTTTGATGCTTTAGCATCCTTTTTTCTAAAAACTGGACAGTACTACCCCCATGCAATACAATTGCTGTCGGTTTGCAATACAGTTTCACAAGCAAGGCACACTGGGAATATTATGAGGCTGCTGAAACAGTTCATGAATTAACATGCTTTACCTACCTTTGAAGCACCTTCTAGCTCCTTCTCTGCCTGTAAGAATAAGGAAGTTTTCCCAGTAGATGAAATATAATGCATATACACTAATTTTAGGAACAAAGGAATCTGCCTAAAGGAATTGCAATTTATATTCATTCTTCTAATCTATACTTGAGACCTAGTCCTTATGAAAATCAAACTCTTCAATAATTTGCTCAGCCTTGTTAAGAACATTTCACTTCACTTGTGTGTCATGACCATATGATAGTGCATAAGCAGTTTACTTAGAATAAGCAAGGTGTTGAGTACTTCAACTGTCTTCAGTTAAACTTATGAACATTTCATTTTTGGTTTGTTTTATTGTACTTGGCATTCTTGAGACAATTAAACTCATAGCTATATATGTTATGTCTTAAAACAATTGTAAATCTATCTATTTTAATATCACAAATTATGCTAGTTGGTTTAAATCTTAGGTAGAAACCAAGAGCTATCTGGACAAATTCTTTGATCCCATACAACATATTAAATCGTGTACTTTAATAGTGTACTTTAATAAACAATTTTCTTTGCATTGTAAAACATTGATTTAAACACTATAAGAATGCACTCTTTCACATCAGTTATTTACATTTTCAGTTTCCTGTCCAGAGGTATTAGCAGGTTAAGGATTAGAAAAACTCATGGTCAAAAGATCATCAAATAGATTGAAAAGGAGGTACATGCCTGCTTAGTCCTAAACCAGATAGTACCACAATTCTGGAAGTCCAGGGTCTGAGGGGACTAGACTTCTGGAAGTACAAAGGCTCACATGTCTTTCCCTGTATCATTTCTGGAAGCTAGGCTACTAGTTTCAACAGCAGAGCATTTCTTCATTTCTTAAGTGAAAATATGATTCAAACAATGACAGTAATAGTGATACAAGAAGAAAAAAAATTACTTACCTCTCTGTTCTTTTGTATGAAATTATCTTTCTCTTCCTACTGTAAAATTAGGTAGAGAAGATGAATATTGAATAAATGTGTTTGTGACTAACACTGATTTACCATGCTGAGTTAGAATTTAGCTCAAATGCTGCTTTTCAGTTTTCAAAAAGGAGCAGTATATTTTAAAATGATTAGCAATGGCAGTGTCTTTTCATTTGACAGAAAAAACTGCAATAACAAGTAACACAAAAATTCTTTTGTGGTCACCACTTGCTCATAAAAATATTATTTTCCTTTCCTTCATTCATTTGCATATGTTTTTATTTGCAGAAGGAAAAGCACAATTATATAGATAATTTAAATTATGAAAGACATGAAACTTGGATGAATCATTTAGAAATTCTCAGAAATAATCTTGGTGAAGTGCTTTTATTCATCTCAGTCTACTTTTCTCAAGGGCTAACATGTGCATAAAAGGAGAATGTGATCCCTTGCACATGTTCTCCATGAGGGCTGTGTGTAGCACCATCATTAACTTAAAACAAGTTTTGCTGACTCTCACTCAAAGGCATTGCTCAATCCAAGCCAATGCAATTCAGACTGGCATTTCTCCACCTCCTCTGACCAGGGAATAGTGTGGAAGGACAATTTTGTTTCTCTGCACCAAGTTTCAGTGCACCTGTGTGATCTGTCCCAACAGATCTGTTGCCATCTGCAATAGTCAATAAATGAATTTAAGCAGCACAGTTTGGGAAATGGAAACATCAACCTTTGTATAAGATATTTATCTGTAAAATAATCTGTATTTTTTTTTAATTAAAAACAAATTTTTCTGTTTTAAACATAATGTTATGTTAAATCCAAGTCAAGTAGTTAATTTTTTAGAAAAGTAGTATTTTGTTTAGAGTCACTTTCAGGAACCACTTGAGCTTCCCTTATTGTCTCATGGGATGTGGACTGGAGTATTCCCCTTTGAGAGAGCTTTCCTTGTCTGATATACTTCCCAAATGCTTCAATATCTTCCCTCCAGTTAAATCTCAAAAGTGAACTACAGAATTAAACATATGAATGGCACCCAACAAGATAAACAGAATAGCAAGAGAGCCCAGCTTACTGGAATTGATAAATATTTTATAAGAACAAAAGAAAAATTATACTGGACCAGATAAAATGTTAATTTCATATACATTTGAGCATTTACAGTGGTAAGTAGAAGAGGTAAAATGATACAAGAAAATTAGAAATTGATTGCCTCTTCTGACATGTTGTTGCAGTTTCCCAAAATGCAACATTTCAAGGACTTCCTGAGCTATGCTTTGCATCTAAGGTACTGTAATATCAACTTTATTCTTCTTCAAATGAATCTGTTTAAACCCATCTATACTTTTGACCTTCAGAATTTACAGTAGAAATGAAAGCTTCAATTTAATCATGCATAGTGAGATGAAAGAGTTTACTTGATTTATTTCAAAAATTTTATTTTAAATTGGTGTTGGGTGTCTTCCAGTCATTTACTTGAGCAATAGTGAATAATGGTTCCCTAGCTACTATGCCAAGCATGATTTTTTAAACTTGTTCCACATCCCTCTCATTGCCTCTTCTGTCCATGTATCCTCTCTTCCTGTGAAAATGGTCTCAATCTTTGATTTTCCCAGTCGTCTCACGTCCCTTGAATTGTAATTTCTATAACTCTCATGAAGCAGTTCAGGAGACACAAAATTACCTTAAATGCATTTAGAACAAAACATTTCAAAATTTCCAAGTAATGTAGTTGATTCCCTTCCTGTGCATTCTGCATATTTTAGTTCAGTCCCACAGGGATATTAAATTAATTACACAGATTTAATAATTCTTCTGGGAATAAAAACTGCAATTCCAATCAGTTTTATCAGAATTTTTCCTAAATTTTGAGATGTGTGTCCTTATATGTATTTTTCTTATCTATACTGACATCAAGATCAAAGTCAAATTTGCCACACAATTTAAGAAATCACAATAAGAAATTCTTTTGGTTAAGATACACACCTATAATTTTTTTCTTTTTAAAGCTGAAATATTTGGTCACCAAATCTGGAAGTCAAAGCGGCTGCAGGCAGGTGTGAAACAGACTTCCTTTTGAAGCTGAATGAAGTAAAAGACAGGAAAAATAACACATAGTACATTTGAGTCAGTTAATTATTCTTCTTTAATTGAGGAAGTCACCTTCGTAAAACAAGGTAATGACTTATAAGTCTGAAAAACTCAGTGGATTTTAGTGCATTTGCACTCACTGTACAGAGAAGAATTTATCATCTGACGTTTTCCTTTAAACAGTCCTTTTCCAAACACCATAGTGAAGACAAATATTTTTTGGAATCTTCTAACATTGTCAGACCAAAGCTTGACAGTTACGCATACATGGTAGGGCAGAGAGATTTCACTCTCAGGGAAATGTAAAATCTGAGCCAGGCTAAGGCAGCTGAGATCCTGTGCTGAGGCACAGGGGTAGTAAGGCTTTCTCAGCTTTTCTCAGCCAGCATTACCAAGATAACAAAAATGCGTACGCTTATTTTCAAGCTCTCTGCCTGGAGAACAAGCACAACATGGCTGTCATCCCAACAGCCTGTTCACATCCTCTGGAGACAGTTTTCTATTCCAAGGCACCCCCCTCCCCTCTCTCTCTCCACCAGTCGCAGTAGCTTGCCTCCTTCCTTCTCTGTGAAAATAAATCAATCTCATCTGCTGCTGTTCGATCGCTTTCTTCTCCCTGCCTCAGCTCCTCAGTCCTGCTCTGCCTTTGAAAGCCCCTTTCCACTGCACCATATGGCAGCTGGGAGAAGGGCAGAGCTCTGATCTATCTCATAACAAAAGAGGCTGTGGTGTCAAAAAGCCTCATGAATGCATGAGACACCTTCATGTATAGAGAAATGCCTCTAGCTCTGTCAGGGAGGACTAAAGAGGAGTCTGATAGGCCTGACACCACTTTTGGGTTGAGAAAGGCACCAGCACTCTCTGCAGCTCATCCCTTCCTCCCTCCCCGTCTTTGGTTTCATGCCAAAATCCTATTAGATCTATTAACGACATGAGACACAAAGTCAGCGTGTGTGGCAGAACAAGAAATTAAGTCAGGCCACCTTATTTACTCCCTATCACTATTTTTGAGACAAAATCATAGTACTGCAAGAAAAAATAGCCACAACAAACTAGACTTTAATAGTGTGCCAAAAAAATAAACAAGCAAGTCCTATCCCTGCCAAAAAAGGGATTGCGTGCACTCCTGTACATTGCCTATGGTGGCAGATTTACAGCAGAACTGCAAATTGAACGCTGGCAGGGTGACCCTGAAATACTGTTTAAAGCATGCTGTTGGGTTCATTTTGCTTCCTCAAGCTGCTGCTAATACAAAAAAAATTACTCTGGGGTCAGAAAATTAACTAGACCTATGACTATATGTGCCCTTTTAGCTGTTACAGAGGAATTACACCTAATTTTTGACTATGAAAGAAATGCAAACTGGCACTTACAAAACATACATTCCTTTACCCTATTTCTTCTGTTTCACTTTCTCATTTTCTGTTCTGGTGATGTTTGGCATGCTTCATTTCACAGAAATGAATGAATGCCTATAAAATGCATTCATGACCTTCACGCACACCATTGGCACAATGATAGAATTTACATATCTGAAATACACAAATTACAAACTTTTATCACTGCAAGGGGGGAGGAAAAAACACCACTTCTGTGCAGAAGAATGCAACAGTGTGTATTTAATACATAACAAGTTACTGAACTTAAATATTTTATTAATAACTTCAGTTTATAAGCTTCATTTTTTTCATTAATAGCTTCAGTTTTTGAACATAACTGGGGATAACTGTGCTGTTTTATCTCCGTGAAACAAAGTCTAGTTAAACCCTTAAACTAGAATTAAGTTACTGTTCTGTCTCTTCCCTACAAAGGCCTCAGAAATCACACAGCTCTCTGTCCCTGGGGTTACTTAAAGCAACTTGGGCAAGCTTCCAAATGCTCATATATATGACCTTTACAAGTATTCCACAATACCAACTCCCAGTGAAATAAATCCATGAACATGCATATAGAAACTCAGCAGTGGCGTGGGGGTTAAAAAATGAACGTCTATCAACACTGTTGAATTCTGTCCCTACAATCAGCTCAGAAGTTTAGTTTAGAAAATTTACTTTAATATATGTAACTGCTTAAAATATGTTTGTAGTATCTCCTGAGTCTTCCTTCTTGGAATGTACTTAAATGTAAAGCTATTGAACACCATCATATATATATGTATATATTAAAGATACTGTTTATATGTTCATCACATGCCACAGACAACTTTCAAAAATAAACTGTAATGAATTATGAAATGTAAAAGTCTCACTGGATAAACTTTGAAAGTGTCTGTTTAAAATTAATTCTGCCATATTGTTGGGGGGAAAAACCCCTCCTATAAACTACTCAGGAATGCTTCTGGAATGACTCTGGGGAAGTGAGAGTGTGTGGTATTTGATAGACTTAAAACTTCAACGCACTCCAGCTCCCTTGAGCTGTAACAGGCAGAGTTTAAGCTCTCATCTTGGGAGTGGGACTTGTGCCGGGTCCCTGCTGGGAGGGAGGGAGGAGGGAGCCCGGGAAGGCAGGGAACAATGCCGCCATTCAGGCTCCCCATTCAGCCCAGCCACATCTGTTTACATGGCCTGTGCCCACCTCTGAAAAGAGTGTTCCTCCCACCTCCATTTTAGCTCTCATGGCCCTGAACAGTGAGTGATCTGAGAGCTTTTCTGCTGGAAAGTTGCAGTTTCGAATTTATTTTATGAGGCCAGAGCTGACACAGGCTAACAATAACATGTGCACATTTCTGGAGTCTGGTTTGTATTTTATTGTAATCTGAGAACAACTGCAAAATTGTCCAAAACTCCCCAGTTTCAAAATAAGTCTAGCACAATACCAACAGCACTGAACTTGGGGAGCCAAACTTTATAGTCTTTCAGTTACATTTTTAAGGATTTTTTTCTCTAAAACAAATTCTGAGCTTCAAATATTTTTAAACAATACTGACAGCACTCAGAGAATGACTAAAAAGTGTATTTGCCCAAAAATCATTTATGTCTTACATTTTGTGATCCATGGTTAGACTACATGGAGCTGTACATTCTGCATGTCAATAAACAGTTCCTGTAGAAATCTGTGACTACAGTAAATTTCTGTTTAGATACCAGTTCTGCAACTTTCAAACTGAGCATTAATTTATATAGAAGATACTTCACAGAAACTAACATCCTAGGCTAACATGATTGAGGACCAACAGACCAACCCCCCTTTTTATTTGAATTGAAACTTTATTTGATATAGGTTGATGCATGTATTTCAGAGTGTCAGAAGAAGCCCAAGATAACCAGGGAAAGCAGGAGATGCTACAAGCTCACCACTCTCAGTGTACCAGCGTGTGATCAAGTTCTATGAAGTAATGCATAAACACAAAGCAAACTTTATGCATTCAGTGTCAGCGTGATTTATCTCTGCTGATTAACTCATGAACTTCTAGAAGTTTTCCCAAATAAGAAATGCAGGCTCATATGTCTGCCAAATACATCACAGTAATTGCACTGTAAAACTGTTAAGTTTGCAAGTGTATTGAAATTCATGCTGTAAATGGCATGATGGTATCACGATACCATACTGAATATATAATAGGGAAAAAATCCAGCAAGTTCCAAGGAAGATTACAAAGCAAAGTTCTAAAATTAAAAACAAGATAGTCTGCTACTTATAAAGTATTAAATAGCAGAAAATGAACTAAAGACAAAATGTGAAAAACCTGGAAAAGAGTCTCAAGAGAGGATTATTGAGATGTGAACCCCTATTCTCAGGTGAATTGCTGTGAACTTGTGTAGTGCTTGATGATTTGCTGTGCAGACCTTGTTGAACATTCAGCTCAGTCTGACACTCCTGCTTCCAGAAGCCAAACTGTATTCAAGATCAGCTTACATTACGTTATTTCTTTTCCTGGTGCTTTTCTTCTAGGTTCATTAGTTATCCCAATAATGGGAAGACCATATAAGTAAAGAGAATCTGAGCTTAAAAAAATTTGCTTATTCAGTATTGAACTAGCTCAGCAATGGCTGTCACATTGTTTTGAACTTCTCTTCCATGAAGAATTTTAGTCTAATGATTTCTTTACGCACAATGCAAGTATTTATTGAAAGGTCCTAGCAGAATCAGGGAATGTCGTTCAAGTGGAGCATCCTTGTCTCCCCTGGTTTTGTTTAATATAAATGGGACAGCCTGAATATAAAGGAGCAAAGGACAGAGAAGTCCTCTTCCTTGTTCTCCATGCTCCTATATAGTACAAGAAAATATATCATCTTGAAAGGTCCAGATTTGCAAAATAAACTTTGATATAACAAAAAGAACTTGCCTGAACATTTAAGAAAATAAATGTTTTATAATCTGAAGTATAAATCATACACTGTACTGCAGCTAGCTGCAAAAATAGGCATCAGAAGGCAAGTAACTGAGCAAAAAGAGAAAAGTAGAGGCTTATAAAATTTGCAGTACAAAATCTACTTCTTCTGTTTATCTTGAAGAAGGTAAACTGTTACTTCTATTGAAGAAAAGAAAGTAATTTAGTTCTAGCAGAGTATGAACAGCATAAAATTCAAGTTAGACGCATATTTTTTAAATTAAAGGAGCATCACACAAGAATAAGTGGTACTATATTCGCGGTTAATTTATACACAAACTTCATTAGCTTTTTGCCTTACCTTTTTCTCCATTGTTAGTTGGTTTTTGTTTTGGTCTTGTTTTTCACTTCACTCATTACTCTTAACTTAAATGTAGAATATGCTCAATGATTTTGGTTATTGATTTTCTAGAGGCTATTGAAACATAGCCTCTAGATCTCATTGATTAAAGTACTTTATTTCTCTACTCAGCAAGCACTACAAATGTAGAGGAAAAGGTAACTCCTCAACAGCTTTTACTCCACAATTTCTCATATGATGTCTTAAATAGAAAGCTGATTAAAGCAGTGTATAGTTTACTAAGGTTTCTTACAGCATTTTTATTTACTAACAGTCATGATCATACTTCTATGATATATGCATGTGTTACACTAAGAAAACAATAGGACCGGAAGCAAAATCCATCAAAACGTCTCTGACAGAACACTGTGTACTAAAAATTAAGAATCAGAATCATATCACTTCTGTGTCTTTGCAGATTTTTAGTTCACGTCTGGTCTTTCCTAATTGAAGCAAACAATTGTGTGATTTGTAACAGGTTTTAAACTACACTGCTTTTTTTCTAGATGGTGCTTTTTTTCAAAATTTTCAAATGACCACAAATATAATGAGTTTTTCAAAGAGCCTGAAAGTAAACAGAAACATTACAAAGGAAAGATTTCAATTTAACTCCAATGAAACAAAGAAACACTCACACATCACCAGCATATAATTATTCTCACAGAGGTAACACAACTAGGCAGTGACCACTTTTACTGCACTGCCTGTTGTAGATAAAGATCATTTAAATTGTGTCTGTCTGGATGCTTATGCTGCTTACTTGAACATTTGAACCTGTTGCTTGAATGGGAGGGAACAGGAGAAGGTGAAAAGACTATACAGCATTGCTAATCCCTTGAGCCATCTGGTGACTTGAGGCCATGCTTTAGGTTATGTGTATATTGAAAACCTATTCCTTTCATTCATCCCTTTCCTATGCCAATTTGTCATTGGCTTTTTTACTGTCAAAGGATTCCTTGAAGTTAATCACAGTGAGAATCAATGTCTTTTTATGCCACAGTAAATATTCACACTGGAAAGATTATTTTTTACTCATTTCTTCCCCTCCCCTCTACTACTTGCAGTGATTTGTAAAAACTGCTGATACATTTTCACAAAGCTGAGCTGAAAACCATGGTAACTTTGTCTTTAGTAAAAGGAAAACGACTAATTTCTTTAGCACTTCTGTGTAATCTGGATGACTTCTAACAGATGACATACTCTGAAATTCTCATGTTACACAGGGCTGGAAAGGACTGCACCTAGACACCACCTTCTAGCTGAGCTGAGGCAGCATTTGCATGTTTAATTATCCAGGAACCAGTCTGCATCTACACTTGTACACCACAAGCCTCTCAAACCTGCCAAATTTGCATCCATACCAATATAGCAGATTGCACATTAAGCCTGTCCAAAAGACTGATGGTGATTTTCTACAGCGTGCGTGAATTTTTCATCTGTGTACACACATGGTTCTATATGAAGCCAAATCAATTGTGATTCTGCCATGAAGCAGCAGAGACTTTGTAGCTGTTTGATATCAATAAGTTTCCTATAGACTGGACAGAATGACACCTCACAATGTTGTAGGTAATTCAATGCCTTTTGCACTATTGCTTGATTTGTGCATCAGATTGTTTCTTATATTGTGTTCCCTGAAGTAGCTGCAGAGTAAATCTGTCATAAGTGTGCTGGTTCTGTGCACTTTGAAGTGAAATCATGTTCTACTGCATGATTAATTAATTCTTTGCCATGCTTTTCTGGCTATAAAGCATATCTGATTTGTGAACCTTTCTTTATTTGATAATATTTTAACAAAAAAACAAAACCATCATTTTTACTCTTAGATCTTTTGGTGAATATCAAAATGAAAAGAGAAAATTATAAAACATGGCAAAGATAGAAAAAAACAGCTCTAAACCTCTGAAAAATGGTCTGAAAGAGCTCTGGAATTTGGTAGTCTGAGCAGTTTTTGAAAGGTAGTCCAAGAGGTCAATTTCTGTTTGGGAAGGATACTTGAGTTTTTAAATATTTGTTGGGGAGCAACTCCAGTAGGAAGCTAAGCCCCACAAAATTACTCATTTGCTCCCCTGTGGTGGGATGGGGGAGAGGAATGGGATAGGGAAAGGGGAAGAAAATCCTGGGTTCAGATAAAGAGAGTTCAGGAGAGAGGACAAAATCTATACATAAAATCAAAGCAAAATGAGGTATTAACTCATTACGTTTCAGCAGGAGGCAGGTGCTCAGCCAAATTCATTACCCACAAAGGTTGCTTGGGAAGACAGATTCCATAACTCCAGATACCCCCTTTCCTTCTTTCTCCCAGCTTTTATTGCTAAGCATGATGTCATAAGGCATGGAATACCCCTTGTGTTTGTTGGGCTGCACAGCTCTGACTCTCCATTGCCTGGATGCAATATAGAGACTCAGCTCTTAAGTTCTTGTTCAGTCTTTCAGAGCTGAGACAATCAGTGCATCAAATTTCATCTTACAAGATAAAAATGTTCACCATTCTGGCATGAAAGGGAAAACAAACGATATGATTAAAAACTAAAAATAACAACATAAAATATACAAACCATTGCTGACTGAGAACACCCCGCTGCCTTGCCAACAACAACATATTGTAACACATCAGTTGGAAAGAGCAGCCTGAAATCAACCCAGCTTGTGCTTAATGCAAAACTCTGCAAACTAGAAATTGTTATTAAGCAGTTGGTACAGCAACATGTCCAAGAGGTACTAATGAAGGTGGCACTTTGCTGTGGCAAAGGCTGTGGAAACATGCAGTTAGACACAAATGAGATCAACAAAGTCTTTAGGATCTGAGCTACTAATTTGACTCAATAATTATGAATTACAAGTGTAGGATTCAATATTATGTCTGATCTGCATCAAAGCAAGGCCCACTCAAAAAGTAGTTTCTTATAAATTCAGCTTTAGTATTTGTTAAGATTTTTTCCAGTCTCTGCTCTAATGAGTAAAAAACTAAGTTCCGACTGAACTAGGGTGAAACATAAAGTCCAAGCTGAAGTACAGGATGGTCACTGGAACAAATAATTAATTTATTTCTGTTAACTTATCTGCAATGGGTATTGCCTTTATATCATAAAACATAGAATCCTGTGATTATTGTCAAATACAAAAGTGAAATAAATCCTTGAAAAAGGTAACACACGATAAGAAATATATTTCTACCACCAGTATTTCTAGAATCCAAGACCAAAATAATGCTGAGTAATTTAAAGGCTAATATTATTGGATAACAAAAAGTAGGAGAAATAAAAAATGTTCACTTTATAAGGCATTAATGAGCCACTAATTGACAGAAGCTAAAAAACCCCTTCTCTTGTTGTCTGGTTATTCGGCTGTGGATTGTGGTTCTGTCCCCAGGAGCATCTGGTACTGGCCATTACCAGAGATCAAACAGGGGACCAGATGGTCTCTTGGTTTCACTTATTACAATGGTATGACCACTGAAATGAAAAAGCTCTTCACAGAACCAGAAGGAGAGCATTTACTTCTGAATGCCTGATCTCTTAAGGAAAACAAAACCAAAAAAAACCAAAACCAAAACCAAAACAAAAAAAAAAAAGGAAAAAGGGGAAAAAGAAAAAAAGGGGGGAAAAAAGCATACCTCTGCGAATCCAAGAGAACAGAAACTCAATTTAACATGGAGACACTTTGGAGCAAAAGAAGCCAAATTACTTGTGAACTTTTCTCAGTGAAGGATCTGAGGACCTGGCCTCAGCATGCTTTTGTGGCTTCAAGTTTGTATTATTACAAAATAGTATTTTGTAGTAATATATCCTGATAATGATTTGGAAAGTAAAAGCAGAAACTAGTGGTATCCCAACAGGACAATATCATAACCCCTCAGCACTGTGCTGTATTCCTGCCTCTCAAGTCAAGTTGTCTGTGACTTAAAAGCATCATACATGATCCTGTGGGTTTGCTTCATACCAGAGGGCTGAAGGACTAGAAAAGCTTAGATGGCTGAAAATTTCATACCCAAGAGGGGAAAAAATTGGCATCTTATAAAAGGGTGGTATGGGGAGCCTCAGATGGGCTGAATATGTGGTAGTTTCTTTTTTGTTGCTTCCCAGAGTCTTTCTGATGTTCTAGGTATGTGGGGTCATAATTTAAATTATCCTTTCTAAAAATGTAATCACAATAAAATATAGGGACTTGAGAGAAGCAAGGGAATTGGAATAAAGAAGCTTCATATTTGGCCTTGCTTTGTGGCAATGAGCCTCCAGAACACTTTGTCCTCTTTTCCAATGTCTCCAATATGGTGGTTCTCAAAGAGCTTGGTCTTGAAAGCATCACTCATTCCAGAAATAGGAAATAAATGACTACTCTGGCTTCTGCATGTAGCAGTTTGAACATATTTGTTTCGGTTTTCATCTATTTTTAACATCTAAATAAGAATAATTTCTGTCTCGGTACTGTTCTCTTAATTCAAATATGAAAAATTTGAAATGTTTGAACATAGAGACTAGTTGGGGTACATTCCAAGTCATTATGTAGCCAGAGAATGTGTATCTGGAAAGATAATTATGGAAGAAAAACAATTCTTCCTTGGATAGAGGAGCAGGATATGTGTTCTCCTTATCATCACAGTAATTTATAGAGGAGAGCTGCTCTCCCAATTATATAAACCCTCAATATGCCAGACCTGGAGAACTGTCCTGCCTCTTAACACATTCTCCAGAGAGAGCACATTGCCACCTTTGTTTTCTCTTATTCCCCGCTTCCTACTTTCCTTACTAATCCTAAATCCCCAGAGATCATTTTGTGGGGAAAAAAAAAAAAGCCCAAAAACATCTGCATTAACTCAGGCATTGGGAGCTCCAATTGTGAGACAGTGACTTGTCTATCTCGAGTCTTTTAGGAAGAGCTACACACTAAAACTAGTATTGAAAAACACTGATTCACAGTATAAATCAGCAAATTACAAAATCACACCCTGTACACATGTAAGCAATGGAAATACACTATTGCATATGACATTAGTGCTGATGTTCAGCAAAACCAATACTGCGTGGAAAATACAAGCTCTTCAGCACCTGTTTTTGTTTTGCTTCAAAAAAATCTCCATGCAATGGAAACTTCTGAGCAGCAAGGCTATTACTTAGAAGGGGAGGCAATGAGGACGGAGCTGTGAGCCTTATCAAACCTCTTGGAAAATGGGAGTGATCCCACGTCATGGCTGGGAACAATTGTTCCATGATGCAGCTCGTTTCCTTCAGGCAAGAAGGGATGTAAATATTCATACAAGGACACAAATCCCATTTTTCTGTAATATGAATTTAGATGCCTTGTTATCCACATGACCCAAAAAAAGGCCTTAATAGAAAACACATCAAGGTGTATTTGTTTTCTCTAGTTTCCCCTTCCCTTTTTTGTTTGTTTCCCAGATGGATCAGATTTCCAGTGTGTGATTTTTCAGACACAACCAGAACTGACTTGTAGAGGAAAGTGATGGAGAACAGCAAAATATGAAATAACAGGTCTTAAAAATAGCTGGTACCTTGGACGATAATGCTATTAAACTACTTTGTACCAAATTCTTTCTCACCACTCCATGTTTATTTTTCAGAAGGGATGAAAAGAAGAGGAACTGAGTTTAAGAAAAGGTCACACAGGAAAAACCTCTTAGAAAAATCCCTACTGAATTATATATTTATTACTATGGCTTCTCCAGTGTACTAAGGGTAGTATAATAACTTACATATTGGTGGGAAGGCAGAAGGCTATTCTGGAAACCTGTGGCCAGATATGTGTTTTCAAATACATGAAAAATTTCAAGAACTGTAAGCTGGGCATGACAAAAAATTCAGATATATTGTCATATTCTTTAGATGGAAAATTGAACCAGAAGAAAAGAAAGAAAAGGGAAAATTTGTAAGATATACTTTGTTCAGGTAGCATTAAAAAAGAGACATGATTCTGTTTTGCTTCACCACAGTTTTTCTTTGGGGCTCAGTGCCAATTTGCAAGTAGCATATGGTCTGAGTGACAATCTTTTTAGCTCATTTCAGTGATCCTGGCTTTTTGATTATATAAATAATAGGGAAACTGCACAAATTCCTGCACTTCACATCCCACTCCAGCTCCCAAAGCTCCTTCCTCAGTTACTTGAAGAGCCTAACAGAAAACAGATGAGGATATTCAGTTACTCAGAGACATTATTTTAAGAAAGAAAATGAGCTGTGAGGTATCTCCTTCCCCTCCTCAAATTCAGGAAGTTTACTTTCGCGCCCACATAATAACAAAAGGGGAAATCTATACCAAAGTTACAATTTTGCTCTACAGCAAATGCCACAGCCTTAAAATATCATCTGAGAAATAGTATTCCCAATATGGGAGTTCAAAGATCAAAAAAGTGCTTACATTTTTAACAAGATTTGTATATTTTGACTGAGAAAATAAATTCCTTTGTAGGTATTATAACATGTGCCACATTCTTGTAAGTATTGTTTTCTGGTGAATTAATAATTACTTCATTAGAGATGATCAAAACACAAAGGTTATTAACCCATATTCTTTCTGTACTCCTACCAGCCTGTGCTGTGTGAAGCTTTAAGTGGATGTAGCTCTTATGTTTGTGCAGGAGAAAAAAGGCACCTAAATTGTCCCCCGAAGCAACCACAGAAAGAATTTTCACTGCCAAATGTATGTGGTAGTGTTCACTGGATTAAATAACCAAATAAATAAATGGGAAATACCTGTCCCTAACCAATCCCTCTTTGACTTAGAGGCATTTCATGTTATTTCATTCTTCTCTCTTTTCTCCCTGTTTTTTGTCCATTGTGGTAGGGCATTGGGGGAGAGAGAATATTTGAATTCTTAGTGAGGTTTTTCTGGTATCAATTTCCTTAGAAATGTGGAGAATTTTTTTTATTAGAAGGGAACTCTGCTATTTGAGTTCTCACAGGAAGATTCATAAATCAGGAGGGAAAATTCTATTACCTCCCTTAATTCAGGGGATACAACAACCACAGATATATAAAATACATGTAATTTCCGGTTAATGTTCTAATACAGTATGGTGGAAAGTAGCAGCATTTGCTGTGCACCTTTTCAGAAATAGGAGATTTATAAGAAATTACATAAGAAAAAAACTGTTCCTATCTACCTTATTTTATAACAATTTCCAAATAGAACTCGTACATTAGAAGCAATACAATGGTATTGTTGCTTTCCCTGCCTGAAATAGTGTTTCATCATTCATCCATCTGCAGGGATTCTTCCAGATTTGGACAAAAGCAAGCAGGCTGAGTTCATAAAGCTACTATTACTCTGACATCACTTAGAAACTTAAGATCCATTTTCGAAAGAGATGTGTGACATGCTCACACAACAGCATAAATTGGAATAATTGCCCCTGGAGCCCAAGGATCTGGGTTGGCTTAGCAAGAGAGGTTTGTAGACACTTTCTAAAGCCATCTTCATGGTTCTGTGTTCTTGCTGTTGCACTCTGCAGGGTATGTCACTGAATTTCTGAGGACATCTCCTGCATGTTGCAAAGCTCAGCTGCTCTCTGGTTAGTCCTCAAGCTATCCTTGTGGGTACAGAGCAGGGAGGGGAGGATTTGTGGGAACTGACTATAGGATTGTTAACACTTGCTTTTTCAACATTTCTCAGTATTCCAGTGGGAGAAAGCATAAATAGGAGCAGAACCAAGGCAAGCTAGTCAGACCAGAAAATACTGTTATTGTTGTTGACATGTACCTTGGTGTATTGGTGGGAATGTGGGAAGAAAAAAAAAAATATAGTCTGGTAATACTGTAGTGAGTGCATATCCGAAACAATTTCTATCTTTTCAAAAGTCAAAGCACTTTGGCTGCCTAAGCATCTGAGACAATATTACCAATCATACTAAATCTCTGAGAATTAGAGGGCCTGGAAGAACTCTTTAATTACTTAAGAAAATACAGCTGACAGGGATTCAGAATGCTAAAGATGAGGAGCAAGAGCTAATCCCTTGAGACTATTGGTTCAGATCCGAAGCAGAGACAGAAGTGTATTTCCTTTTTCATCCATCTCTTTCATCTATGTATAACCCATTGTAGTAATTTTGTAGTACCTTTCTCCTGACAATCCAAAGCTAAAACTGAGAGATATAAGGTTTCACGTCTGCTGACAGCTTGTTTCCTTCCTCCTCACTCTCTGTGTTACCACTATTTGGGGGATCATCAAGACAGAGATGCTCATACATGCAACTTCTGTAATGTGTCAGTCACGAAACTATCTCAAAGGAAAATCACAACTGAAAAACTAGAAATCCTTTAAAGACGGTGACATTAAACAGAGATGACACCCAAAAGAATACAGAGCAAATCTATTGTGATTATTCATATGGAAAAGAGTACCATAGCTTACGAATGATTTTGCAAAAGCTGTGGTTTATAAAAATAGCTGGGTTCCTCTTGAAAAGAATCAGACCCAGGTGTATGAGCATGTCAGCTTAAAAGTGAACACAGCCACACAGCCACAGAACCACAGAACCACAGAGAGTGAAAGCATACAGCTGACCATGAGCCTGCCTGTGCTTAAAGTCCTGGGCAGTGCCTGTAAGACATCATGCGCTACCAAAAACAATCAAATAATTTTTTTAAAAAAAGATGGAGGCTCAAAAAGGATGGAATTTTTAGTCATCACGAACCTATTCAAAGGTATTTAGCTTATCTTGACACATGGGTCCTTTATGTGACAGGCCAGATACGTTTTGACAGCACAGTGTTTAGAGGAAAAATACAATATGCAGTCATATACAAGTTACTTGCTGGACTGCACATTTCTGTATGCACAGCAAGGACAAGGAGAAGCCCCTTGGGTGACTGTATAACAGAACTTTGCAATTCCATAGCTGGGTTCATTACTTTGCACAGTATTCAGAAAAAAATAAATAGTCTCTGTCAGCATTGATGACAACATGGTTTCATAACAAACTTACTTTAGAACAATGTGTTTGTTGTGAGGCTTTTGAGCTTCCAATATCTGCTGTGCCTGGAATAATGTCTCCACAGCTAAGCATGGCACCAAGAAAAGCTGGGCCTAAGGACTGGGACTGTTTTGGATGTGCTTATAGGAGAAATCTGCCTATAGATTACTTGTGACAGTTCTTAGTCATGGAGGGAGAATATTATCTTCAGCAACTAAGCAGCTTTATTTCCCCAAGCTGGAAAAATGTAGTATAGAAAATGTCCAGGTTCCCTGTGAGGCAATGCTGGATTTGGTACTGAGAGAAATTTTTGAAAGTTTTGTCTTTCGAACCCTCTAGACAAGATCCCACATTAATGTTACTCCATGTGAAAGGAAAAGTAAAAGAATTTTCTTGTGAATTAATCATTATTAAAAAAAAGGGAACAAGTTAAATATTCATTTTTCAGAAGTGATGAAATATTTTTTCTGTTACAAGTCATGGACCTGTTCTGAGACCTGAAGTGTTCAACAGAGTCATAAACTGTCAGAAAATTCAGATAATGAGTAGCAAAAGCTTGAAGATAGTACAAAACTGCTCAAGGTAGTCAATCTGAAAGTGAGCTGTAAAAGACACTCCTTGATTTTAAGCAGCTTGATAATGGAAACAGACATCGAAGCAACATTCCTAAAACACATAAGAGCTCATAAACTTATCAACTACACAGTTAGCCTGGTGAGTTAATTCCTGGACAGGTGTGCCAGAGAAGGGAGAACCATCTCCCCGCTGTTTTATAGCTTCTGCAAGCACTCATTGGCAGAAGACTGGTATAGCATGAATCAAGGGGAAAAAAAATCAAAAAATGAGAATGACATCGTTGGTGCATTAGGGAAAGTGGCAGGTTTTCTCAAAAGGTTTTTTCAGCCTTCCATAATATGCAGTTTACAGTGGAGTCTGGCTGTAGAAGGGACTGTCAAAATCAAGGTCCTTATCTCTTTCAAATGGACACAACATCACCTGGCAGTTTTCTTACTGTCACACTTTGTCCTTTCCCAAGGTTTGAGTCATCTTGTGTTGTGGTACTCAGCTGTCATCACTCCACTTAAATGTGCCTGTCCCTGAGTGCTGCTGCTCAAAATGATGTGTTGCACTGCACAGCACTTTGAGGTCCTGCAGAGTATTCAGTGTGACATAAGAAAACATTTTATAAATGCATTTAAAATGAGCCTATTTGTGCTAAAGATGATGATTGCAGATTCTGCTACTCAGCCCACTCTATTCAGCCATGCATGAAGTATTAACTGTTTAAAATTTTTCTGTATTACTATGGTAACCCTCATTCTCCAGCAGTCTCTTTAAACAGCACACAGAAAGGCATTCATTTTCCAGGAAAGCTGCTGCTCCTGAGAGCTCTGAAATGCCCACCAAACTCCCATTACATATAATTTGACTCAAGAGCACACACCAGTTTAATCTGCAAAATTCATTTAGCTCATGACCTGGCCTATTATGCAAGTCCAAGTCTCACAGACGCCTACACTCAAATCATTGGGTTTACTGTGGTTACAGACTGAGAAATAACCCTGTTAAGCACTGTGTGGCTTTGCATAGGTGACTGAATGGCTCCCAGGTCTGATTTTACTCAAGATCATTGAAAACCATTTCCTCCTACATCCCAGCCCTGGAGCACAGGGCAGGAAGGGGAAGGGAGAGGAGAAACGCCATGTAAGGAGGATGGGATGAAGGAAGTGGAGAGTGTGCATCACCATGGCCCTTGTCTTGCCAAATGAATAGACAGCAGAACAATCTATGATCTTGAAATATCTGGATATTTGCTAGGTGTGAATCCTATGTAGAAATAAAGTACTTTAGGGTCCCTGAAACCAGCCAATGTCTAAATATAATAAACTGCAAATCAGCTCTCTGCAAGCTAGCATATGGTTTTCACAACTACCAGGTCTGCACCTCATCAGGGATCTGCAGCAGATTGGGCTCTTGATGTTATAACAAAAACTCAAATGTTTTTTGCAAAACCAAAAGTTGCTTCTTAAACTCATGCCATTGCATTGAATGCTATGTAATAAATAGACAAAGATAAAGCTCCTGTCTACATCTCATGGATTTATTTTCCTGGAAAGTATGGTTCTTCATTGCTTCAGATACATGGAAAAGACTTTTTGTAAAGACTTTTCTCCTAAGCAATTCCTACATTAATGGGGAAAAATCTTGACAAAATAATGAATCTAGTCTCTCTTGCAAAGGATAAAGGAGAATTATTTGTCAGTTACAAAGAATAAAACCATTCCTTTACCATAACTCACCATAACCTTTTTCTTAGGGATCTCATATATGCAATAAATCACAAAGCTAGTGCTGTCAGTGTCCTGTCTGAATTCTCTTCCCCACACTGTGGAGGTCCCTGAGTACTTGCTTTTTAATAAACATAACCTGAAAAAAATATTGTCAGTTCTTCCTCCTGCAGCTCAAAGAGGAATGGCACATTGAACCCATCATGGGCTAGCTGTTAGAGAATCATCTCTATCAGCTGGAAATGTTTCAGTCTCTTGTTTGAACTCAGTTTAAACTTGGAACAAGAAAGCAGAAGCCTGAAAGAACTGCAAAGGGGTGTTGTGTCTCTATGACTTTGGGAAACCATCATCAACAAGTCCAGACAGATGTGAGAACATTTTCATCAGTTCATTCCCAGATACTGCTGAGTGAGTAAAAAATCCCTCAATTTACATGGAATAAGCTACTTAAAAACATATCAACATAGTTCTCAGATATTAATAAATTTAAACAGCTTTGCCTGGTCCAGATTTTCATTCACATGGAAAACTACTGCATCCAGGGATTTGTTTTGCCTTGTGAAAAAAATGATCCTCTTCCCAAGCAAAGCTGGTTGCTGTAGTTTCTTTCATTTTTCCATGTTTTCTTTTGTTCATAGTGATCTGAAAGTGGTGTCACTTTAATAAAGGGAAAGCACTGCAAGAAAAATGTGCTTCTTCTTTCAAATATTTTCATTATTAGCTATTATATGACCTAAAAAATGCTCACAAACATACTTTTGAAAGGATTAGGTGCTTCAATAAAAAATGTCTTTAAAAATGCCCCAGTACTGCTATTTCAATAAATGACAGACAGGACCCTTATCACCTTGCCAAATACAAGCATATTTGAAAATCTGATTTGTTTTTCCTTAATGCTTTAAAATTCCATCAGCTGCAGCTCAGTCCCCACTGCCAGCCATGCTCTCTCAGCCATGCTCTCTTCAGCTTCTCTCTCCTAGGCTGAGGTTATCTAGGCTTTGCCTGGGCAAGACTCTTTCTGGAAATGGCAGTGCCACTGACTGAAGATCAGCTGTGCCACAGAGAGTATGTGGCTTTTCTTGGTAGCCCAAGACCACTGTGGTGAGCAGCCTGCAAGGCTCTCACCCATGGGCGTTGTTTCCTAGGGAACCACACTAGGAAATGCCAATCCACTGGAACAAAAAACACAGTAGGGAGAAAGCACAAGGAAGGTTTAGTGTCCTCCTTAGCACCAACCTAGATTTCCAGGGATGTGGATTTTTCCTTGTAGAGGTCACATAGCTAGCACCTTTTCCACATATGGCTGTTAATACCCACCACATCCTCACTTGAATCTCATCTGCTCCAGTCATATTTCTCAGCATCTTGCCCACAGGCTGATGGGCTTTTGATCAAAGCCAGCCATTAGAAATTATTATGCAATTTCACTCATCAGTGAATGTGCCTTGAATGACACTGAGAATTGCACCAGCCATGGCAGCCAAACCACCTTGAAGCCTGGCTAATGATGTGTAACCCCCCCCCCCCCCCCCCCCACCGTTCACATTTCTCAAGGAAATCCACTCATTTTGAGATTGAAAAGCTGAAATGGGGCAAGAAGTTGGCAGTGGGCTTAAAAGCGGAGGTTACAAATTGCATCAGTCCCAGGAAGCATTGAACTGAAATGCCTGTGTCCTAGGCTCCCAGTACTGCCCACTTTGACCCAGGAAACTGATTCCCATTACCAAGAAGATGCATTTACTTATTTTTGAACTGCAGAAGTCCTGCTCAAGTTACCTCATTCCCCTGCTCTCGGAACCCAGGACATCCCTCTGGATGCCCTGGATGGCTCAAAGCCCTGACAGGGGCTCAGTGACCCTGGCAGAAAGCCAAAGACACTTGGGAATTCGATCTCAACTCATGGAGCAAATTACCAACCTTATATGAAGAATTACAAGTCACAAAAGTTTAAGTAGCATAGTAGTAGGAATCACAAGGTGAAGGGAAAAATTGTGGAGCATGGTACAGGGGGTCTGGAATTCTCTACATGGGGGTCAGGGGTTCCAAGAAGGAGGGATTTGGACGTGCCCTGTCCTTCTTCTTTCTTCTCCCTGACATCCATGTTCAGGATGATGTTGGCATTCACAGACTGGTTTAGAGTAGAAAGCCACTGTCTAACATAGGTGATAGGTATTGGAACGTTATTGTAAACATAGTATACGTAGTTTTTGTATAAAAGACAGCACCAGCCCAAGAGGTGGGGAGTGTGCCTCAGACCAACCTGCAGAACAGACCTTGGCAGGCCAGACAGAAAATGTATGAGATAAAGAAATAATAAACAACCTTGAGAACGTGAACCGAAGACTTCTCGACTCCTTCTTCAGCTGCCAGGTTGGGGAAAAGAGACTTGTAACAGAGACACACCTTGGGATCTTCCCAACCAGACCAGACCAGAGGAAATCCCGAGACCCTGCAAGACCAATCTGAGGAGTTTATTACAGCACCAGGGTTTTGCTGTTCAGATTTATTGGACGTGCAAGAGCAGACAGGCAGACTCAAGATAGGAAATAGCATGCATCACCCACTCTCAAGTTTCCCCTCTACAGCTCCACTAAGTGTGGTTTTTGGCATGCACATTGGAAAAAAATATTTTCCATTAATAGTCTGGACTAGTGGATTAGACAAATACTCTGCCTTCCAAGAGTGGTGAGATCCAAAACATGTCTAATTTATTCTAAATAGGACCCCAATGATCCACAGGACTTCCTGGATATTTGTATATGCCTGTCATTTTATAGAGAAAGATACAGACATATGGTTTGCATTTTCCCTTAGCTAATTATTTTTTCAGAAATTTAGCATTAGAACTGATCAGAAAAAAACATCAGCAGAACCATGTTCTGTAGGGAAATACAAATGTCTTCAAATGGAAAAAAAAATTATTAAATTCATCATCAAAACATTTTTTTTTTCCAAACCTTCACTCAGCTCCAGCAAAGGAGCAGACATGCTCTATGACCTGCACCTCCAAAGGAAACTGTGTACACAGTAAACCCTCATGACTGCTGAAATGCTTGTGAGCAAGCAAGACACTGCAAATTATTCACAGAATTTATTCAGTAAGCATGAAGACATTGCCCAACCCCACAATGTGAATGAAAGCCACTTGTGAGCCAAGAAAGAGGCAAAAATCCTTACTAATTGTTATTTCAGCCCCTGTATCTGGACTAAAGGAATGTCTTGAGATTTGCATGCAACTCTATCCCTGCCTTTTTGTTAGCTGAATATTGCCATAAGGTGTATTTGCATCTTTAGAGCTTTAGCTAGGTCTTCCAGCATGTGTTTAGACTGCACATGAGACAAAGCATAAAAGTCTGTCACCTTTCTTTAAGAGGCCATTATTGTGAGTCTTCTTTGCCAGATTTTAATCCAATCTGCCACTTTTGGCAAACTGAAATGTTAATATCGCTTTGATGCTCAGCTATGTTTTTGCCAAGCTGTATAAAATAACTTATGCTGGAAGCCTTGGTAGCAACTGTCTGTTGAATATTAGGATGTCCACATAAGATAGGAATAAAATCCTGCAGGTGAGGCTGTTTCAGATCATCTAATTTCTAAATGGGAAAAAAACCCAAACATAATATTAAGTATTGTGCAGCTTTGTAATTTGTCTGATAAAACTGCACATCAGTTCTTTAAACAGATGGAAAGAAAAAAATTGTTAAGATGCAACCACTGAAATAAAGTGCAAAAACTGAGAAAAGTGACAGCACATACAACCAAAAAGTAGAGTGGATGAGGGAGGTTAAGGCAGTTCCTTATGACAATATGAATGTTCTTAATGTCCAGATAGATTTGTCTTGAATGAGAAAGTCATTCCTGGAGAAAAGGCACAGAATGGTGCTTTTAATAACTGTATACCAAAGCAAACTGTACTGACATTTTTCCTCATAATGTAGCTGGATTATTCTTGTAGCTGTTGTGATGATGTTGTAATATTAAAAATCATACAGATTAGAATAATTGAAAGTCTGGTTGTTTATTTTTTTTCCCTGTTCAAACCAGATTCAAATTTGTCTTTATGGAGGGAAGAACTCTAACAATGTAGCTCTACTGACGTTTTTCACATGAAGGGAAAATCAAAATATTTTCTTCTCTGAAAAAAGCAAGTCTGATTTCTGGCAGGCTCACCAGCAAGTTGCTTTGTGTTTATAATTACAAAGAAACTACATCATACCAGAAGTGTAGTATAAAAAAATCTTTGTAGTTCAGTTTCTGTATGGGTAGAAGATGCCCAATACAGGATCCCAAAACTGACGTTCAGAAAGTTTGTCTTTGAACCAGTTTTAAAATTTCAATTACCTTTTTTAAATGTCTCTTTTTTCTGTCTCAATTGAAATATCTTTAAATAAAAAGGCATTATCTTTCCTTCTTGGTGATATTGAAAACTATGTGGAGATTTGCAGCTCAGGCTAGATGGTGGATTTTAAGGCATAGTAGCTCTGTGATTCAAGATAGGCCTAAGTAACAAACAAACTTAATTCTGAATTTGTTAATCTTCAAAGCAATGACAACACACGCACTGCACCCATTTCTCTGTTCCCAGATGAGCTTCAGACACTAGTCCTGCAGGATGAAGTCCCATTCTGCAAAATGGTGGCAGAAGGTCTTGAAATATTTGGTTTATTACCTATTATTTGGATAAGCTGGGCTGTAGTAAGGTGTGGAAGTGGCTTGGAAGTCTGCAGAAAGTTTGCTCTTTCATCTTGTAACAGTCCCACATGTGACATCTGTACATGACCAAAAGGCATCAAGTAACTGAGAGCAAGAGAAAACTTTCAGGAATTTATTTAGATCTTTGACTAAACAGAACTTTGTCAAACTTACCATTCCCTTTTTATTTGGCCCATCAAGACCTTTCTTAATAAATAATACTGTAATAAACAAGTTATATTCCAGATCTGGCTACACAGGCAACTCTAAATATCCTTTACATGCATCTGAATATGCAGCTAGGTTCTAAAAATGTGTTTATAAACAACTATTTTTAGATATTGCCTAAACATTTAGAACTGAAGTCTTTCTGAGCAGGAAATTCTGGGAGTCAGTCCCTTGGTTTTCAAGATACTAATAAAAGAACAAATGGAAAGGATATAAAATAATTCCTACATTGTTTGAAACAAAAGATTAAATACTGATATGTGCCAGCATAGAAGCTCTATGTAGTGATAACTCCCAAATCAAGTAGTAAAGGAATAAGCAAAAAGATAGACAGACTATTTGATTCAGACAAGGCTCCACAATTCTGATGCCTTTAAAAAGATTATCCAAATTTGTCTGAACTTCCTGATGCCTTTCTTTTTTCCTCTGCTTGTCTCTACTCGTATTCAATTTTATACATACATTTTTAAGGGTTCAGATAACCCACCACTGACCAAACTTCCATAAAAAAATTTAACAGGCTTCCAAATACTAATGTCCCATGCTCCACAGTAAAGACACATAATTTAATCATCTTATTTCATACTTAATTTGCGGGTTAAAATTTCATCAATGGATTAAAATGACATTTTCTCTCCACTAATTCCTGATATGCTTTACGTCCTTTAACATGGTAGCATCTGTTTGGTTTTCAGGTTTTAATCTGTCCCAGAAAATCTGTCATAATTCTCAACTTATTGCTGAATTATTGCACTGCTGAATCAAGGTCATGGCATGAAGATTTGGAGTAAAAATGTGCAGCTTCATCTTTTTTCCTTTTCTCTGAATAGCTGCTTTTGTCCTCTCTGGATAGACAGCATAGCTATGCTATACTATTCCATAAGGTTTTAATTATTCTTCCACAGAATTCTGACATTCCCCTGGGTTCCTTATGAAACTGCTTCATGCAATGTCAGGAATGTTGGGAGTTTTGCATCATTACTTCAAATGAAATGGAACAATTCTCAGCTAGAGAAAATGTGTACTGGAAAAGACAGAACAAATGCATTTGAACATATAGATTCTTCCCAACATGCCTGAACATTTCTTCTCAGCCTAAATGTGTCAATATATGTAAAACCATGTAAAGGAGTGTAAGGAAGGGAAGCACAAAAAGGGTAAATTTGGTGTGAAATAGCAAAGTTTATCTAAACAAGCTTCTTTCTTTTACTTTCTCCTCAAGCAAAGCATGTTACTTCTCATAAGAGTCCAACATAAGCTGAACTAGCCTAAAGAAATATTAATTTAATGGTCAGTCCTGCAAGAACAGGAATGCCTGCTTGGAAGTCTGAGCACTCAGAGGCAGAAAGAGTTAATCATACTACAGGATCAGTGTAATATAAATTTGCCTATTTTTTACTTCTAATTAAAAAAAACAAAAAACACAAAGACAACCTTAAAATATTAACATTAGCACCTTTGAGCTCTCTGCTACTATTGCCATATTACTTTAAGCACTGTAAATATAAGATACCTAGTTAAAACACTTTAGAACTATGGAAGTTTTACAAATAAACTTATAATATTCATATAATTGGCTTTTTTTTCCCCAGTGCTATTCATTGAGATCCACTAATTGTTTCTGTGTTATTGTATTACATAGTCCTATCAGTGCCTTATAACAGCACTTACCAAATGCAATTCAAGACATTTTGCCCTGGAACAAACTATGCACTCTCAGATTGTTTAAAGAACGGTTAAAAGTAAAGAAAAGGGGAAAAAAAAATCACAACTTCTTTCCATAAGCCCTTGGTAGTGTTCAGAGATTTTGCAGTTGTTGTCTGCTATTGCTGTGGAAAGAATTTTTAAGCCCCTTTTTCACTTCAGCTTTACAAAAGCAGCAATTAAGAAGAGAGAAGAAAAAGAAAGAAAGAAATCAGAATTGCAGCTAAAGTTGAGAAGCAAAGGGGGCAAAAAATGAAGAGATTCATAAGAGAAAAAGAAATAAACGTGTAAAACTAAATGGAAAGTCATTCAAGTTTAAGAAAGTCAAAGCCTCTGAGAGCACAAAAGAAGTTTAAAAGTCCCTGACAAGAAAACTAAAAAACCCAATTCCTCCGCTTCAAATATTATTAAGAAAATATGCTTGAAAGTAGGTAACATTCATTATATGAGGTGTCCAGCCATGGAGAAGTATTGTCCTGTCTTTGTAAAAGCAGTTCCTTTCTGAAATTTCTTTCCTTTTCTTTGTTTCTTGCTTTTCCGTGATTATCAGCAGCAAATAAGATATGTATCATCGGGAAGTATTGCATTAAGGAAGACCTCAATCCATCCTGACAATTTCTGTCCTGAATTCTTTTCCATGCTGGGCCATTCTTGAATTTGTGCACTCCTTAGACATTCATATAGAAGTGAGC